>NC_060274.1:127888185-128188185 GCF_021613505.1 Equus quagga | reverse complement strand
ATGCCTCTGTGGTCCTGCAAGTGGGAATGTGCCTTGGCACGATTATAAGAAGAGGCGGAGGCAGCACTGAGCCAGTGTGCAAACACTTTCCCAGCCAACAGGAAAGCCTCATGCCACTGCAGTCCCAATGAGTGGCCCAGGCTTGGATCCCATGAATAAAGCCTGCCTATCAAGCACAGTGGGCTCCACAACCATAATAAGAGGCAGCAACAGCCCTGAGCCCACGTGTGAATGCTTTCCTGGCTGGTGGGAGAACCTACCATACCTCCACAACTTTCAACAGATGGAGTGTGGTCAGAAACACAGCTCCTGCTTCCCCTCAGCAGTAGCAGGTGGAATCTGCAACCTGATACCATCACAAATGTGCTGGCAAAGGATTAGTTCATCAAACACCATGAGAAACTGCAGCAACAATTCAGAGCAAAAGTAAAATGACAAATCTCCAGAAACCAACCCTGAAGTCACAGAAATTTACAATCTAAATGGCAGAGAATTCAAAATAGCTGTCATAAAGAAACTCAATGAGTTAGAAGAAAACTCAGAAAGATAGTTCAGTGAGCTCAGGAATAAAATTAATGAGAAGAAGGAATACTTCACCAAAGAGATTAAACTATAAAAAAAAAGCAGAAATTCTGGATATGAAGAACACAATTAATGAGATAAAAAATAATCTAAATCCTTTAAAAAATGGAACTGAAGTTGTGGAAGAAAGAATTAGTGATTTAGAGGATATAAATATAGAAATGCTTCAGGTGGAGGAGGAGAAAGAACTAGGATTTAAAGAAAATGAAGGAATTCTTTGAGAAATATCTGAATCACTTAGGAAAAGCAACATAAGGATTATAGTTATTCCAGAAGGAGAAAGGAGGGAGAAGAGCAGAGAGCTTGTTCAAAGAAATAATAGCTGAAAATTTTCCAAACCTGGAGAAGGAACCGGACTTACAAATCCAAGAAGTCAATAGAACTCCTATTTATGTCAATGTTAAAAGACCTTCTCCAAAGCATATAATAGTAAAACTGGTAAAAGTCAATGACAAAAAACAAACAAACAAAAAAATTAAGGGCAGCAAGGCAGAAGAAACTAACCTACAAAGGAACCCCTATCAGGCTTTCAGTGAATTTCTAGCAGAAATCTTACAGGCTAGGAGAGAATGGAAGGATATATTCAAAGTACTGAAAGACAAAAACTTTCAGCCAAGAATACTCTATCCAGCAAAACTATCCTTCAGATACAATGGAGAAATAAAAGCTTTCCCATTGCCACTAGACCTCCTCTACTAGAAATGATCAAGGATGCCCTCACAACTGAAACAAAAAGGCAAAGTTCTACAAAGCTTGGAGCAAGGAGATAAATAGACAGACAAAATCAGAAAACTGCAGCTCTCTTTCAGAACAGGGTAGCAAATACTTAATTATAACTTAAAAGATAAAGGGAAGGAAAGCATAAAAAGTAACTATAAACACTTCAACTTAGTCGCAAACTCACAACACAAAACAGAATAATTTGTGACAACAATAACTCAGAAGGGGAAGAGGAAAAGGATAGAACATACTTAGGCTAATGGAGACTAGAAGCTATCAGAATATGGACTATCTCATCATGAGATCTTTTCTACAAACCTTGTGGTAGCCACTATATAAAAAATCAGAACAGAAATGCAAAACATAAATAAAGAGAAAATGAGAAAACCATCATAGAGAATCACCAAACTGAATTGGCAGTTGGAAACACATGGGAAGAGAAAAAAGGGAAATACAGAACTGGAAAACAAGTGATAAAATTGCAGTATTAAGCCCTTACATATCGATAATCACTTTAAATGTAAATGGATTGAATTCTCCAATCAAAAGACACAGAATGGCTGGATGGATTAAAAAACAAGACCCAACAATATGCTGCCTCCAGGAAAACATCCCAGCTCTAAAGACAAACACACACTCAGAGTGAAAGGATGGAAGATGATAATCCAAGCTAATGGCAAACAAAAGAAAGTAAGTGTTGCCACACTTATGTCAGACAAAGTAGATTTCCAGATAAAAAGACAATGAGAAACAAAGAGGGGCAATGTCAAGCCCCATGATAAATAATCAACAACTACAGCAAAGTTGCAGGGTACAAAATCAACTCACAAAAATCAGCTGCATTTCTATACACTGATAATGAACTAAAGGAAAGAGAAGTCAAGAATGCAATCCCTTTCACAATCTCAACAAAAAGAAGAAAATATCTAGGAATAAATTTAACCAGAGGTAAAAGACCAAACTATTAGACATTATTGAAAGACACTGAGGAAGATTTAAAGAAATGGAAAGATATTCCATACTCATGAATTGGAAGAATAAACATAGTTAAAATGTCCATGTTACCTAAAGCAATCCACAGATGCAATGCAATCCCAATCAGAATCCCAATGACATTCTTCATGGAAACAGGACAAAATCCTAAAATTTATGTGAAACAAAAAAAGACCTCAAATAGCCAAAGCAATCCTGAGAAAAAAGAACAAAGCTGGAGGCATCACAATCCCTGACTTCAAAACATACTACAAAGCTGTAGTAATCAAAACAGCATGGTACTGGCACAAAAACAGACACACAGATCAATGGAACAGAATCGAAAGCCCAGAAATAAAGCCACACATCTATGGACAGTCTTCAACAAAAGAGCCAAGAACATACAATAGAAAAAGGAAAGTCTCTCCAGTAAATGGTGTTAGGAAAACTGGACAGCAAAAGAATGAAAGTTGACCATTATCTTGACCATACAGAAAAATTAACTCAAAATGAATTAAAGACTTGAATGTAAGACCTGAAACCATGAAGCTCCTAGAAGAAAACAGGCAGTACACTCTTTGACATCGGTCTTAGCAGTATCTTTTCAAATACTGTCTACTCAGGCAAGGGAAATGAAAAGAAAGATTAACAAATGGGACTACATCAGACAAAGAAGCTTCTGCAGGGCAAAGGAAACCATGAATAAAATGAAAAGACAACCTACTAACCAGGAGAGAATATTTGCAAATCATATATCCTACAGGGGTTGATTTCCAAAATATATAGAGAACTCATACAACTCAACAACACAAAAAAAACAGATAACCTCATCAACAAATCGGCAGAGGATATGAACAGATATTTTTCCAAAGAAGACATACAGATGGCCAACAGACACATGAAAAGATGTTCAACATCACTAACCATCAGGGAAAAGCAAATCAAAACTACAATGAGATATCACCTTACACCCGTCAGAGTGGCTATAATCACCAAGACAAAAAATAACAAATGTTGGAGAGGATATGGAGAAAAGGCAGGCCTCATACACTGCTAGTGGGAAGGCAAACTGGTGCAGCCACTATGGAGAACAGTATGGAGATTTCTCAAAAATATTAAAAATAGATATACCATACAATCCAGCTATCCTACTACTGGGTATTTATCCAAAGAACTTGAAATCAAAAATCCAAAGAGATTTATGCACCCCTATGTTCATTGCAGCATTATTCACAATCGCCAAGACATGGAAGCAACACAAGTGTCCTTCCATGGATGAAGTGATAAAGAAGATGTTGTATATACAAACAATGGAAAACTACTCAGCCATAAAAAACACAAAATCATCCCATTTGCAACAACATGGATGGACCTTGTGGGTATAATGTTAAGCAAAATAAACCAGATAGAGAAAGACAAACACTGTATGACTTCACTCACATGTGGAAGATAAACACATGGATAAAGAGAACAGATTAGTGGTTACCAGGGGGCAAGGGAGTGGGGAGGTGGCAAAAAGGGTAAAGGGGCACATATGTATGGTGACAGATAAAAATTAGACTCCGGGTGATGAGCATGATGCAGTGTATACAGAAGTTGATAATAATGTACACCTGAAATTACACAATGTTATAAACCATTATGATCTCAGTGAAAGAACTGAAAAAAAAATACTTTCGTATGGCAGCACACACTTTGTCTTTTGAAGCTGTCATCAGTGCACCAGCAGAAATTCATAAGCTTTCGATGTACTTCACTGTAATCAACTTAAAGGGCCCACAGTGGTATTAATCTCGTTTTTCAGTAAACACATCCTCTGAATTTTGAAATATTGCGTGTTGTTCAAAGTGAGGTGGGAATCTTTTTATTCAAAAATTTTCAATACCAGAAAGACAAAAATAACGTTATCTTTTAGAGCTTTTAGTGACTTGTAATTCTTGAAAACAAAGCATTCATGAAGGAGGCACTGAAACTCATCCCTTCAAAAGGAAGGGGCCAGATAAATTAAATGAATAAATCTCAGAGTGTACAAAATTTAATTTTGAAATTCCGTAATTGTCCATTGGAATATCTCAGCATTTTTAATTGACAAATTATATTCTGTAGTAAAATAGAATAATGGAGAAGGCCAATGATTTTTAGCATCCAAATTTGATAATAGTGCAAATATTTTGATATGCTTTTTCACGTAAAAATTATTTTTGAGACAATCTAGTATAAATAGAGGCCAAAACAAGTGCCTGTGGACATATCTGGGCTGATATTTTTGCCTGTTTTAAAATAAAAGAAATAGAACTGAGAATATCTTGCGTTTGGCAGAATTTATTCTGTGATCACTAGGGCCTCAGCACCTGAGGGAGGAGTGCCTATGTGAAACCGAGAATGGAGACGTTGAAACATCGTCTGGGGAGCAGAAAACTGTGAACAAGCTTTGCAAACGCAGCTGTGCAGACTCAGCATAACCAACCATTGTTTAAAACTAACCAGGTCTTTCTGTCCCTCCTTTGTCTATGAGTGAGCTGCCTTTCCCAGGAAGTCAAGGTCCAGATGTCAAGATTCAGTCTCACAAGGCCAAATGCAGGCTGAAGATGAAAACTAACCAGAAAAGTCCAAACAGTCAAGGGAAAAGAAATTGTCTTCAGGACCAAACACAGGCTGGTGGGAAGGCGCCATCCAGCAAGGCCACGTGCTCCCCCTCCTCTGCCTAAAACCCCAGCACATGCTCCCCCTCCCCTACCTAAAACCCCAAATTAAAACCCCTACCTATTTCCCTTCAAGGAGGTGGATCTGAGTTCTAACTCCCATCTCCCCGTCTGGCTGCCTTTTGATAAAACTAAACCCTCTCTCCTTGCCCCAAGCCTGGCGTTTCAGTTATTGGCCCTACCCTGCTGCGGATAAACAAACCTCTGTTTGTGTTCAGTAACATATGTTTCAAGCATAATTATTCTGCCTGTGTTCGTTTTTAATACTAAAACAACATAAATAATTTTCATTTAGCTTTAATATATATATTGATATATCATTTTAAATTTCAAAAATCATTTTATTTTTGAAAACGGTTTTGGAATTTAGCTAATTTATATATCTACCTATGTGATAAAGTCAATTTGTCAGACACTTGACATAATTCCAAGGTCACCCTATTTACAGACCTTTTCTACTTTCCCCAAAATAAAGTTCCACATCCGGGGCTTCTCAGAAGGGGAAGCATTTACTCCTTGCAGGAATATCCGACAAGGTGGGAATCCTAGCGCCCAGGGAGATGGTGGAAAGAACCAGGGACAGGACAGCAACAGCCACCCTGGATGAAGGCCCTGACGGTATCTACAAGCCTGGTTCCTGGCAATAAATGTATCCCTCAGAATTACAGCAATAAAGAGAGAGAGAGAGAAAGCACAAAACTCTAAGCAAACCACCCCAACAGAGAGGTGCGTGTGCTTTCTTGAGGAGGGGCATCTTGCACCTGTTGTGGGGAGCTAGAAAGATGGCTCTGTGTCCGTGCTCCTCCGAGGCTCCAGGCCAGCCTCCTGCTCCTTATGCCTCGCGATCTACAGTCGATGGGAGGAATTAATCATCTTTTATAAAAGCCGTATAGCCTTGTTCTCCCTTTCAGAGGAACATGCTGGGAAGAATAACGAATGTTTTTAAATCAAAGGCAACGCAGGTGAAACAAAGCTGCTCAGCCTCAAATATATGAAAATTAAATTGTTAGAGTGGAGCGTGCTGTAACGCTTAAGTGGACGATGATCAGTAGCCATACGCCCAGGTCAGCTAATCAGACTGCTTGGTGACGAATTTTGTAAATTACTCATTCTTGTGATCCACCAAGATGCAATTTTATTCAAAGTCAGTAAAGTCAGTAGATAAATTAACAAGGAGAAGTCGGTTAACACTTTCCCTTAGACACCCTCCAACACCTGTGTTCCATCACATGGAAAAGACGGATTTTAGTCTGCAAAGTGGAGAGCCCATAACTTTGAAGTCCTGCAGACACCCCCGCAGCCCCTTGGATCTCTATGTGAATTTTAATTTACCCGTCAGAATGACAGCTCTTCCTCATGCATGACTGGTATGGAAAACATAAGACTCTCTTATGTTAACGAGCCACAATGAATTTCCGTGCTGCAGGCACTTGCTAGAGAATTCCGATATGAATAGATGGTAATCCACGCCCACGGGAGGCCCACCTAAGACATCTGATAGTTGAACCTAAAACGCACATTCACAGAGTCTAATAGGTTTTTTTATGTTCTTTTGGTAGACAAAGCCAGAACATTAGATTGCAATGAACACACACCGGATTATGTGTAACCTAGTAAAAACAATTTTGCAGGCAGCTAAGAAAATTTAGTGGTATGCCCTCTTCCATTTGAACAACATGTGTGCATGTTTTCCAAAACTATATTTGAATGCATTGCCTATTATGTTATGCAGTATTCTCTCCTTCTTATTTGGATTCACTAACAGGAAAAAGCTTGATAAACAAAGCAGAAAGTATCGGACATACAATTCAATGCTTTTCTCTCGTGCCTTGATAACAGGAAGCTAAGAAGAATAAAATCAATTAACAGAAGTCAAAAAGTTTTTACTAGGTAATAAGAGGGTTATAATTTTTTAAATCTTTTGTATTTTACATTGTGCTTAATTTTTAATATTTCTCAAAACTGTTTTAGTACCAGATGGCGTATAAATTCTAGTCAAGATATAAGAAATAAACTAGGATAATGGGCGAAATAAAAGTTTTCAGCGTTATTCTGATTGTTTTCTATTGGCATCTACAGCTCGAAGAGTTAGAGGAAATGTTTGCCTTCTCAAATCTTTTCTGTTCTACCCAAATTTTCTCCAGTGATGTATTTATCTATGTGTCTATCTGAAATAAAGATAAGCTTTTAGAACTGAATATTAATTCTTCAAGATCCACTTCAAGTTTTATGATCTCCACAAAAACCCCCAAACAAATTCAACCCACAGTGATTCTTCTGGTTTGGGACATTAGGTGGTAGATTTTGTCTATATCTCAAATTATGTCACTTAACTTTAATTGTATTTTATTTCTCTATAAGCTATTTGAGAGTAGAAATCATACTTCCTTTTTCTTTTTTATTGTATACATTTAAGGTATACAGTGTGACAATCTGATATACATACACACCGTGAAATATTGCCACAATCCAGCTAATTAACACATCCACCACCTCACAGAGTTACTTCTGTGTGGGTGTGTGGTGAGAACGCCTAGAATCTACCCTCTTAGCAAATTTCAAGTACAGTTTTGTCACCTATCGTCACCATGCTATATGTTAGATCTCTAGAACTTACTCATCTTGCGTAACTGAAACTTTGTACCCTTGACCAAGAGCTCATATCCTCCCCCAAAGCCCCTGGCAACCACCATTCTGCTCTCTGCTTCTATACATTCAGCTATTTTAAATTCCACGTACAAGTGAGATCACTCAGTATTCGTCTTTCTGTGTCTCGATTATTTCACTTGGTATAGTGTCCTCCAGGTCCCTCCATCTTGTTATAGATGGTAGGACTGCCTTCTTTTTAAGTCTAGATAAGATTTCATTTTATGTATATACCTCATTTTCTTTATCCGTTCAACCATTGATTGACTGTTAGGTTGTTTCCATGTCTTCATTATTGCGAGTAATGCTGCAATGAACATGGGAGTGCAGATAACTCTTTGAGATCCTGATTTCATTTCCTTTGGATAAATACTCAGAAATAGGATTGCAGAACTACTTATCATAGTTCTGTTTTTAGTTTTTTGAGGAACTTCCATACTGTTTTCCATAATGGCTGTATTAATTTATACTCCCACCAAAGTGTGCCAGAGTTCGCTTCTCTCCACGTCCTCATCAACCTTTTTTTTTTTAATAACAGCCATCCTAATTGGTGTGAGGTGATAGCTCCTTATGGTTTGATTTTTATTATTTCCCTTATGATTTATACCTTATTTTTCTGCTCTGGTATCTTCTAAAGGACCTAGCAAAGACTGGATATAGTAGTAACAGATGTTTAGAAAGACTTGTTGCTGTATACTAATGATGGTAGTATGTGATTTCCTTTGGTCAAGAACTGTCTATCTGGCTCAGCCCAAGTCAGAGTTAATGGTCCTGGCCTCTGAATCACACCATGTGGTTTGCTGGATGTACGCTGAGTTGACCAGTTGCAGACAGGCAGACCTGGAAGTAAAGAGTCAGATTGTGCATATGAATTGACACATGGAAATATTTACTTCTTGTGCCCAGTTACTGAGGCCAATTTTGGCTCTGGGTTACCAGGAAACAATGAAATATGGAGAAGAGTATGTTGACTCCCCAAAGCCCAATTTCTCTCAGCAGCCTCTCTTCAGAAGCCAAATTTGGAAGGGGAAGTTTGGAAGGACAAGCAGATGGAGCCCCAGAAGCCGGGAAGGAGAACAGAGAGGCAGCTTCATTGCCATTGCACAGCCATCTGTCTCAGGGACTGCAAGAGGGAGCGCCCCGCTGGGAGCGTGGTAACTTTGGATCCTCTGCAACAGGATCCTGGGCAAACAGCGGCCACATCCTGGCTCAGGCCCCAAGGACAGAGCTTGTGCAGTCATACCAGCTGCACCTAATTTTAGGTTGGGAATAAAGAAAATGAACCATGAAGGGCTGGCCCTCCTTCCAGTTCTACTGAGGGCCCCCGACTCAGTATCTCGGTGGGATAGGCAACCACTGAAGCTCCAGATGATGAATCGGATGAAAACTGATGTTTTCTCTTCTTCAAAAAAAACTGTCATTTGAAAGAGACCCTGGTGTTGGCACTTTCACCCCACCTCTGGGGACAGGCATGGTGCCCGAGAGTCACCTAAGAGATCAAGAGACACCACTTCACTTCTCTTAGCCTCAGTTTCCCCACCTGCAAAAAGAAAAAAAAAATTGTCCCTGTGTTAGTTTTCTATTATTGCAAAACAAATTAGCAACTTAAAGCAACACTGATTTACTAGCTCACAGCTCTGTCGTTCAGAGTCTGGCATGTCGTGGCCACGTTCTCTGCTCAGGCACTCCACCAGTCTGCATCCTTATATGCAGCTTAAACGCTTGTGACGAAATTCAGTTCCTGGTGGTTACAGGACTGAGAGAAGGTGTGTGTACACCAGGGGCTGAGAACTTTGGAGACAGTCTCAGAATTCTACCTACCAGAGTCTCTCACATATCCAGTAGTCTATGGTCCATGAAAACATAAAAATAGAATTTTCATTCATTGAAAGGCAAGAGATGAAATAGCTCGCCAGTGAAGGTTGAAAACTCAACCCCAGGCTGGCAGGAAGGAAAAGAAAAGGAAGAAGGAATGGGATATTTGACTCCTACTATGAACCATGTGCTTCTCATATGTTGTCTTACTATTTCTCAGTATATGGTATGGGCAACATCTTTCCTTTGGTTGTTAATAGATATGGCATAAACAGGCCGCTGAAGTCAAGAAAGTTTAAGAAATGAGAAAAAACAGCTAAACAGGAATAAGACTAAACAGATTACACGTTCTGAGAATTCATGAAAGTATGTACATTATATATTCAATCTTCAAAAGTCGGAGTAATGATAATAGTAAGGATGCAATTCTAAAATATACCATTGCTTATGTTTTAACATTTCTGAAGCTACATCATATTAAAGAAGTTGATACGTGCCTAATACAGTGTGACTTCATTTATCCCCAAAGGCTGCTGTTGAATGGATGAACAGCTGTCAATCAATGAAGTCAGACCATGCAGGGTGCAGGGAGCACCACGCCCTGGGCTGAGGGGCAGAGGGAGGAGACGGCGCTAAGGTGCCTCTCCTTCCTGGGATGCACTTTTCAGGAGCTGAGGTCTCACTGGGAAGCTTCACACCTCAGCTGGGGTCCTGGAGGGAGGGGCTGTCTGGTAGGGGCCGGAAATTTCTGAGAGGAATTGCCACTGCCGCAGACACTGCCTGAAACAGAGAAAGGGGTTGTTCCCCAGCGCAAATTTTACAGTGGCTGAATCCAGCCAGAAACCAGCTGGCGAAGGAGGCTGGGAGTCTGGTTTATGGGACAAGATCCTACAGAGAAGGGCGGGAAAAGGACAGGAAGGCAGAGCAACAGGAAACGCCTGGAACAGCTGCGCTGGGTAAAAGGAGGGAACTCTCTCTGGACGGCCCCTGTTGGATTCTTCTTGTGTGGGAGAGAGGGTGGGAGGGCCCATGGGGCAGGAGAAAGGCTGCCTCTTCCTTTCCCCATGAGCTGACAGTGTGGCTCCCCTCCTAGGAACTGGGGCACAGCAAGCCTCAGAGGATGAACAAAAGGACAAAAGGCAAAGGGAGTTTGGAAGACAAAGCCGTAGAAGGACCCCCATTTGAGAAGGGAATTGGAATGCTGTAGGGTGGGAGTTGTGGGGAGTCAGGACACCCCGACGTACCAACAGCGTTCAGTGCACGAATCAGGAATCAACCTGCGGCACAAGGCCCTGAGGGTTAGAACAATGAAGCTACTGGCTCGTCAGGAGGAGGCCGTGGTGGCCACTAGGCAGCAGCACGGGGGCCAAGAATTTTGAATCAACCATGCAGAGTTAGGTTTCCAAGAACTGCACCGAAAACCAAGGAGTCAGTGCCATGAAAAGCATGCAGGAGGGTCCTGATGGCTGCCAGGGAGAGCCAAGGGCAGAGCAGCAGCGAGTCTGGCAGGAGCAGAGCAGAGGGCCCAGCCAAGTCCCAAACCACTGGCTCCAGGAGACCTGGGGGAGCAGATGTCTGAGACTAACATCTGGGCACTGGCATCAGAGCCAGGACACAAGGCCAGAATCCAGCATTAGGACCCTGGAGCAGAAGACCCCAGCAGGACCAGAGGTCTGACTCAAAGTTCAGCTGAAGAACACTAATAGAGGGGTCCTTGTCGCACTCTGTGCCAGGTGACTGCCAGAGGCCAAGTCTCTAGTGGTGAGAGTTAATTCCATGTTCCTGCCAGGAGAGAGGGTGCAGAGAGAGGGGCAAGGGAACCTGTCCCAGGCTACGGGACCTGAAGCAAGAGCTACGTCTTGGTCTCATTTATGAAGTGGGGATGGTGGAGATCTCGGACTGTTTGAAAAGATTTGTTTCTGAGATAAGTTCAACACTGAGACCTACATTGCTTTGTAGCAATATGATCAGCTGGAATTAAATGTGTTCGGAGAGGCCAGTGCTGTTTGTCAACAACCAGAGTTGTCAGGTCTCGTGGTGTTTCTCAAGCTCTTCCTGGGTCATTCCAGCTCAGGCTTCAAGGGCGCCTTCTGCGGAGAGCAGCTGGCCTCTGCCCTCCTCCACAGACACGCCACCTGCGAGGAGATCTCATAAATGTAAATCGGGAGATGAGCACTGCGTATTTTCCCATACATAATTCATTGGCACAATATTGAATGAAAAGCTCACAATATTTAACTATTAAATTTTCATGGCATGTGGTAAATATGTGTTTCTGATTTTTAAAAGATACACTCTCACCGTTTACGTAGCATTTTTATGGTAACAGCTGAAAGCACTTGGAGGGAGGCCTGATGGGTGATACTCAAACTTTCTTCTATTTTTTAATAAACTCAATTATTCAATTGAAAAATTAATAAGAAGAAACCTCAGACTGTGTAATGGAGTTTCATTTGGAGATTATTTCTTAATTCCGCTGCACTGGAACAAAGTAATAGGTGGTTCATATCATCAATAGATTTCCTTTTGCAGGTTTGATTAAATGGATGCCATTAAAGTTAAAAACTTCTGCTCTTCAAAAAGTCAGCCTAAGAAAACAAGGAGCTAGGCCTCAGACTGGGACATAAGATTTGCAAATCATATACATATCTCATAAAAGTGTACTCACCATACAATCCAGCGATTTCACTACTAACTATATATCCAAAAGAAATAAAAACCTATACCCACACCAAACATTGGATGTGACTGATTATAGCAGCATGATTTATAGGAGCATGAAACTGGAAACAGCCCAAATGTCCATCAACAGGTGAGCAGATAAACGAAATGTAGCATGTGTCTCTACCTGTTATTCTCTCTCTCTCTCCCTCTCTGTCATAGAGTAGTTCTCAGCCATTTAAAAGAAGGAGCTGTTGGTACACTGCAACCTGGATAAATCTTCAAATAATCATGCTTATTTATTTATTATTTGTTAAAAATAATCATGCCAAGGGATGTCAGACAAAACAGCTATATACTATAAGTTTGCATTGGTATAAAATTCCAGGTTGTGTGAACCAATGCATGTTGACAGAAGACCAGTGGTTTTGCACGGTGATACTTTTGTGGGTGTGTACGTGTCAAACTTATCAAATTATAAACTTAAACATTTGCGGTTTATTAGATGACAATTTTACTTCAATAAAGCTGTTTAAAATACACTTAAAAATGAACAGAGGAAGAAAATCACACAGTAAAAATCTGAACATAAAACAGGCCATAAAGAAAGGGCAGAGGGACAAAAATTCATGTGCACTGCAGAAAACAAGTGGCAACGTAAGATTTAAACACAGCCACGTCAATCCTTACATTAGATGTGAATGTTCTGTATACTCTAATCAAAAGACACAGGTTTCCAAACTTGATAAAAAAGCAAAATCCAATTATGTGTTGCCAAAAAGAGAAACACTTTAGATTCAAGGACACAAACAGCTCGAGCATAAAAGGATGAAAAAAGGTATTCTATGCAAACAGTAATTGTGAAAGAGCAGGACTGAAAACTAATATCATAGAAAATACACTC
This sequence comes from Equus quagga, assembly GCF_021613505.1. Classification (NCBI taxonomy): domain Eukaryota; kingdom Metazoa; phylum Chordata; class Mammalia; order Perissodactyla; family Equidae; genus Equus; species Equus quagga. The sequence goes on along the minus strand of NC_060274.1, from coordinate 128,175,183 downwards.
AAAGACAAGAAATATTGTTAGAGTCAAAGAGGGTCAGTTCATAATAATAAAAAGGGTCAATATACCAGGAATACATAAAATCATTAGCATATAAACAGTTAACAACAAAGTCCCACATTTAACATTAAAGGATCGTAGAATAAAAGTGTGCATAATCTTTGCCCCCCGCCTTTCCTCATCTTTCAGGGTGAGCAGGAATGTCAATTCCCAAGGTCAAGCTGGCAGAAGCTGTGGCTGAGGCTTCCAGCCCAGCTGCTTAGACTGGGAAGAGCAACAAGTGTGAGCCAGCAGTTCACACGGATGAGTACAGATGCGACCGGACACCAGACCAAGTCAAGAGAGGAAGCAGGTGGACCCGGAAGAGACCAGGAACAGGGCTGAGAAGACGGATCGTGGGGAGGACAGGGAAAAGTGCTCTGAACTGCAGTGTCACCAACCAGGTTCCATATGCTGACTTTATGCTGACAACGCTCATGAGGGAGAGGAGAAGGGAATCACCATCCCCATACCACAGATCAGAAAACTGAGGCCTTTAGAGGTGAAGTACCTTTCCCAGGAGTGAGTTTGTGACTGAACCAAACCTGGAATTCAGTTCCGCAGACTCCTAAGCTGGTGTCCGCTCCACCAGATTGCACCGTGTTCCACACGGTTGGGCCCTCCTGACCGTCTCTCTCTCGGGGTAATTCCAGACTCAAGCTCTCCCTAGAACCAGCTTGTTATAAAGTCTGAGATACAGGATTTGCCTCTCGCCACCTGCGTCTGCTTGCTGGTTCTGCCCGTCAGGAGCCCCGCTGGAGGTGGAGCTCACTTCACAGAGCCTCGTGAGGAAGGTGCCTGCTGGGCGCGGTGGATGGCTCTGACGGGCAGGTGGCCTCTGGGAGGTTTGTCTCACCCTTCATCCCTTTGGATGTAGCCAGGTCTAAATGCTGTGACCTATAAGAATTAGCTCGGTGAGTGATGTCTCTGCCACTGACTCAGGCTGTATGTGAGAAGCAGAAGAAACTGGGGTGATTAGCAGAGAGCCCCAGGCGCCCCAGACACCATCAGGAGAGACAGCCCCCTCCCTTTCTCCAGTGGATGCCCTTGACCTCATTAAAAATAAGACAGGGCAGAAATCAGCCTGAGTCCTGGAGCCTGCTAATATTGTGGGAGTTCTGAATGCCCACCCACCTCTCAGGCTCTTGGCCGCGGACTTCAGGGAGGGGCCAGAGGCAGCACGCTACATTAAAAACCCATCAGCTGCAGAAATTATTTTTAGCAAATTGATGACTTCATGGAGGTCTGGGAATACTACACAGAGGGCTGGAAAGGTGACAGGGACAGCCAGGTCAAATGGATGTCAAGAACTCTACATGGAAAGCTGGAAAGTATATATACCCCAGCCCAGTCACACGCCAGCTATGCAAATTTAGGCAAGTTCTTTGATTCCTCAGTGCTTTAATTCTTGTTTTTATAATAACTACATTGCAAAGGTATGAAGAATATTGATAAAATACACAAAATGCTTAGTATAGTGCCTGGCTCCTGGAAGGCACCCGATACATGGTAGCCAGTCACTGTCAACTGGAAATTGATCAACACATATTCAGTGCTTTCTTACTGGTCTCTATAAAATTCCTGACCTAGAGGTAGGATATGATTTATTATTACTCCTCTGTTAGAAAGCTGTTTATATCATTATTGCAGGTCATTCAGCTTCTGTACTCAAAACACACTGTCTGACTTTCATAGCAAGGTGATGGTGAATGGCACATGTTCTGGAATCTACTGAAGTTTGAATGCTGGCTCTGCCTTTCGTTGTCTGTGGACCCCCCACCAGTCATAGACATCTCTTGGTTGCAAGATAAGAAACTTACAATGTTGTCGTAAAGATTAAATGGGCTTCTACTGTTAGGTATTACTCTTTATTCCTTTAAAGTATTGCTTGTGGGAGTACGCATGCATGGGTGCTCTGAAACACCAGGTTTCTGAAACATTAGCTGGGAATGGACCCAAGGAACAGAAGGCCGGAAGGGAAGAGAAGAGTTCCTTTTATTCCTGGACGTTCCTTGTCCTGTAGAGAGGCAGAGTGAGGTTCCGGTTGAAGACGGCACCTGTGCCCTCCTGTATCTCAGTTTATGACTATGAGCAGATTGATTTGGCTGTAAAACTGGCCACAGAATGTCTAGGGACCTGCGATGTGAAGGCTGCCTCTTTGATTTTGCAGTTGGTTTGAAATCCTATGGGCAGGGAAGCCGTGGCTAGGCTGGGTCCCAGGAGCAATGCGTGGTTGCTACAGTTATTTGGGAAGTTAAAAGGGTTTAGAACTCCCTTCTCACACTGTCAAGCCCCCTCCCCCTGCCAGCATTGACTGTTGCTGCAATGTGCACAGAACTCAACTGTTGGCCTACTCTCTTAGGTCCCGCCATGTTCATTGGTGCAATCTCCGAGCTTCCATAGAAAACATTAATAACAGCAAGGAATTCTATGACTTGGGAACAGAAGGGGAGGATGTCTGTTTTATCGTTCTGAAGCATTAGAAAATCTGCAAGATGGTGTCTTCACAGCATTTAATACTTATTGTGCTAAGCATCATGGGGGATGGAGAGAGTTACGGTTTCTGCCCTCAGTGGACTCACACTTTGTAAGGTGGAAGGCAGGTGACTTGTTTCTTTCATTTGGTCTTTGAAAGTGGGAAATGAGGGCGCTATTCTTGGTGAGCCACAGCTGAGGAGCCCAGCAGCACCTGGACCTCCTTAGATGGTGAGATTGTGGGTCTAATCCCACCACAGATGAGGCTGTCGGGGATCTTGGGAGGAGGGCAGAGGGTGAGAGGAGTGTAAATCATTTGTAGCCAGAGCGTGGATGAGGGTGTTTTTAAAGCATATCTGCAGATTTTTGACATTCTTCCCATAAAAAGGAGGGGTCTAATTCATCTCTCCTTGAAACACAAGTCATCTTAGTGACTCACTCCTAATGAGCAGGATGTGGCAGAAGAAACCCTGCGTGACCTCCACGGCTGGGTCTTGAAAGTGATGCATCTTCTGTCTGGCTATTGCTACCTGGGACGCTCGCCCTTGGAATCCAGCCGCTGTTGAACAGACTTCCACCAGGCATAACTTTTGGTAGTTCTGACAAATTGCCATAACACGATCTGTCAAGTCACTCCCTTAACCACAGTACCCAGAAGACTCAAGACAAATCCAGTTCTCTCCGATTCTTGTATCAAACAAGGCACTGTGTCTCCCTGATCCTTTCTCCTGTCACGTTTTCCTACAAGGTCTCCTTACCATGACTTTGCCCTAAGTGCTTAGCCTGTATGACCCACACCACTGACCTTGGGCTATGTACCTTTCAACTGGCACCACTGATTGACCAACGCAAAGGCAATGCTAACTTCTAACTGAGTTTTCCAGAACAGTGATTCCTAAGTGAGGAGGAAAGCCCTACCCTTACAAGTGATATTCTTTGTGGTGGTGTCTTGGTCCTGTTAATTCCCAGCAGTATCACTTAATGACAGTGAACTTTCTCTGTGGCTGTTCTTGGCTCCCCGCCCCAGCAACTGATGAATCTTTGCAGCTGGAAGCATTTGACCACTGGCCTCAGACTCTGGGTCTAATCCTGTCCTTGGAAAGGGAAATCACAGGAGTTCTGGGCCAAGTGGAGGGGCTTACATCAGCTGGGCTGCTTTCTCCGTTCTGATAAGGTACCCCTTAAACTGGTTTTCTGCCAAATCCCTAAAGAGCAGGCCACACAGGAGGCCCAATTTCTGTTAGTTCAGTTTCTGACTTGCCTTCTAAAAACTGAGACTTTCCTTTATCCATTGGCCATAACCTGTCCCCAAGGCCTGAGGTCTTACAAGGCTGTCCTTTCCCCAATACATTTTTAACAACTGGAATCCTGTTTGTGAAATTCATTCTCTGTGGATTGTTGCATACTCTTTTCCAGATGATAATGACCACCTCTGTGGAATTTCTCTTTTTTTCTACCACTGAAGCAAATTACTCCTGTCTGCCCCATCCTTGTGGTTTGCTGAGATCCACGTTATAGAATGTCCTCGCTAGACCTTCCACCACTGGCTAGATCCTTCTTATGAAGCAGAGGAAGCACCCAGAACACGCCCTGGCTCGTAGTGACCACTCTATAAATGTTGCTGTGTGAATGAGTTACAGGACAGAGTGAAGAGCTTTTCCTAAATGAGAAAAGGAAGCCAGTGTGACTCCTCTCCTCTGATAGACACTCCTTCTATTCCCTGGCCCTCGTTTGAAGTCAGAGTCGCCCTTCTCACTACAACCACCTGGCATTGCTAATGAGCACGCGCCAGCCTGCCTCTGAGTCACATTCCTTCTCCCAAATCAATTGCCTGCCAGAGCTAATGAGTATGATCTCCTTAGAATACTTTATGAAGGTCATTAGGAGCTAAAAGCATTTATTTTTCTGGTTACGACCTTGGCAAGGTAGTAATTTTAACATGGAACCCACTCCACTTCAATAACTTGATGTTACCCAGATTCTACGACTAGAGAAATCACCAGAATCCAGGTCTACTCAGAAATGAGAAAGAGACACCATCATTCACCCAAAATGTTCAGACCAAAGATGTAAAAATAATCTTTAAATCCATTTTCCTTCACACCCACATCCAGTCCAGGAGAAAGCTGTGCTGGCCTTATCTTTAAAATGTGTCCTGAATCTGGCCACCTCCCCCTCCCCACTGGTACCGCGGTCGGGGCGGGGAATCTGCTTCTTCCCTTCTTGTGTTCTTGTGGCTGGACCAACAGTAAAATTGACACAAGATCAGATTAACGGAGAAAGCCCAGTTAAATACCTACGTTTTGGGGACCATAAAGAAATGATACTTGGAGAGTGAGCAAGACAGGCAGTATATGTATCTTTTACACATAGAAACATAAATTTGTGAAAAATTGACAGGACAGAGGAACTTAGGTTTGCGGTATGTAATTAGTGAGGAGTTTAAGCAGAGTCTAGGCTTGAGGTCGTAAATTAGCAAGGTTTGTTTCTGCAGGCTGCTCGCACTGAATCCCCTAGGAAGTATGGAGGCATTGTACATCCCGATTTCAAATTCTATTGCAAAGCTGTAATAATGAACTGCATAAAAACAGATACATAGACCAATTGAACAGAATCAAGAGCCCAGAAATAAACCCATGTGTATATGATCAACGAACCTTCAACAATGGAACCAAGAATACACAATTGCGAAAGATAGTCACTTCAATAAATGGTTTTAGGAAAACTACATATCCACATGCAAAAGAATGAAAAAGGACCATTATTTTACACCATACACAAAAATTAACTCAAAGTGGATTAAAGACCATATATCTGATAGGAGTTAATATCCGGAACATGTAAGATACTCATACAACTCGATAGCAAAAAACCAAATAACCTAATTAAAAAATGATCAATGGATCTCAGTAGACATTTCTCCAAAGAAGATATACAAATGGTCAACAGAAATATAAAAAGATGTTCACCAGTACTAATCATCAGGAAATGCAAAACAAAACCACAATATCACCTCATGCCTGTTAGGATGGGTATTATTTAAAAACAAAAGATAAGTGTTGGCAAGGATGTAGAAAAAAGGGAACCCTGGTACACTGTTGATGAGATTGTAAACTGGTATAGTCATATGAAAAACAGTATGGAAGTTCCTCAAAAAATTAAGAACATAATTACAATATGATCCTGCAATTCCACTTCTGAGTACGTATCCAAAGGAATTGAAATCCAGATCTCAGAGAGATACCTGCACCCCCATGGTCGTTGCAGCCTTATTTACAAGATATGGAAACAACCTAAATATCCGTCAACAGAAGAATAGGTGAAGAAAATGTGGAATATACATAAAATTGAATATTACCTAGCCTTAAAAAAGATGAAATCCTGCCATTTGCAACAATGTGGATGGACCTAAAGGACACTGTGCTCAGTGGAATAAGCCAGGCAGAAAGAAAGCTGCTGAATGATGCACTTACAGGTGAAATCTAAAGTAGTCAAACTCATGAAAGCAGAGAGTAGAATAGTGGTTTCCCAGGGACTGGGGGAGGGGAAAATGGGGAGATGTTGGTCAAAGGGTACAAAGTTTCAGTTATACAAGATAAGTAAGTTTTAGAGATCTACTATACTGCATACAGCCTGTACCTACCAATAATGTATTGTATACTTAAAATCGGCTAAGAGGGTAGATCATGTGTTAAGTGTTCTTACCACACACACAGACAAAACAATAAAGAGAGGGGAGGACACTTTGGGAAGTCATGGATGTGTCTCTGGCCTCTATGGCAGTGATGGTCTCACAGGTGTATGCTTATCCCCAAACTCATTGAGCTGTATACATTAAATGTTTGCAGCTTTTTACGAGTCAATCATACCTCAATAAAGTAGTTAAAAAATTCTTTAGAAATGAAAAGCACGGAAATTTTAAAAAAAGAAAGAGCATAGTAACCGCCCTCAAGGAGCTTACCATTTATGTAAGAAATGGCACTAACATGAATGAAATGACTCGTGTGGCTCCTAATGATACTCAGGGACGTCTTGTCTTCTGTGGTACAGAATACCAGTGCTCAGGAGTCCAGGGCATGGGTGTGGCTGAGGTCCGCAGTCCACAGGGGAGGGGTGGGGTCTGATCAGGACCTCAGGGCACCAGCAGGATTTAGATTTAGGAGACTGGATGATGGTCAATAGTAATGTTTTCTTTCAGGTATACTTTTTTACTTCTTTTTCAGTTATCAAAGGTCTGAAAAGGACACTATTTTTCTCCCAACCCAATTTAAGCATGAAAGCCAATTCCATTGGCTCACCTAAGACTAGAAGGCAAGATGGAACAATAGAATCTCGGGGAGGAACCCAAATTATGTCATCTATTCCTACACTGCATCGGATGCTAGAACTTTACCACATGCCCAGCAGGATACCAGATTCCACTCATGCATTTCCATGCCAATAATTCACAGTTCCAATTCCATTTCAGAATCCTTCCGTTAATTTGAACTTTCTTCTGTACATGGAACCCAAACCTACCTCTTTATAAATTATGCTTTGTTCCTGGAGTCAAAAATATTAACTTCTGTCAACCTAAACCTAAAATACAGACTTACAAATATTTGAAAATAGGTGTCATATTTTTCATGATTCTTTTCCAGGTTCCACTTCCTTCACCTAATCATTTATTTGACTCTCTCCATTCGTGCTTCCCAAATATGAACGCAATACTCCAAGATGGGTGAAATTGTCACCTTCCATGTTCCGGAGCCACAATACAGCCAAAGACTGAATTAGCTTATACGATTAGGGCAACACTGTTGACCAAAGATTAGCGAATTGCAACCCATGATCTCTCTCATTCTCCTACCCATATGCACCACTAAAGTAGACTCCAACCTTCTATCTTCAGTGAAACATAGCATCTCACTATCCAGCCTATATTGATCACCTATGATGAGCAAAGCATTATGCTCAGTACCATGAGCGGGAAGAATGAGGAGGAGTGGAGGCAAAGTTTGAAGGGAAGCAGAAAATGTGGCAGCATTATATATAAAAGACATTAACAAGCTCCCTTCCCTGAACGAGCTTCCAGTCCTGTCAGCGAACAAAGACTCCTGCCAACAGACCCTTAGGACCAATCTTGCTGAGTCAAGTTCTTAGGGAAGAAAGGCTTCTTGAAGGGTGACAGGGGCAGGGGGACAAAATCCAGATCTGACATGGCAGAGACTGTTGCTCCTCACTTCCCAGACCCAGTGCTTCTGGGGTGGCTCTTATTGTCTGAAGTCTGAGGCAAACACAAGTATGTCTGTCTTCTTTAGTCTCTCTCTCTCTGTCTCTCCCTGATCCTTCTCTGTCTTTCCATGTGGCTAAAAGGAAAGGACTCTAAGATGTTATAGGTATGAGATGGAAACAGTTTAGATCCCCGAGTCACTGCCAATAAGAGAGCCCATGTCAATAAGAGAAGCATACAGCAGAACATGCAAGAGAGTCTTGCAAGAGAGCTATTCTAGAGATCCTGTTAGGAGAGCCCGTGCTGGAGAGCCCTGCAGGAGACCTCATGCAAGGGAGTTCACGCAGGGGACCCAGCAGGAGAGCCATGCAAGAGATCCACTCAACCCACATCAACAGTATTGTGAGCGAGAAATGCGGTCTTTACACATCCAAGGGTTGAGATTCTAGGGTGTGCATGCTACTGCAGCATAGTTTATTCTGTTCCTACCAGTGTACATTGGGTATCCCAGAACCCAACGGAGAAAGACGAGTGAGGAGGGCATTCCAGATGGAGAAAAGAGCAGGTGCAAAGAACTGTATGTTAGTACAATGCAGCAAAAACAAATGGGAGAAATTTAAGCCTCTTTTCCGAAGTCACCCAGAACAATTTTTGCAATATTAAATCTTTAATTACTAGCTGTAAATCATTTTTGCATATTATTAGTCCTAATGATTTTTCAGTCCATTGTGACATATTTCAGGCTCCATCAAGTGTCAAGAAATGAAATGTCAAATTCCGAGTTACTTTGCATATGAGATAATAATGAAAGAGTATCATTTGCAGAGACTACCAGCTTGGAAAGAGTTTTGGACTGAGAGTCAGACTGTCAATTTTAATCCCAGCTCTGGCCCAAGGTCACTGTCACGTAGCAGTTGGACCATTACTGTGAACAATAAGATTGGGAAAGACGATCTTCATGGTCTCCTCTAGTTTTGATACTGTGTCCTATTGTGATTTTAACAACGTTTAGTATCTCCTAGAGGTCGCCACACTGTGTTGCCCCAAGAAAAGTCAACAAACCAAATGGATTGAACACATCTGGAACCGTGTGATAGCAACCCAGAAGCTCCCAGAAACACTGCCAGGGGATTTCCACAACCCTGCACGTGCGAATGCTGGCTTTGGCCTTGCGAGGTCCTGGCAGGTGTGCTGAATTCAGCCCTGGTGATAGATCTTCTGAGAGAGGACCCTCCCAGTTTGCTCCTAAGAACACTCTGGATCAGCCTCGTGGACATCTGGCTCCACATCTGTCTTTTGTGAAGACCATTGGACTTAGTTAAAATGTTTGGAGTCTGAAACCAAGCACTAAAATGACTTGCCAGCCAAATGAACTTGAACAGGTCACTGAACCTCTCTGAGCCTATTTCCCCATGTATAAAATAGACATAATAGCATCTACCTTGCAGAACTGTTGTCTGTTTTAAATGAAATTCTGCATATTAAATCCTGTAACAAAACTTGCTCCACGGAGTAGGCCCTTACAACATTAATGAACAGATGTGTGGGTAGATGGATGGATGGACAGATGGAAAGTGTGCTGTCTAAAACCAAACCTAAATACTTGTTAAGGAGATATGGAATGTTTTTAAGATATTGTAAGAAATTATGGCTCAAACAAAAACATTGCTTGCATCTGTTTGCCTTATATCCTTTGCCATACCACAGGGAATGAGTTCTTTGCATTCTGTATCTGCTGTCTAAAGATGTATTGTTTTTCTCTTTATTTGTCCTAAAGCTATTCCAAGCTATCCAGCAGGCCCCATTGTTCTGCAATGTTTGAAACGTTCATGTTCAAGCTTTCCATTTACTTCATGACCTTACAGACTTTGATCACCCTCACTTTTCAGCCTTCTTTTTCCAGTTTGCAGAGTTTTGTTCTTTCTAGTTTAGCCTCATAAGACAGCCTCCCATCCCCTTGATCATTTAAAATCTTCTGTGGATCATCTCCAGCACCATTATGTCATTCTTAAGAATCCCCAACTGTCAGCTTAAAAACACAAAGGATGGGAGCAAAAGAAAATGGGGGAGTAAATAAGATATGAAATTGATGTTCTGCAAATACACACATGTGGTAATTGTTAGCTGAGGGGTAGACTCATTATGTCCTCCCCCCAGCCTCTTATTCTAACAGAATATTAGAATCTGGAGCTCCCGTAGAGAACACCGAGTCTAGTGTTTCTCACACTTGCTCAATCAAGAGAATTGCCACGACCACGGGTTACATGGACAGATTCCGAGGCTCCGTGTAGACCTGTGCTGTCCAGGATGGTGGCCGCTGGCCACAAGTGGCAACTGAGCACTTGAAATTGTCGCTACTCCGAGTTGAGTTGTGTTGTAATTGTAAAATACATACTAGATTTTGAAGACATAGTACAAAGAAAGAATGTGAAATATCTCATTACTATTTTTATATTGATTACATGTTAAAATGATATAATTTTGACCACACAGGATTAAATAAAAGATATTAGAATTAATTTCATTTATTTCTTTATACTTTTTCTTAAATGTGGCTTCTAGAAAATTTGAAATTACATGTGTGGCTGATATTACATTTCTACTGGAGAAGGTCAGTCTAGACACACTGAATCAGAGTCTCCATGGGAGACAGGCTCGTCAGGCACGCCCGGGGATTCTTATGCCAAAGAAAATTTGGGAGGCACTCATAGCAGAAGGAATTCGTTTGACAGATGGAGAAATTCAGACTCAGAGAGTTTTATCAGCTTTTCCAAAGTCATAGCTAAACCAGTATATTAAGGGCCCAGGGGTCAAACTATAACCTCATCAGAATGTAAGCTGCATAAGTGCAGGAATTTAGGCTGTTTTGTTCACTGATGTGTCTCCGGTGCTCAGAACAATATCCAGCATAGAGCTCCTTATGAATACATGTTGAATGAATGAGGCTATTTAGCCATAATGCTCATGAAGCTAGTGTATAATTTCAGTCCCACAACAGGCTGGTCTGCTTTGTTCTATTCTTGAGGCTGTAGATAACAAGAGTGTTGTTATCTACAAGGGAAAGAAAAACACAGTATGGGTCATCTAGAAACTATCCATTGCTTGAGAAAACACAACACAAACCACACCAGCATCTGCTAGACAGCATCTTCTTTGCATGCAGTTTGGCATTCAAGTCTTTCACCCAGTCAGTGTCTGAGGAATAATTTGTACCACTAAGAAACATAAACACCACAGGTTTGGGTTTTTCCCCCCAAATTCCACCTGTTGGAAATACTGCCTCCTTTACCAGAAATAAAGAAGAGAATGGGTTTTTTCCTAAACTACCTTAGCTGTTCAGCACCCAGAGGATCTACACCCAACTCCCTCTGGGGCTAATGGTTTCTATTTTTAATCGCTGCTGTATGCAGAAAGAAAAATAGCTTTGAAAGAAGTTGTTTTGCAGAGAAACTGTAAACATCCTCTGGCTTCTAAATGTGAATGTGACAGAGCAGTATACTTTTCAGAAATCAGGAACGACGAGAAAACAACTGCGTTTGAATCACTCAGCAATAACAAAAAACAAAACCTAATTACTTTCCTCATCCTCCGTGTCCTATAAATTACTCAGTAGGCAGTTCCAAGTAGGAGGCGCAATTTCACAGCATCATTACCAAGTGATGGAGCAAATCTTCCGTGTGGGCAAACATTTAGTAAGACGGGAGGGTGACTCACAGACCATTCTGCCCGTTGTTAGAATGGGTCCCACCTGCCTCTCTGCAGGCTGAAATAATCCGTTGTCACGCTACTGCAGAAAAACCTAATTGCAACCTTGGTCCCCCGGCCCCTCTTGAATTGCTCACCCACAGGCTCAGCTTCAATTACATAACACTTGGAGGGAAGAATACAGAAAAGACGAAGCCTGTGTTCAGTTTTTAGCAAAAGGGAAATTGGTCAGAGTTGGGTCACATGCCTGGTGGTCTAGGGACCATGTGTCATGTCACCTGGGAAACTTGTTACGATGCTCATTCCCAGGGCACCCCCAAACTCTCTAATTACACGGAGCCCCAAGAATCTGGATATTTTAATAAGCTCCCTGAGTGATGCCTACGCAGTCTAATGTTTGAAAACTACCAGTCTAGAATCATGTCAGCCACACTGAATTTTGTTAAAGTGAAACTGAACTATATGGATGAATAAATAAAAGCGTCACATTCCTTACCTATTCCAGTGCACAGGGCTCTTTCTTCAGGCACTAGACTCTGCCTCTGAATCCCAGCCCGGCAGCAGCTGCTGGCTGGCAGGACTGTCTACGTGGTGGCAGCAGACAGCCTAACCCAAGATCTTGCATTCCCAGATTCCCCCATCTGGGCCCGAGCTCTGCAACCTTCATTTGGGTGTTCTGCTACTAACTGCCATCTGAACCAAATAGAGCTGGTCATGCCACTTGGACCCTATGACCTAGCCCCCTTGTAGATGCTCCACTGATGACCTAGTCTACTGTGGGCAAGGCTTCCCCCTTCTTCTGCACGATGTGCTATGGGGTCCACTGTGCCCTGTGTCCCATCCCTAGACATGTTGGTGCTCACCAGAGGTGAGGAATCTCAGAGATGGAAATCGTCCAGGAGAGGATTCATCTTAGATGCGTGCTTCCACTGAGTTCAGAAGGGTGGGGTTGATCCTGATAAGGGAGAGAAAAAGGCAGTCAGGGTATAGGCTAGAAGAAGGGGATGGAAGAGCTGAGGCCTACTTGCTGCACTGTGACCAGGTAGGGGAGACCAGAAGGAGAGCACAGGCTGTTCTTGTTTCTTCACACAATTTCATCCCCAACTCACCAGCTCCTATTTCTGACCCTTGCAAGATTGGACGGAGGGGAAGGAGGATCAAGAGCGAAGGTGCTCCTTACATTCACAAGGTGGGTACAGTGGGGATTTGGCGTCGATGCCCCTGGGCTGCATAGACAACTAAACAAGCTCTGTGCGTGTATGTGAGTATTGTGTATGTGTGTGAGTGTGTGTGTGTTGTGCCTTCTTCAAGATTCTTAGTCTGGGTGCTCTGGTGCCACTTTTTTCAGCTGAGCAATGCCTGCCCTAGAGTTGGCCACTTAGGATTCTCCCCGCTGCCCAGAGCTTCTGTAGACTGCCTCTCTCTTGGGGTCCTGTTCCCACCTGGAGGTCCCCTTGGAATGAATCTGTTTTAGAACAACCCCCAGGCATCTTCCATTCAGAAGGTTCAGAAAATATGTAGCTTTGCTGCGGGTCATGGAGATCCAGACACACCCTCCTGCCTTCCTGCTTGCCGAGGGGATATCAGATACCAGGCTGTATATTCTGTACACTCCGTAGAAACTGATGGAGCCTCCTTGTGGTTTTCTTGAATACGACACTCATTTCCCAACCCCACAGGGGTGATGCAGTGGCAGAGAGGAGGGGAGACTTCTCATCACTCTGAAAACCCTCCCCAAAAGGATTTTCTTCCTCACTCTCTTCAAGCTCACCTTCTTTTATGGGTTGGACGTAGAAAATTAACTAACACTGACATCACCTGTTCTAGTTCATTCCCCAAGCAAGTCCTGCAGCAGCCATCTAGCTCCTCTCTGTAAAATGTGGTGATGCTTTTTGTGTGCCCAGCCTTTGGGGCCTCAGCCAAAAGTGGCATGAATTTCATGTTAATATCTTGTTTCTCATGTATAATTATCATTCGAGGTGATATTTATCCTAATGGAAATGTATATATTGCAATAGAATTATAAGATCATTTAGGAGCACACAAAGGAGGGAGTGTCTAACCTTGTCTGGGACAATGAGGGAATCTTTGCAAAGGAAGTGACATCTGAGCTGAATGTGAAGGGTGAATAGGAGACACTCAGGTCCTGAGCGGAGACAGGGCGCTATTCTGGGTTTGACATAGCCAAATACTTCTCTTTCTGTGACAGCTCATGTTCTTTGGAAGAATTCAAAAATGGTTTCCAGAGCCTGACACACAGTGGCTGTCAAATCATTTGTAGGGAAGGAAAAGGGAGAGTGGGAACAATAAAGAATGGATTTTAACAGATAAGTTAGAGAGAAGCTACACTCCCAGCGTGCAAATACACTTCCCCAGCACAGAAGAATGTAGGACTTTAAGACAACTGGAATATTCCCATTGCTCTGTGTGTATGTGTGCGTGTGAGTGTGTGTGTGCATATATAAACATGTGTGTCTTTGTGTATAGGCTATGGATTTAGAGTCCATTTCTCAGCCCCTCAATCTAGATCTGTTCCAGAAAATATAGGTAATCTTAGAAAAAGGAAGAAAATATGAATACAAAGCCTAGGAATTTCCGTATAATTGAAGGCCAATGTTCTACAAAGCTTTCTGAAGGTGCCGAAGGGGAGAAAATATCAAGTGAATTCTAGAGAGAGAAACACACTACACATGAACGTTCCTGCAGAGTTAATGCTGCCTCCAGGGCCCCGGGGAGATGACAATCTCATCAATCCAGGCATTTCCTGGGAGGCAAGTACAGAACATGGTCTCCCTAAACCAGAAGGTTAATCCAATTCTGCCTTAAGATACTAAGCGTTAGTAGCTTCTGTGAGTTTCCCTGAGGTCCGAGGGTGGAGCTTAGATATCAACAGCCCTTTAGAGCTGGAAGGATCTTAGAGATCAATTCACACAGCTAACATTACAGACACGGAAACCAAGCCACAGAGATAGTCATTGTCTTGCCCCAAATCTCATCATTAATTGCCAGTTACATGGACTAGAGCTCAGGTTTCACACTTTTCATGTCACACTAGGTATCAAGGAAAATGCTGCGCTCCAGGGTGAGTATGGCACAGAGATGCGTGTCTTATCTCTCTACAATCCCTCTGGGAACCCCACTAAACAGAAAGCAAATGGCTGACTTTATGGGATGAACCTACAAGGACAAAAAGAACCATTGAGGAGATGATGCCAGATGAGAAATGTCAACAAAATTCTAGAAGAGGCAAAGCAGATGCGTAGGTGGTAAATAATATATCAGAGTGGAAAAAGCTGAAACCTAATCTCCTGCAGAGAAAGCATCAATAAAAAGCAAGGTGATTCACGCCACTGAACTGTGGAAAAGCCCCAGAATCAAACACCCCAGGTACCACTGAAACTAGGACTGAGGGGTGGGCTAAACAGGAGATGGGCGAAAGTTTGTGCAAGGAATGCTTAGAACTCCAGGTCCCTCTGCTCCTTCACGCAGCCAGTTGGCCAACTCACTCTCCGAAACCCACACGTCTACAGAAACACATCCCTCTTCATGTACACACTCCCCTGGGCAGAGCTGAGAAAAGAGCTTGTGTGTGAATAGTTTACTTAGGAACATGATCCCAAGAAGCAGGAGTGAAGGAACAGCAGAAGTAAAAAGGAAAGGAGGGAGCGGCATGACCAGGATACATCATCACATTGACCGGCACTGTGGTGACTAGTTGCTCCATCTCATCAGCATTTCAGAGAAGGCTTGCGTCGCGGTTCTCAGAACCATCTGCGCTACGGAGAGATGGGGAGAGTACCCTCTCATGACCCCCATCTGCCACCGATCAGGGACATCAGTTTCCCTTTGGCTCCAGTTTGCACACGTGCCATTTGCCTACTGAAGCCGCTCAAAAAGCTCAGGGGCAGAGTCAAGGGCTGCTGGCCAGGTGTTGTCAGGGTGTACCTGCAGGAGACTGGGGACACCTGTATGGGATTTGTCACCGCAGCACTGACTGCAATAAGAGGTAGACAGAGAGTATTTAAAGTGGTACACAACAGGTCTCAAGCACAATTACTGAGCTGGAAGCTCTGAGCTTGGGAATTCAAATGCAGTGCAGAGTTTTAGCAAGGAGCTGAAAACACGAGTTTTAATTTAAAAAGAAAATTAATGGAAAGCCTGTAATATTAAAGGCAGCTTTTGTTTTTAAATTTTTCTCTTATATACGTTGACTCTCTTCCCGTCCAGCGCGTTTTAATGTTTGTTTGGCTCTGGCTGTTAATAGTAGCCACAGCAGGACAAGAGACTCTTGGCACTCAAGAGGCAGCAACAAGATGAAGAGTGCAAATGCCCGAATCCAAATCTGATTCCATTAACAAAAGTACTGTGAAACTGGGAAAGTCACTGAACTCTTCTGCTCCTCAATTTCCTCCTCAGTCAAAAGAGAAACAATAAGGAGCCCCACATGTGCCTGGTGCCACTGATCTCTAAAGAATGAGCTAGCATTGTTCAGGGCACCATTCACATGGAATGAATGTACATAGCTTCCCCCGGTTGTACCACACACACAACCACATGAGGAAGCCTTGTTCAGCAAAGCTGCCGGGGAACACCCTCAGACCCCTGCATGCCACTGCCATCCGCTAGGCTCCACGCCACCAGCAGAGTGATGGGACTGGAGACACACAGAATCCTGCTGGCTTCTGGAGGTAGCTTCTCCTCCTTGCTCCCAGTATGCACAGCCTCACCACTAAAATTTGTAAACTACTCTACCATACCCTTCATCATATATTTACCAGTGACTGATTTCACCGTCATCCCTTATCAACCAGAAGCTCACCCCATTCAGCTTTGTGTATCTCTGAGCCCTCATGCCCCCATATAGCCCAAGTCCTTCCAATGTGCTTTCTAGAACTCGAGGTCATTAGGAAAATCTTCTCTATTTCAATCTCTTCTCTGAACATTCCCTTCACCTTTCTCCTCTAGCTGGACTGGCTGACTGTCGAAGACTCTGCATTGCCTTCAGCCTGTTCTTTCAAGCCCCTTGAACCAGTGGGCTCATCGTGGCTTCTAGATCATCACCCCTCTTTCTCAGGAAATCAACCCAGTTCTTTGAACCTCTTGCACTAGACAATATCATTAGCTACCTGTCATTGTTACACTCATCGATGGACCACTAAGCCAATCCCCTCTTTTCCTGAAGGTTGCTGTTTGTCAGCATCTATTTGCTTGTATCTAAGGACAATCCTTCCCTCCACTTGTGTCCTGAATTCAGTCCCCTCTACTCTCCTCAAAGATATCACTATAGCATCCTCTCTCACATCATAAATTTCCCTTTCTATGGATTATTTCCATGATCATACAAAGATGCTCCCATCTTTAAAAACAGCAATAAAAGAACCTCCCTGAACTCACATGTCTCTCCAGCATCTTCTCCACATGTCCACTTTCCTTTATATCAAGATTCACCAAAAGATAGTCCACAATCCCTGAGTCCACATCCTTTCCCATCATTATCTTTTGAAACTACTCCAATTAGGCTATCTCCATAATAAAACCAAAATCACCCTCGGCAAGGTCAGTTCCATGTCATCAAATCCAATGGCCCTTTCACCAGGATCATCTTACTCAACTCAGTATGTCCCACCATCGGTGCCTCTCATTCTCATGAAACATTGCCCTCACTTGGCCCCTGGGAAGCCACACTCTCAGTTCTCATCCTGTCACACTGGCCACTCCTTCTCCGTCTCCCCTTACTCATTTCCCTCACCAGTAATTTGGGATTCCCTGAGGACTCAGTTCTCAAGCCTCTCTGCTCTTTATCTACACTGACCTGCTAGGTCATCTCATCCATTCTTCTGGCTTTGACTTCCAGTCAAATGCAGAGTTGGCCAAACATATATGTTCTCTTCCTGAGTTCTGGGCAAACATCTTCTCCTGGAGGTCTGATGGACATCTCAAACATAACACACTCAAAATGTAACTCTTGATTTTCCCTCCCAAATCTGCCACCCCCATATCATTCCACAAATCAATTAATGATAAGTCTATTCTCTCATTTAATCAAGGCCCCAAAACTTAATTGCTCTTTTTCTTTAAGAGTAACTCCATCATGCCGTATCTGTTTGAGAGAGAGAGACCGAAAAAGCTCTTCAGGGAAAGTGGAAACTTTTCCTGTTTTCCACTTATTAAGTATCTCTGAAACCCTTTCCTCTCTATGGTCAGAAATCAGCTCTTGGTATAATTTCTCTTAGTACGAATTTCCCAGTGGTTTTTGTACTGCTGTGTCTCTGAAAGCTTGATGAGGAGAGTCAAACACAGCCCTGGAGCTGCCACATGACCCAGCAATCCCACTGCTGGGTGCATTTCCAAAGGAATTAAAGTCAGCCTCTCAAAAAGATACCTACGTTCCCATGCTCATTGCCACATTGTTCACAATAGCCAAGATGTGGAAACAACTTAAATGTCCATCCACTGATGAATGGACAAAGAAAATGTGGCATATACATACAATGGAATGATATGTAGCCTTAAAAAGAAGGACGTCATCATTTATGACAACATAGATG
Source organism: Equus quagga (assembly GCF_021613505.1). Lineage (NCBI taxonomy): Eukaryota > Metazoa > Chordata > Mammalia > Perissodactyla > Equidae > Equus > Equus quagga. The sequence continues at coordinate 128,157,207 of NC_060274.1, read as the reverse complement.
GACGTGGAGAGCATTATGCCAAGTGAAATAGGCCAGACACAGAAAGACAAATACTGCATGATCTCACTTATATGAGGACCTAAGAGTCAAACTCATAGAAACAGAGAGGAGAATGGTGGTTCCCAGGGCCTGGGGTTTGAGGGAGACGGGGAGATGTTGGTCAAAGGGTACAAAGTTTCAGTTATGCGAGATAAACACATTCTGGAGATGTAATGTACGGCGTAGTGCCTGTGGCTGACAATACTGCATTGTATACTTAAAATTTGCTAAGAAGGTAGATCTTACATTAAGCATTCTTATCATAGTAACAATAATAATGATAAAGAGAGCAGGAGGACAAGTTGGGAGGTGATGGCCATGTTATGGCCTTGATGGTGATGATGTTTTCATAGGTGTGTACTTATCCCCAAACTCATGGAGTTGTACACGTTAAATACGTGCAGCTTTTTACATGTCAATTCTATTTCAATAAAGTATTTTTTTCAAAGAATAATCAAAGTCCCCAAACAAAAGACAGGAATCAACATGTGCTTCATCACACAGGCAGGAGAGGGTAAGCAGCTCGAGGTTTCTTCCCGCCTCTACCCACTGCCAACATCAGAAGCCTGTGCTGGGTGTCCAGTTAATGATGACCAGAGAGCCTCTCTGGCTGGGGCTCCTTCCAGGCCATTCTGGAGTTCCAGAGCATTTAGACGAGCCATGAAAACAGCCAGCACAGGAGTCCTTTTTTCAGGGTCTCTGCAATTTGGGACCAATTTTAGGATTAAAATAGGCAAAGTATGTCTCGGGGCCTCTTCTACACCCTGTAAGTATTCCCTAAGCACACTAATGTGCTGTGCCGACCTCTGCGTGATGCAGAGATGAAGACGGTGGACTTGCCCTCTCAGGGCTCACAATCTAGAAGAGAGAAATTCTCATTTTGTTAAGAAAACTCATATTTTATTCCCTGTCCCCTCTCTGCTTTTGCTGACTACCCTCTGGCTACCCAGGGAGTCTGTTACCAACATCTAAAGTCCGGTCTCCTCCGCCCGCTCTCAAGCGCATCTCAGCTGCAACCGTCAACAAAAATTGCTGATTAAATTCATTCATCCTTAGGGCAAAATGCTTGAGAGTCCCGTCTAACCTCCTCCTTTCTTATATATAATAGTGCTCTCTATATTAAAACAAGAATCAATATTTTACAGCTTAAGAAACTTCACATATGCACAAAATTTATACACTGAGAATGGTATTAAAGCAAATAATAGGCTTTCAGGCTCATAAGTCTATTTTCCTTCAAAGACTTCCCTTCTTTCACATGCGGTCACCCGCAACAGACAGTGTGACCCAGGGCTTGAACACACGCAGGGACCGCTGCTGTTGTGTTTGCTTGCATTTCTTTTTCCACATCAGAGCACACCACACTGTTCCTGCAAATTGTATCTGCAAAGTGCCCAAGGTATCGACGGAAGTTGTCTAACTGAGAAATAGTTCTTTCTCCTTTCAGATTCATGGACCACTGTTTGGGGAAACAATTGATTACAGTTGGGGCTTTTTTGATGCTGTCATTTCCATATTCTGAATTCTGAGAAGCCAAGGGAATATATCTGTTCAATAAACATCTATTGGCAACTCCTTAAGAGTTTTGTTTGAGAAAACACCAGAACACTGAAGAAAATTCACTAAGAACTTTACTAAAGACCAAAATTGCCTTTGAAGAAACAAATACGGCCCAGAATCTTTGTTTTCTAAGACATTTTTTGAATGTAAGAGCATGAATACCTCATCATCTAAAGTCCTTCTCATTCTCAATAGCTCCCACATATTTTTCACGTGGTCTAACATGTTAATTTTTCAAAACACAGTCCCCGGCTGATCACATTTCAGTTTTTGTGTATGTTTAATGAGGGTAAATTCCTTGGACTTGCATTCACACCAGGTAAGGGAACTCACCTTTTCCTCCCCTGGTCTTCATCGTCTCCATAAACAGATGCTCAGACCAAAAATCTGGGTGTCCTTGACCTGCAGGCAGCCTTTCTTCTCTAGAAGGACCTCCACGCCCCTCCACCTGGGAAGCAGCCACGTTCATCTCACAGCTGTGAGGACCACACTTCCGTTTGCATCAGGATGGAGGAGAGGAGGAGCGTGGAGGACCTGGCATGGCTGGTGGACGCCTGACTTATGCTCGCATTCAAACAGATACAGTCTGTCACTTGGCCACACCTAACCGCAGGAGAGATGGGGAAACATATTCTAGCCCAAAAAGAAGAAAAAATGATTTAGTGATCAGCTCAAAGACAATTCCAAGCTTATAAAAAAAATTCTGTTTCAAGAATTCCTCTCTTAAAGCAGTTGTTTACTATTTGGAATGCACTTTTTAAAAAATTATTTTATTGAGGTCATATTGGCTTATAACATTGTGTAAATTTCAGGAGTACATTATTATATTTCAGTTTCTGTATAGACTGCATTGTGTTCACCACCAACAGTCCGGTTTTTAACCCATCACCATACACTTGTGCCCCCTTACCCCTTTCGCCCTCCCCTCACACCCTCCCCTCTGGTAACCACCAATCTGTTCTCCGTGTCTATGTGTTTGTTGGTTGGTTTATCTTCCACATGTGAGTGAAATCATATGGTATTTGTGTTTCTTTGTATGACTTATTTTGTTTAGCATAATATCCTCAAGGTCCATCCATCTTGTTTCAGATAGCACTATTTTGTGGGCTTTTTTTGCTGGGAAAGATTTGCCCTGAGCTAAAATCTGTTGCCAATCTTCCTCCTTTTTTTTTTTCCTCCACAAAGCCCCAGTGAATGGTTGTATATTCTACTTGTAAGTCCTTCTAGTTCTTCTGTGTGAGCCACTGCCACAGCATGGCCACTGACAGATGAGTGGTGTGGTTCTGTGCCCAGGAACCAAACCCAGGTCACCAAAGCAGAGCATGCCAAACTTTAACCACTAGGCCCTCAGGGCTGGCTCGATTTTTTATGACTGAGTAGTATTCCATTGTATCTATGTATCACTTCTTCTTTATCCATTCATCAGTTGATGGGCACTTGCGTTGCTTCCACGTCTTGGCTATTGTGAATAATGCTGTGATGAACATCGAGGTGCATACATCTTTTTGAATTATTGATTTCATGTTTTTGGATAAATACCGAGTAGTAGAATAGCTGAATCATACAGTATTTCTATTTTTAATTTTCTGAGGAATCTCCATACTGTTTTCCACAGTGGCTGTACCAGTTTGCATTCCCACCAGCAGTGTATGAGGGTTCCCTTTTCTCCATATTCTCTCCAACATTTGTTATTTCTTGTCTCATTAATTATAGCCATTCTGATGGGTGTGAGATGATATCTCGTTGTAGTTTCGATTTGCATTTCCCTAGTGATTAGTGATGTTGAGTGTCTCTTCACGTGCCTGTTGGCCATCTGTTTATCTTCTTTGGAAAAATATCTGTTCCTATCCTCTGCCCATTTTTTTTTCAGGTTGTTCATTTTTTTGTTGAGTTGTATGAGTTCTTCATATGATTTAGAAATTAACCCCGTCTCCCTCCCCTATGCCACCCTAGTGCTGGGTCTTTAAGCCAGTGTTGAGGAAATCACAAACCCATAAGAATCACAGCTGAGCTGACTCCTCCCTCCTTGGCCAATATTCCCACCCTCTCTCCCTGCAGACGCACATCCCAACCTGCAGGACTCGACCAGGTCTCTGAGTCTGGAACCAGCAGAGTCGAGGCAGGGAAGGAAAAAAGGAGGTGCCCAAGGACTTTGACGGAACAGACCTGGGAGTGGAGAGATGTGGAGGAGAAAGGTTAGCACAAATACCAGCCTTAACCTCTAATTACACACACCATTCAGGAATGGCTCAACCCCTAGGAACCCTTCCTTCCTGCTCTCACCACTTGGATTTCCATTCCCTTCCTTCCCCTTCCAATGTCTGGCTGAAACACAGCTTGTTTTCCTCTGCAGTGTGGGGAGATCTTTTATTTGAAATTAAACTGTTCATGGGGCCAGCCTGGTGGCATAGTGGTTAAGTTTGCGCAGTCTGCTTCAACGGCCCAGGGTTCACAGGTTTGGATCCCAGGTGCAGACCTACACCACTCATCAAGCCATGCTGAGACAGTGTCCCACAGGCAAACTAGAGGAAGATTGGCACAGATGTTAGCTCAGGGCCAATCTTCCTCACCAAAAAAAAAAAATTTAATTTGTTTGTGAAAAATTCTTTGAGTCTCAAGGGTCATGTGTATGCCTTTGGGTATCCCTTCAAGGACTCAGTGATAAAAAGAGGGAGCAGATATAGATAACAATTTTTTATCTATTGTCTTTTCTGAGATTGTCTACAGTTTGAAAGAAAAGGAAGATGTTTATTCATGGCCATAAAATATAAAACGTTATTCTGTAATGGACCAAAGTTGAGAAACCTTGGTTGAGAGGAATAAGAGAAAGATAAGACTAAATGTGGGCCCTTGGGAGGATGCGAAATTAAGGCCATGGGCAGGAAAGGGTCCCAGAAGGGTACACAGGCCACACCCCCTGCTCCTGATTCCTAGAACAGACAGGTTACCCCTGGGTCTGGAGGGTCTTTGCCACGTGAGTGACACCTGGGGGAAGCACGTGTCCTCCTGGGGACAACTCTGCTTCCTTTCTTGAGGGAAGGCGGCAAAAGCCTCTGAGGACAGTTGACAAGGTGAACCATAGCCTGTGTGCCCAGCAGCCTGGTCGGGGCGACATCCAGGGCTTTGCTCTGCAGCGCATACGTGTAATTTCTCAACTCCCTACACCAACCGATTTCTCTACTTCAAAGTGAATATATAAGAAAGCCATTTCCTGTCTTAAGATGATTTCATGAAGCCAAATTTTCTTTTTTATTAAAGTATATTTGACCTATGACATTGTGTAAATTTAAGGTGTACAACATATTGATACCTTTCTATATTGTAATATGATTGCCATTGTGGCGTTAGCTGGCACCTCTGTGCTGTCACATAGTCTTCTTTTTTGTGGTGGGAATGATTAAGATCTAGTCTCTTAGCAAGTTCCATGACTATAACACAATGCTGTCGTCTGTATTCACTATACTATGTATTCGATCCCCAGGACGGATTGACCTACTAGTTGCAAGTTTGTCCCCTTAAACAACATCTCCTCGTTCCCACAGCTCCCCCAGCCCCTGGTAACCACCACTTTACTCTGTTTTTACGAGTTTCCCTTCTTTAGATTCCACGTGTAAGCGATACCATGTGGTATTTTCTAAGGCCTAGCACTTGTTTCCATTAGTTGCCTCTGCCCTTTCTTTCTACTTTCTTAACTTCTTCATTTATCTTCTGCCACTTTCTCCCCACTTCTCCCTTCTTCAGTTCTTGACTGCTTCCATTTCCCTGTCTCCTCCCGCAGCATCAGCCACAGGGTCACTAGGATCTCCGAGGATCTAGTCCAGCTCATTTCCTTCTCTTGCTGGGCTGCAGATGCCATGCTACCACCTTGTTCCATTCATGATGAGTCAATCCAGAAACATGTATGGAGGGCCAAGCACAGAGGCAGAACTGAGGGGCACAGCGTTTCATTCCCAGGATGGCAGAAAGCTGGCAAAACGAGTGAAATTCTTGGGTTGGTGGGATCCTGGAACTGTCGTTTCTTAGCTCTGTGGCTTTATTCAAAGTGTTTACCTTCTCCAAGCCTGAGTTTTCTCATCCCCAAAATAGGCATAATAAGAGGGCCTACATTGGAAGGCACCAGTGGAGATTAAACGAGATAATTTATATAAAGCATTCATTACAGAGTGAGCCAGCTGTACGGCACCAACCCCTGACATGCACTAAGATCTTATCACCTCCTCGAATTAATGCTGAATTAGCACGATGACAAACTAATCACCCAAAGAGCTGTAGAACTCTTGATGGCTTTTGAACTCAACTGTCATTTAAAGGCTGGTAATTCCCAAAGCTGCAACGTCTGCTCCAATCTTCAGTCCTGCATCTCCTGCCGGCATCTGGGTGAGAAAAACAGGGGGTTCTATGTACCAAGTAGCCAGCAGGATGTTCCAGGGACCCCCCACCCCCAGTAGGAGGTCTGCCTAGTTCAGAGCTGCATGGTTGGGTGGTACTCTTTCTGTCTGCACCGGCCGGGGGCTGGGGAATTACAGCCCGTGCTGGAGGCCTGGACACGCAGTGGCGGCCACAGGATGCTTTGCCCAAGTAATCACACAGGCTGTGATGCTATCTGGCGTTTACGATTATTGCGGCCAGTGGAAACTTCCTCCCCCAGCAGGGGGACTGAGGATAATGCTCATGTACCACATATGGTTACGCCTCAATTACAATTTTTATGAGAATCATGTCTTTCGGAGACAAGCTCTTGGGGAGAGATTGCTCTTTTTTATTGTTTTGCCTAGAAATAGGAAATTCCCTTCCTGCAGTGAGGCGAAGCAGTCTTTTGATCTCCCTCCAGAAGCACACATATGCTAGCGAGCCGCACCGCCTCCACACCCCTGAAGCTGGGCAAGACTTGCAAAATTTATGAGTCACGAGGATTCCAGTTGCTCAGAGATATTAACGAGGATAATGACTTGAATGATATTTCTAACTTTTCCAAATGTTTTCTCTCAATTCTTATTTCATTCTCAAGTAAATTCAAGGAGCAAGCCCTGACATTATTGCTTCTCTCATCTATGATTAAACGGTGGCCCAGAGAAGTCAACTGGCTTTCCTAAGGTCACAGAGCTGGCGGTTGGAGAAAAGTCGTGCTGGAACCCTGGTCTCCTGATCTCTGGTCACACGTGTCTACCTTATCCCATTGCCTCACATCAGAGATGCTTCCTAGTCATTCTTCTGTCCATATGCGGTGAGCGACAGTCTTATGCAAGCTTTCATTATGACATTTCTCTTATTTTCCCTTTCCATTCTATTGTTACTGTCACCAGTTGAATCTGGTCTTAAATACTTTTTCTTCCTGTCTCATACTTCCCTTTGCTCCAATGTGTATCCATTCCTACCACAGTTATCCTTCCTAAAAATAATCTTTGAGATTCTATTATCTATAAAATAAAACCAGACTCTTTGCTCGTGCACGAGAGGCCACATCTACTTCTCTAAGCTTAATTCCAGGAAGCATCTTTCTCTCCCGACGGTTCCATGGACCCACTGCTCTCAGAGCATGGCACGTGTGCTCTGACCTGAGACCTTGTCCTGCCCCTCGCTTCCCCTGGAGCGTCCTCTGCTCCTCCCAACACCCTTTCCTCAAATACTGGGAGTCCTGTGTGTCGACTAAGCTTTTTCTGACCTCCCCAGCCAGCAGCAACCTCTTGCTTTTCAAGCCCCACCTCTCCCTGCCACAGGGAAACTGCTGTGAGCTCCTTAGGCATTATTTTGTTGGTTCACTCTCCCCACAGAACTCCAGGAAACTTGGGTGCACTACTTTCTCTAGGCTCCAAACGTACGCTATGGTGCTCCATACATGGAAAACAGTGGGCTCTTGGGCACTTACTGAGCTACTGAGCAGGACCCAGAGCACTTAGGAGAAGATGGGTGAAAGGGATACAAAAACACCAGCCAAGAGTCTGCAGTATGGACCTCAAATACTCATAGCAATGGCAGCTAAGTAGGGTTCTGTCGTGCATGTGAATAATTTAGTCTCCAAATGGATTGAGTCCTTGGTGTGAGGAAAGAAAAGCCCGAGAGGCCCTCTGAAACTTGATGGGGAGCAGAAGCTCCCCATGGAGTCCTTTGAGCAGCTTTTCTCCAAGGCACTCAGAGTGACTAGCAGCTTACAGAGAGCTCTGCTTCAGGAGAGCCAGTTGGGGGAGTCTCTATGTCTAATAATTTTTAATCAAAGTTTATATTTCCTGTCACTGGTCACTCTCAAAGACCTTCTTCTGCCCTATGACACACTCCAGGTGAGCTCAGTCTTGAACCCAGTAAAAAAGGCAAAACAGCAACCAGCTGTCTGGCGTTCCCTCTTGACTGGATTGGGGCCCTGCGTTATTGGGAAGAACAGCACAAAGGTGAGTGCCCTCCTCAGGGTGTCACACTGTGTGTAATGATGTCTCTGTGTGTCACTGGTGCTGTTAACCTTGATCACTTGGCCAGAGCACGCCCACGCTGGCCATCCTCTCCGAGTCCAGTGTCTCACTCTTGGTGTTGGATCTCAGGGTCTCCCTTTGCACGGTTCCCGGTTTGGGTGGAAACCTACTGTGCACTATCTGCCTCGGACGTGCCTCTCCTGGGAGTTTTAAGCAAAGCCTGACAACCTGGTATCTATGATCATTTAACCAGAATTTTCCCAGGATCCATCCTTGCTAAGAGTTTCCCCAACAAGACAACTGGTCAATGCCAGGTCCAGTTCAGTCTGGGTTACCTGAAGGTCACCGGTGGCATTTGACTGACAACCTATTGGGTAACGCAGCCTCATTTCACTTTCAACTAGACCTGAGCCATTTTGGAAAAATTAACACTTACAACAAGCAGAGGATACTGGCTAGAGGTTGAGTCTGGAGATTCCTGAATAAATCATAATTATTAATAGCTAACATTTGCAGGCTATTTACTGCATGCCTGGCATTTTGTGAGCACCATCTGAATCCTCACTACACTCCTATGAGTCAGGTATGATTCATTTTACGGATGAAGAAACATAGCACCTCTCTTCCTCCCAGACTTGCTGGTAAATGCCCATCCTCAACACTGCTGTGCTGCACCACCCCTTCTGAGAGGGTCTCTGTCCTGCCACAGAAGACAGTTGACAGAGCATTGCTTTAATGCGGGAGGAATTTGGAGTTTGAGAGGGTCTTTGCTGTCCAGAATCCAAATAGCCCCAAAGGACGAAGCAGGCAGTCGAACTCCGAACTTGACTCAGCCATTAACCTCCAAGATCATCTTGGGAAACCACTAATGCATCAGACAAAAGGCCAGCGCAGCCATCACTGGCTAAGACAGTTACATCCTGAAGGTCCAGTGTATCCAGGCTCCAGACACAGCACCATGGCAAAGCCAGAGCAGCATGAGACGTCGTCCCTGCTCTCAAGAAGCTTCAAACAGAGACACAGAAGCACAATTTACACGTAAAATAACTACAAAATGCTTGAGTGGAAGGGACTGCTAGCTTAGAGTTCATGGGGCCTCGGGGAAGGGCTCATGTAGGAGACAGAACTAGAGAGATTTGAAGGATGGGGGAAGTTAGATGCGTGGGGACAAGAGAGCAGTTAACCTCCCTGGCAGGATGAATGGCTGGGGAGAAGTGGAACATGGCATTTGTCGGGGGGATGGGGTGGTGAGTTAGAGCTCTGGGCGAGTCCCAGGACAGGCAGGCAGGGGCCCCGTTACTGGGAGGGCTTGGGCTGGAGAGTACAGGATGGGAGGGCCGGTTTGATGCTCCCCCTGTCAAGCTGGAAGTCTTGAAGCCTCTGTCCAAGCAAGGACTGTTGGGTCCCTTCCTAATTTCCAGGTTATGTCTGTGTGACTTATCATCACACTGACTCGTTCTCAGGTGCGCCGATGAGATCATCAAAATGATTAAGTCCAGGACATGCCGTGATAGCATCGGTCAGGGACAGCTTTGAAAGAAGCCCTGATGTCTCCTCTCTGTCTGTGGTCGACTTTGCCTCTGTGGCTTTCATCACTTTCCTTCTCATCTCCTCATTTCTTGCCCTCTCTGTCCTCGACTCCCCTCCCACTCAGTGAATTTTTTCTCCTATTGTCAGGAAGAGATAAAGCCTGAGTGACTCCTCCACTGTCAGCGCACATTTTACGTCCCTCGTAAAGTCCTTCCTGGGTCCCCCACCCAGATGATCCACCCCGACTCTGAAATGCGGGAGCACTTGAGATTTGGAGCATCTCCCACTGCCCTTAGTGGCAGCAGCTGCAGCTGTGTGGGGCGCACGCGCAGAGGCCTGGGTGACAAACACGCAGAAGATGCAGCACCCACCTGGGGTGCCCTGACCTTCATCCAGGCTCCTCTGAGACCTGGCAGTGAGCTATCTCTGTGCTTCCTGGGGATGGAAAAACAAAAACGGTTATAAAGCCAGGTCCTCCCACTGTCTCATTTCTGTACTGACGGTAGATGCATCTGCCTTCTGGAAGGAGGATCCAGCGTTAGAATCCTTTTCCCACTCAGCTCTCAGCACAGGGCTGGGCATCCTGGATCCAGCTGCCTACGTTTTTCATTAAGCGGCCATCCTTCCTGGTGGTTTATGCCGCAGCCCGGAGAAAGGAGCCCAGGCACCTCCCAGGAAGCCCGCTTGCTTTCCCTTCCCAATGGGGCACTTGCAGGAGGCGAGTCTCCTCAGAGGAACGAAGAAAGCTGACCAGGGTTGCCACTCTGCCCTGCGAGGGTTCTCGGGGGCACAAGGCTTCACCAAGTCAGATGGAAGCCGGAGTTCTTTCCTTGGGTGGCAAGGACCTCCTTTCTCTCTTGGGTGGGCCTTTTCTTTCACACTCCTTCCCCTGCCCTGTGTTGCTGATGACCTGATCTTGGGGTCGCCTGTGGTCTTGCAGACAAGAAGTGCTTCTTATTTCTCCCTGAGAGTTCCTCTCTCTAGCAAGTCTAACTTCATCCGCCAGCGTTCACTGAGCGGCCCACTGTGCCCGGCACGGGCTGGGCCTTTAGAGCATTTACAAAATTCGGAAAAAGAGGGTGTTCAAACCAGAGGGATGGCGGCAGTCCTCCATTCCAGCCCTCGCTTACGGATGAGGAGCCTGAAGTCCAGTCTGCTGGAATTATTTCCTCAAGTTCACACAGTCTTTTAGTAATGAAGCTGAGAAAAGGTACTTCTTCGAATCCCCTTACATCTCTGACTCCGATTATGAAGCAAAATTAAGGAGTTTATTAGAACTGCGTCTAAACTGAGACTAAACGAGTGATTTGGTAAAGGTCTGAGAAACTCTGTTGCAATGAAGCATGCAAACTTGGGGGCAGCGAAGCAGGTGTCCCACCCTCAGTCAACTGAACACTTTAGGATCACTTCTTTTCACTGGGTTCTGGGCAGACGAGCCTGCATGAGGGTCATCCCGCTCACTGGATAACCCCGAGACTTCTGTTCACTGACATTGTCCCTCATGGAATACACAGTCTCTTCTAGGAGTTACTGAGTGGCATGTAGATGGCAGGAAGAGTAAATATTTCACACCTCTCCAGGGGAAAGGCACAGATGAGCGACCACCCCCAAGATGGCAGGAGGAAGAGTCAACAGCAACTTACCCTGTCCCCCACCTTGGAGGAGAGGGAAAGGACGAGTGGTACATCACACACGCCAAAGCCACTCTAATTTGCCTGCCTCGGCTCTCATTACCCAGAAGGGGACAACAGAGCCCGGGGGCTGCATTAAAATTCTCCAGCAGAAGTGTTCATCAATAAACACTGAGGATGCGAATACACGGGGGGGTGGATAATAATCCCTCAAAGATCATAATTAGGCTAAACAAAACCCCAACAAAAAACAAAGCAGAATCACTGGGTGAGTAAGTGACAAACCGAGAATATTAATCAAATCTGAAAATCTTGTGCCTTAGGATAAAGTGTGGCCTAGATGAATGCCTGAGTTCTCAGGCACGGGAACAGGGCAGGTCCAGATGGTGAGACAGGGAACATGTGACCCACGGGGAGTGGAGATAACAGGGTGATGAGCTCCCACAGGTCAGTGTGGGAAGGTCCAGATTCTTGTGGTTGGAAAGAACCTCAGGGTTCTTCCATCTCAACTTTCAATTAAAAAGTTGAGTGTGATGTTGGCTTTTAGTGACTACTGGCTATTTTCTAAATACTAATAAGTCATTAATTTGGAAGATCATATTTTATTTCCCAATAATATTTCTTTTAATCCCAGTTTATTATTGTGGCTACCATGCTACCGAATGTGCATTAATAATGCAAGTGTTGGTGTGGGTGTGGGCGTGTTTACACTATTGCCCTCCTGAGTTTACAATAAAACAAGGAACATAAAATAGTTTGATATTCCTGACGAGTTTATCGTTTCCTCATGAATGACTTCTGTTTTTCGAAAGCTGCTTCCCATATATAAATAACCGTAACAGTATTTTCCCACAGACTTTGCCCAACTGGAATTCAGGAGCAATTATAAGCATTTTTCCAAAGCTAAATTGCCACAAATTCCTTCAGATTTACCTTGTACTAAAAAGTCCCAAGGTCATTTGGCCTCAAAACAGAATTTTACATGGCATGGGAGTGCAGGAAAGTCTCCTAGCATCGTCACTGTGGGTTGAAACAAGTCCTGTGTTTTCACCACACATCCTGTTTAAAACAGGAGCCTTGCAGGGAGAAAGCTGGGTAAGAATGCAAAGAACTTGGTTTTGGGGGACAAAAGAAATGAGTTGTGACTAGAAAATGCAACAAAGGAATTTTCAAGAAGCAACACATGCAAGAATGAACAGAGAACCCCCCCACACACCCCAGAGACCAAGGGAAGACGTTGGTTAGAAGCATTCCTAAATAGGGTCAGCCTGACACAGTGAGGCACACAGAGAAGCAGGATAGAAGAGCAAAACGAATGTTAGAAAATGAGGTGCAGAAGTAAATGATCAAGTTGGAGACTATTATGTGAAAATAACTTGACAGAGACAGAAAGAAGCCAAAAATTAAATAGGTTTAGACAAGATAAAGAATCCTTATAGACTGCAAATGAAAGGCAAGTCCTATGGGTCAGGAGTTCTGAAACCACTTTGCTTTGTGTTCTAGGGTTGAACAAATAAATATATTGTAGATAATGAAAACTAGGTTTCTCACTATTGGAGAAAGAATTTATAACTAAGGAAAGGGAGAGACTAGAAAAGAGTCTGTGGTGCTGGATTGGAATTGAAGGCATCAATATGAACTCATGGTTGTATTTTAATATATGTAAAAATAGATATATATATCTAAAATATATATATATATCTAAAAATAGATAAAGGCATAAACACAGATGTGTGTATGCCTGTGTTGTATGCATACATATACTCCTAGCTATACCCACTGGAGGTGGCTAGAAGCAGCAATGACACCTCAGTGTCAATGAGCACAATTATCACCCATTACATGGTTTCTAAATACCATTCTCAAAAAACCAAAAAACAACCCAAGACAAAAATGGAACCAGGGCTCCTTAGTGAAGTGGTTGATTCCATAAAGAAAATACAAGACGAGCCAGGAGCATCTTGTGGAGCTAGAAAATAAGGAGGTGCTGAACAAAAGTGCACACATCAAATAGGGACAGAAATCAACCTGAGAGCTCTCCCAACAGCTGAAGTTAGAACCACTTGAGTGAATAAGTAAAGAAAATAAATAATGATAGTATTGGATTATGACTCAAAGAATAAAATACATACCCAAGAGTTCACACTGATAGAAACAAATAATCGAATAAATAAATCGATGGGAGAAGTGATGACTCTTCCTTACAGGAGAATTCCAATTAATAAATGTAGAAAGAAAGAGAAAAATGAAAATTTGCTGTCAGAACAACACAGTAATATTGGTGCAGGCAAGATCCACTGGCAAATCTAAAATTCGTGGGTAAAAGTTTAGAGCCACCCATGATGGCCTGGTGGTTAAAGGTCAGTGCTCTCACCTTTCAGCAGCCTGGGTTCGTTTCCCAGTCATGGACCCACACCACCTGTCTGTCAGTTGCCGTGCTGTGGCAGCAGCTCACACAGAAGAACTAGAAGGACTTACAACTAGAATCTACAGCCATGACCCGGGGCTTTAGGGAAAAGTTTAAGCAGAAACAGAATATCAACCTAGGCCCAAAATATCTTCCCCCAAATACTTAGGATGAAAAATTAACTTACACTGGAGAGGCATGGCAGACGCTTTGGCCAAGTGATCAAGGCTAACATCACCGGTACTACATATGGACATATGGTATCATCTGATAAGATGGCCTGAGAAGGACATGTCACTTGGGTGGTATCCTTCTTAATAAGGCATAATCTCAATCTAATCATGAGAAATATCAGAAAAACTGAAACACCTACCAGTATTTTTCAAAAATATCGCAGGCATGAAAGTCAAGGAAAGACTGAGGAACAGCCACAGAGCGGAGGAGACCGTGGAGAGGTGGCGGCTAGATGCAATGTGGGCTCTTGGGACAGAAAAAGCACTAATGGAAAAAACTGCTGAATCCAAATAAGTTCTGTATTTTATTTAATAGCATTACATGAAGGTTAATCTCCCAGTTTTGAGAAAAAATGGCCTGTGATTGTATAAGATGTTGCCTAAGGGGGAAGCTGAGTGAAGAGAACTCTCTGTACTATTTTTGGAACTCTTCTAGAAGTCTAAAATTATTTCACAATAAAAAGGATAAAAGAAAGGAAAATCCCTTTGATAAAAATAATACAAAAATGGCACTAGTTGGTAAACAAATAGCATTAGGCAGCAGAAAATAAATTGCTTTCTTGACATTACCTGGTAGGAACCATCTGTCTAAAAAAAAAAGAAAAAGTCTTAATGAAGGACAATGAGAACAGACACTGTTGTATAGGCTGGACAGCTCCTCATGCTCAGTTAATCGTCCCTGACTTGGGCCAGCCTCACAGCCCTCCCACATGAGCTCTATTGCCCATCCTCCGTCTGTCCCCTGGCTCCATATAGAGTGAATTAGCACTCAGCTAGGTCCCTTCCTCTTCAATTATTTCCGAAAGAGTGAGAATCCGAACACGGTCTAGTCTGAAGGACTTTCCTGATATTCCTAATTACAACATTGTCTGAGCTGAGGCAATCTTCTGAGAACCCACCAATTCACTCTGAGACAGCAGACAACAAGGGGACTTGTTGGGTCCTGAAATGATGGAGGAAAGAGGACGATGTTCTCCCTCAGGCCCAGGAGGCGAGCAGGGACGTGGCTGTTCCGTGCCATAGGCCAAGCTCCAGAGTCTGGCTCTGGCAGAGCAACAGCATTTGGGTTCTCACTCTCAGAGAACTCAAGCCCCACACACCAGGGCTTTCTGGAGAGATGGACAAAACAAGTGACATATTCTATTCTTTCGCCCGTGCTCCTTTGTTTTCTGCCTGGGAATCACAGAGAACATGGAGAAAAAACAGAAGATAAGGAGCAATGAGGCTTTTCGTCACGTCAATTCCCAAGCATCTGAGAATGTTAACATTGCTTCACACACTACTGCATATTGATTACTTCAAAGCATTTTACACCTGCCTTCTGATTGCAGCCTCGCAGCAATCTACTCACAGGTGAGGAATATGGCATTCATGTGCATAACATACAACTTATTGATTGTCTGCTATGTGCTATACCCTGTGCCAGGAATACATGTCAGTGAACAGCGTAGACCTGGCCTCTGCCCTCCTTGGTAACTGGTGGGTGTGGCAGATACTGACCATGTACTTACGTATGTGGGTTTCACAACACCCCTGCAGCACTTGCCAACTCTCCTTCCCCTGCGTGAAGTGTGATGACAGGGGGCCTGACTGGGATCCGGTCATAGGGGCAGGTGTTTCAGAGGGTGTGATGTTTGCAGAGCTGGGAGGATGACCGGGAACAGGCCAGCGGAACAGAGGAGGAAGAAGAGTGTGGGAAGAGGGGTCCTGGGAGCGGCTGAAACAAAGCCTGAGATGCTGGAACATGACCAAGTGGGTGAGTCACACAAGAGGAAACAGGCAATCCACGTAGAGCCTCCAGCGCCACGTGAAGGGCTTGGGGTTTTAGCACGATGCACTGGGAAGATACAGAAGGGTTTCTGCAGGAGAAGGATGTGAACTCAGAGACATAAGTGGCCCCACGGAAGTAGCAGCTTAAGCCAGGTGCGACATTGACATGTCATTCTTACCCAGGGTTCCAGGGCAAGGCAGGGAGGAGCCGGGCTGGGAACCACGGCATCCTGACATTTAGTCCCACGTTCTTGGCTCATTACCTCCCTGCCTGTGAGTTCAAAAGTGCACGAAACTCCAGGCAAACTTCTGATGAAACATGTTGGATTGGCTTGTATTTATTCTGCTGTGCCCCAAAAATGTTCCTAAAGGAATAAAGCTGTATGGGGCCCACCGGGTGGCACAGCAGTTAAGTTTGCACGTTGCTCTTCTCGGGGGACTGGGGTTTGCTGGTTCGGATTCCGGGTGCGGACATGGTGCCACTTGGCACGCTGTGCTGTGGTAGATGTCCCACATATAAAGTAGAGGAAGATGGGCATGGATGTTAGCTCAGGGCCAATCTTCCTCAGCAAAAAGAGGAGGATTGGCAGCAGTTAGCTTAGGGATAATCTTCCTCAAAAAAAAAAAAAAGAAAGAAAGAATAAAGCTGTAAAAAATTCAGGGATAAAGGAGAACAGAGGAGGAAACAATAAAAGATAATAAATAAGAAAATTCCGGATAATGAAAAGTGGGTGGAAGAATGGAGACAGAGGAAGCTTGATTTCCCAATGAGAGGAACGCTAAGTGGGAAACCAGAGAAGCCAGCCAGTTTGCCCACAGAATCCAGGAATGGCTTAGAAACGGCGGTGGAGGCTGGGCTAACCAGAGTGGGGCAGTGCAATGGTCTGTGCAAAGAAGAGTGGAGCTCTGGTGCCTTTCCTCGCTGATGTCTCAGCTCTCTGCCACAGGGAGAGAAAGGTGCTTTCCCATTTTGTTCAGGCAGCACACTTCTTCCCCTTATTGCCCCGTAGGAATAGAAAGGTCCCCTGTGATTCATGAAAGGGCTAGTTTTGTGGCCTAGATCAGAGAAAGACAGAAAATCAACTTAACCTTGCTCCCCTCAGGGTGAGGGCTCTCCTGTTCTCACTCACCTTCTTCCTGTTAAATTGGTATCTGATGCGCTACTTACAATCCTACAGAAAGTGATCTGAATGCAGCGGATCTCTCTTTGCTGCTGGGAGCGTGCCTCACTGGCCCCGACTTCTTCAGCCTGTGAGTCTCATCTGTGGTCCTCCCCTTCTTCGATGCTCAAGAGTCGTGACTATCTCTTAGCAAATACGACAACCATCTTCTAACTGTGGGATAACTACTCAATGTATTTGTGTTAACTATCTATTGCTGCATAACAAATTGCCCCAAAACTTAGACTTCAAGGAATAAACATTTATTATCTCATAGTTTGGCAGGGAATTGTGGCACAAGGGCCATCACGAGGTTGCTGTCAGATGTCAGCTGGGATGGCATCATCTGAAGGCTGCACTGAAGCTGGAAGGTTCTCTTCCAAGACGGCTCACTCACACCCCTGGCAAGATGGTGCTGGCTGTTGCCAGGAGGCCTCTGTTGCTCGCCGCGTGGACCTCTCCACAGGCCTTCTTGAGTGTGCTCACAATACTGCAGAAGGTTTCTCCAAGAACAATGATCTAAGAGAAAGCAAAGAAGTTACAATGCCTTTGATGATCCAAACTTGGCAATCTCTCTCCATCATTTCCACAATATCCTCTTGGTTACCAGGGGCATCTCTATTCAATGTGGGAGGTGGGGAGATGGATGCCGGAAGATGAGAATCATTGGGATCATTTTGGAGGCTAGCTACTCCAATCTTAGAAAAGGTAAATAAAGATAAAGCCAGGATTTAGTGGCTTATAAAATGCCCTCACTCTCCATTTTCATGTTGATATGTTCTAAGGATTTCATCATCAATTCACAGTAAGATAGTCCTACCTGTACTCTTTACTTTCCCACCTGCAATGCCATGACAATTTTTTCCCAACCCCAATCCCTCTCCTTTGCCTGTGGTTCAGAGGTTATGATGCATTGATTGGGAGCTGATCTTGATTGACAGGTGGGGAGAGGCAATGGGTGGCAGCATTAATGAAGAATCGGAATCGTTACTAAGTAAATTTCTCTAACCTCCAAATTTCTTCTAATACTCAGGGTGACGGGACCACCTCATTAGGTTTTTCTGAAAGGTTGAAAGAATTTATACGTGATTCACACAAAACAGACTTCAGCTTTGCAGACAAGTTGAAGGCTTCCCCCAAATTTGGTGAATCACTTCAACTCTATTGCCAAGTTCTTTCGTCTGTTGAGCAAGATCGGAACAGATCAGTGGTTCTTAAATTTGACTGACTAGCTCACTCTTATGCGTTAAAATCAGATTTCCAAGCCGTATCCGTGAATGCTGTGAATTAGTGGGGATATGGGGAGGTCCCACAATCTATATCTTACACAAGCTACTTCAGATGATCCGATGGTTTAGGGGTCATTGAACTAGCTTAGATCTTCTCAACTGGAGATGGCAGACCCTCTTACTTTGGGGAGAAGAAAATAGTGAGATTTTTTTTCTTTGAAAGAGTTTCTGCATTATTAAAAATGGACTAAACGCCCTGGCAGATGGTCTTCTAGCTATAAATATCTAAATTTTTTTGCTTCTAGGTAGAAAAAGAAAAGTTTGCGTATGGTGGTACAAAATCTTACTATAGCATATTTGGTCTAGTACTGACATTTGTAAGTTTGTAGCCATTATCAGTTTCCTCTAGGGCAGGAATTCTTGAACTCTAGTCTCAAAAAGAATCACCTTGGGGGCCGACCCAGTGGCGCAGCAGTTAAGTTCGCACGTTCTACTTTGGCCACCTGGGGTTAACCGGTTCAGATCCCTGGTGTGGACCTATGCACCACTTGTCAAGCCATGCTGTGGCAGGCATCCCACATATAAAGTAGAGGAAGATGAGCACAAATGTTAGCTCAGGGCCAGTCTTCCTAAGCAAAAAGAGGAGGATTGGTGGCAGACGTTAGCTCAGGGCTAATCTTCCTCAAAAAAAAAAAGAATCGCCTGGACCACATGTTTACTAGGTGGGTTCCTGGGCTCCATCTCCAGATGGTAATTCACTAGGTGGGGCATACTTTGGATTGAAAGTTATACAACATCAACACTGTGCTCCCCCAAGTGACCACTAAGAG
The DNA here is from genome assembly GCF_021613505.1 of Equus quagga. Taxonomy (NCBI): domain Eukaryota; kingdom Metazoa; phylum Chordata; class Mammalia; order Perissodactyla; family Equidae; genus Equus; species Equus quagga. The sequence goes on along the minus strand of NC_060274.1, from coordinate 128,138,417 downwards.
GGACAACACTCGCTTAAAAAATAAACACACCTGAATTACACATTTAAAGTCTATTAACTCATGGTCTCTCTTGGGAGCTCCACACCCTTGTTTCCACATTTCTGAACATGAGCCCAGAATCATCCTGCTAGACCAGGCTTTCCAAAATTTCTTTGATGATAAGAACTACCCTGTGGTGTTTGTTAAATGCAATCCATAGAAGCTAGATGTCTTCCCCAGTTCCACTTTGGAATATCCAGGCTGTTTTGCAAACAAGTATTCCAGGCAAGTTTGGGAGATTCTATTAAGCTGTAGTGGAGGGCATCTAGAGACAATACACCCCCATCCTATCCTTGTGCACACAAGGTGACAGAGGCCGCTCACCAGGCTAAGCTTGCACAGCTGGCTGACCTCCATTTGAACTGTATACTGTCTTAAAGGTTTCTGAATACTGGGTCTTTAGAAGCAGCACGGGCTTGACAAATCTGGTTGTCTCGTTGGAGACAGATTAAAGCAATAAGATAATGCAGCTCAGGAAGAGAAAACTAATTAGCAAATTCATTTTACGCCCTGTCAAAATAAAAAAAGAAGGAAAAAGGGAAGCCAATAAAAGCTCTTAAAAAAATGTTATTTAACCCCATGAACCAGAGAGCCCCCAGAGACCAGGAACGGACAGTTCCCGTGGTAATTAGGGGAAGACAAATAAGCGATTCAGCTTAGAGATAGGAAACACGCTTTCCAACCACCGCTGCTTTCTCCATATTATTTCAAGGGTGACCAATTTCAGTAATAATCAAAGGAATACCTAACTTGGAAGGGATCCCAAGCGGATTGCAAATTATATTTTTTTATGACAACAGAAACAGGCACTCACTAGATAGTTCCATGGAGACCGTAACTACAGAACAAGAAGATATGGAAAAGTGTTTATGATGATCTGTCAGGAAATTAGCCCCCTTGACTGTGGACCACTCTCGAGGCTTCATGTCGAGAGGGTCCTAAACCTGGAACCCCTGCCCGACCCTGGGTGGGTAACAACCTCCTGGGCTCTGCGTTGGAACTGACATTCAACTCCTAATGTAAGGATTCATGACAGATATTCGAATCGGTGGACCAAGGAGGACCCCATGAGTCTAGAACACAGTCCCGGCCAGGTAGGACAGAGCAGGCACACAGAATGCCTCACAGTCTCTCCTTGGTTTCTGCTGGAGGCTCCGAGGAGCCCCAGTCTGCTGCATTTCTGCTGCTCATGCTGCAGCGTCAGCCTCTTAGAAGGGAACACTCCACTCCTCTTCCCACTTTTCTGCCTTCTCTCCCTTCCCTTCCTTGGCTTGCCTGGGGAAGAAAGAGTGGCTAATGTGATTGGCCAGCACTTGACATTTATTGGCCCATAGTCTTCAAATAGGTGATGTCATTGTGTTATAAATCGGTGCTTGTGCACAGAACGCTCCCTTACACTCACGCCCTTTCTGCTCCACTGTCTGCCCGCAGACAAGTGGGCGCCATCCACTGACTCTCTCCGTGGGGTAAGGAAGGAGGAATGCCTGCTTTGAACACCCCTGCCCCTGTTTTCTCTCGTTTCTGTCTGTCTTCAAATGAGCTAGACTTCCAACTTCATGTCCGTGAAGCTGATGGAGAAAATGGACTTGGCATCCACTAACCTGGGTTCTCTTTGACCAATTATTGTAAGCCTACGTTTGGGTGATTACAGGATTCTTGCTGAGTAGTTTTATCCTCAATGATCTGTAAAATTTAGGTATCTCCTCCATTGCTCAAAGCCCTGAAGGACAGAAAGAGCTAGACATCTCTTGAGTCTTAATAAGTAGCATCCAAGAGTTGCAGGCTCTGTAGACAAAGCCCCTCGGTTTGAATCTTGCCATTGCTCCTTACTAGTGTGTGACCTTGAATACACATTTACCTTTCTGGCCTCAGTTTCCTCATCTGTGCATTAGGGGAAATGATGGCAGCTAACTCAAAAGATTATTGTGAAGATTAAATGGATTAACGCATATGTAGCATGATGTGTAAAGAGCCTGGAACATAGCAAAGAACAATTGTTAGTTTTCATTATTGTTCTGTTATGATAATTAACATCCAGACAAGAAGCTATCACTTTAAGAATCAACGTTGAAGTTGATGGTGCACCTCTAGGATTTTAAAGGCATAAAGTAAGCACATGGGATTTGGTTGACATTAGGCTCCTCTCAGTAGGTTCCAGGCATCTGAGGCAGCGCCTCCCTGTGATGCCACAGAGTTGAGGAGCATCAGCAAATGGGGGCATGGCCAAAGGACGGTAATCAGAATACTGACCACTGGTGAAAAAGACAACAAAGAGTTGGAAAATCTGGATGTTTTTAACCCAGAGAAAAGAGCAGAGCAATGGCATACAGTCCAGTCACGGGCAGCACGATCTAGGGAGAAGCCCACTAAACTGGGCTCCATCCTGTGTACTGCTTGTGCCTCTTGCACTTACGTGCTGCGTGACCTTGGGCGGTTTATTTCATCCAGCTGATTTTAATTTTTCTCATCGATATAATGACTCTCAATTCCTTCCCGCCTGAATATTCCAGGACGCTGAAGGTAACATTGGATTTGGATCCTAAATCCTCCCGTTTACCGATCTTCCCCCAACACCCCAAGCTCTGGTTGCTGAAATACCATACAAACAACTGAGCCCAGAGGGAAATATGAGAGTGGCTACACTGATGGCAAAGCAGTTTGGAGGACAAAGCTTGGAACCGATATTAAATCAGGGGGTGTAACAACTTCTTTGCCCCCTGAATTGAAGCCAAGATCACAAATCAGAACTGATCTGATCTACTGACCTACTGACCAACAAGTTTGAACTGGGAGAGTCCAAGCTTTGTACAAGGGGCCAGGAAGATGAAGCAGGGACATTTGTAACATCCTTCTTAACAGACTATGTTGTGTGCATTCTCACAAGAGGGAAGACAATCTCCTTCCAGTCCGCAGAACATTATGATCTCTCATTTTTTTGAGTCCTTTTGCTGGGAAAAGTGTGATGATGCGATGGGATTTTGACTTTTGTTTCTGAGATTCAGCACCACACTTGCCAAAGACTCCATCGTTGCTTTATTAACTTCTTGATTATGTCTTGTACACAGTGGCATCAATGTGACCAGATCCAGCACATTAAGTACACAAACTTTATTCGTGGGTGCAACGTAACTTGAAGAAATGACGTGAAATGATAATTGGAAGGAAATGATCGCTGACCAGCCCTCTTCTCTAGAACAGAAAGTCTCTGAGAACAACCAAGTGTGTTATCAAACCTTTAAATAGATGCTCTTTTCTTTTCTCCTCAACCTTCTTTATAGAAGCACTTCCCAACTATTTAAAATTCTCCAGCCCAGGTAAAGTTATCATGGTACAGTAAAAGAAATAAGAGTCTCAGAATAAGAAATGAAGAATTACTGATTGTCTACTTATGCTAGTCATTTTAATACATGTTCTCCATCGACCCTTCCAACGATCTCATGATGGAAATAGCATTTGCCACATTTACAAATGATGGAGCCAAAGCTCTCCTCTGGCGGGTAAGTCAAAGAGTTACATTTGAACTGAGTCTCTCTCACTCTAAAACCGATATTCTATTTCACCACCATATCCCTGATTGTATCAATACATATTTCACCACTCTCAGAACAGACATGAAAGAAAAGTTGCAACTCAGGATAAAAGTATCTATGATGCACCAGAATATCTCAAAACACATGTGAAAAATGCTGCTTTGAAAGTACATCTAAAATGTAATGTGGCACTGCGGTGCGTGCCCCTCGCTGGCTGAGCCACAAGACCTACCTGATTTGTGCTCCAATCCCCAGCTCTTAACATAGTGCCTGGCACCTTCTGAGTCCTCCACAAAGAGTTTGAGGGGTAAAATTGTTCAACAGCCTTGGTCCTAGCGAATATCTCTGTGAGCTTCTCACTCTGCCCACTGTTGTTTCCCATGACTAATCAAAATAAATCTACTTGTGAGAGGAAAAATGGAATCTGGATATCCTTTTGTCGAAATACAAATGAGGTGTCTGTATTATATCACAGGACATGATTACCCATTAAATTCAGAAAACGTATAGCACTATTATACTACCATCAATACGAGTAAACATAAGCTAGTCTGAACAGCTTTGGATGCATCTGTGCATGGATCATGAAGTTTTCTTGTGAAGTCCTGTATCTATCCATGATCCAAGCAAGAATTCAAGACACCTTCACTACCTTCTCTAGTTCAGTTCTGTGTGCATGCCCGATTCACAGTATAATAAGCTGGAAGAGGTGCTGGGCCCGAGGGGTAATTCAAGAGAAAGCACCAATGACTTCCTTTCAAATTGTACAGACTTAGAGTCTTCACTGCCATTTCCATTGCTGATGGGGATTTAAGGTCATTTCCCAAAAGAGTGAGTTTCTTCCATCCTCTCCCCTGCCTCTGTGATTAAGGGGCATCCCTTTCCCTTCATAATCACAATCAAATCACCCAACCAACACTTTAACTCCCTTGTATTCCATTTGCCTAGCGGCATGAGGATTCCAAAATTGCCAGGTATTAGTCTCAGCTTCAAATAAAAGGAATCATTACTTTCTCTTTGGTTGAAATGTTTGTCTCTTAGTTTCTAAAACCTCTAATTCAGCAAAGCCCACAGTTAATGGAGCAGGAAATAAAAACTCACTGTGAATAGGTCTTCAGATGCAACTGTGTCAGGACCTACCCCTAGTGTTTACCATTTGATTCCTAGACCAATGTGTTTCAGCTGTGATGGAAAAATCACAACAGTTGTTCACCGTTTCACTGTATGAGAGTTTATGTGACATTCTGAAGGACAGTGCATCAGATTTATAAGGCAAAACCTCTTTGGCAGCGTACCTAGGTCTTCAGTGGTCGTTCTATTACCGTCAGGTGGGCAACTTCTGGATGGCAGGCCAATTGCAAAGATCAGGGAATCCCATGAGCATCTGCCCATTGCCTTGCTTCTTTTGCTGTAAAGAAAATCCCTTGATAAAGACCAAACAGTGTGGGATTTGATGAAAAGTGTAAAATATTAGGCCCATGAAGGATGGAAGGCCAAATTTCTCTTCTTCTCCATTCTTCAGAGAGTTACAAGACCAAAGCAGCCCCCGTCTAACCGATGCCAGCATGTTGTGCAGAACCATCCCCAAAAGGGCTTTTGCCCTGTCCAGTCAATGTCCGTGGGTGACTCCTCACAGGCCCAGGTGTTTGCTGAGGGAGGAATAGCAGTGCTTCAGGCCCAAGCACCCTGTTGGTAAGAGAAGTATTCTTGGAGATTGCTCCCACAGGAGTCACAGGTGCCACAAACGCCACTTCCATTTGGTGATGCAGAGCTGTTGGCTAGCCTGTCTAGATGGCTCAGATGTTACTGGGTTCTTGAAGGGCACATCAGATCACCTGGTGCCCACAGGCAGCCTAGCAGCAAGCTAGGAGCCATTTCTCCAAAAGAGAATGTCATTTGCCAAAGAAGGCGGAGATTTGCTCCGTGTGCGTAGAGGCTTGCCATAGGCTCCATATGGCACCCCAAACGTCTCAGATGCTTTAAGTACCGTGGGATCAGCCACCATAATGCTGAAGGCAGAACTCTGTACTGCAGCCAGGACTAATTGGAGGATCCTCACTTACTCTGCACTCTACTCAAAGCTCATAGCTTTTCCAGTTACCTTTGAAATTAGTTGGACTAGTACATTTCATTTTAACAAATGTTTCCTTCTTCTTAGTTATGGAAGAAGCAGAAGATATAACTCCTCATCCTTAACTTTTTCAGACGATCCCAACAAGCATCAGATCAGTAGAAGGTTAGAAACTTCACTCAGGGGTCAAGGTCCTCTGTTTTCCTAGAAGTGATATTCAATCCTGTACATATGTACATATCATGTATCAGAAAAATATCTGTATTTCTAGAGCTATCCAGGTAACATATAAAGAAGGTAATTTTCCTTTACATAGTCCTGAACTAATGTTCTAAAGTTCTTGAACACTGTCTAAAACATCCAAGGAACACCACATAGTGTTGGCACGGTCAGTCCTGTCCCGTTCCGAATAATGAAGCACACACACACATATACACACTTGTAAAAGTTTTAAAATCATCGTATCTACAAGCTAAACCAAGGGCACCAGTAAGTTATTTTAACCAGTAAGTTCCTTCTTCCCCCGCATTCTACATTTGCAGATGGCAAACATCTGCAGCAGACGTCTATCAGGATGCTGGCATGAAAATCTACAGAGGGAATTTTTGAAACTACAGAGTTTTAGACCAAGCATGAAGAATAATCCTTATTTAGTGGACATGAGGTGATACGCAAGAATCTGTATTTAGATTGTGATGATCTTTTGATGTGTCAGATGATAGTCTTCAGTTACTCAATCAAACACTAATCCAGGTGTTTTGGGGAAAGTATTTTGTAGATGTGATTAAAGTTCATAATCATAATCAGAGTGCCCGATCTGCCAGCAGCAGAGACCAACACTGAGCCCCTAACATGGCACCGTTCCCTGGCGTGATGAGCCAGCTACCTGGTGGCAGATTGATTGCATTGGACCACTTCCACCATGGAAGAGGCAGCATTTTGTCCTTACTAGAATAAACACTTACTCTAGATATACATTTGCCTTCCTTGCATGAAATGCTTTTGCCAAACTTCCATCTATGGGCTTACAGAATGCCTTGTCCACTGTCATGGCATTCCACGCAGCATTGCTTCTGATCAAGGAACTCATTTCATGAAAATGAAGTGCAACAATGGGCCTATGCTGATGGAATTCACTGATCTTACCATGTTCCCCACCATCCTGAAGCAGTTGGCTTGATAGAACAATAGAAAAGCCTTTTGAAGACTCAGTTACAGCACCCGGCAGATGACAATCCCTTGCAGGGCTGGGGCAAGGTTCTCCAGAAGGCTGTGTGTATACGCTCTGAATCACCAGCTAATAGGTGGTGCTGCTTCTTCCAGGGCCAGAATTCCACGCCCTGGAATCCAGGCATGGAAATAGAGGTGGCTCCACTCATTGCTAACAGTGGTCCACTAGCAAAATTTTTGCCTCCCATCCTTGTGACCTTAGGGTCTGCTCATCCAGAAGTCTTGGTCTCAAACACAATATTAGTTTCATCAGGGAGAAAAACAACGATCCCACTGAAGTGAAAGCTGAGATTGCCACTCAGATACTTTGGGCTCTTCATCCCTCTGAATTAACAGGCAAAGGAGGGGTTTACCACTCTGCCTGGAGTGATGACCTTGATTGCCAAGGGGAAATCCAGTAGATTCTACACCACGGAGGTAAAGAAGAATGTATCTGGGTACAGGGTATCCCTCCATGCCTCTCTTAGTACCACCATGTCCTTTGATTAAAGTCAATGGAAGACTACAGCCATTCAATTCCGATGGTGCTGCTAATAGCCCAGGGGCTTCAGGAACAAAGATGTGGGACATTTCACCAGGCAAAGAACCCAGACCAGCTGAGGTGCTCACTGAGGGAAAGGGAATGTGGCATGAGTAGTGGAAGAGGTAGTTATGAACACCAGCTACAACCACGTAACCAGTTGCAGATACAGGACTGTAATAGTTGAAAGAATTTCCACCTTATTTTGTTATGAGTGTGTCTGTATATGTTAACCAAATGTCTTCTTCATTGTTCTCTCTCTATCATACCCATACCCTCTAACATAAGATGTATTAATAGTAGTTAACTTTATACCATAGTGTTTATGCTACAGGATATCAAAGAAGAAGAGTGGACCTCACCCAAGAAGTCTGCGTCCTCTTCTGGGGAAAGGTTAGCTTGTTTTGGTTGTGCACAGGATAGTTGTATCACGTTGGGTGGAAGTGGCTTTGTTATTGTCTTTAGTTAGAGATTAAGTGTGGTTCAAGGAGTTGCGTGCGGTGCCAAGTTCACAAGGGGGTGAACTGGACTGTGACAGTCTATTGACAAGAGCTCAGCCACAGGGCCCAGTTGTTCAATCAAGCAGTAATCTATCTAGGTGTTCCTGTGAAGGCATTTGGTCACATGGTTTTAGCTGGTATTTATAACTACCTTCTTCCACTGAAAAAAACCTTTTTTTCCAAAATATTTTTCAAATCACTTTCCTATTCATTATCGCAATAACCCTATAGCACAGGTAAGTCCCAAGTTATCATCCTCAAATGACAGGTAAGTAAACAGGAAGGAAAAATAAGTTTCTCACAATCATTCAGACCCAGACTTAAAAACAATAAATATATCTCTATTATTTTGTTCATTCTGTTCATTGGCAACTTTAGCTAAATTTGAGGGAAACGTGGTGGCTCTTACTCCACTCTGTGACCCTTCCTCAACCCCAAAATTCTCACCACAATGGGTAGTTTGCCTTGACGTTAACTATTCTCCAGGAAATGTTTTTGAATATTTAGTGACCTTTAATGCTTAGTTCTGTTGGCTCTAAAACCAAATGACTGTCATTCATAACATTTACTCCGATCAATTCTGACATTCTCTAAGGATTTGATTTCTGTAAATGCCTGGTGACACAGTGGTGTTAGATAGAGAAAATTTATGTAACAAAGCAACCAAGCCTGGGATCATGTTAAAGCCGACAGTTCTAAAGACAAGAGTGTGTAAAAATAGCTTACTGATCAAAAAGCAGAATAAAAAGGAAACCAGCAGAAAGTGAAGAGAGTTAAACAGAAGATGGGAGATGACTGGTGAAGGATGGGAGTTGAGCCCAGTTGGAGGAAACATATTGACAGGGGAATTCAGGAGATAACAGGAAGTCAAGAAGGTAATCCTCACGTAAATACGGGCTCCAGTGAAAAGGAGGAAAGTCAAAGTTAAAGCTGGCCCTCTTCCCACTGAAGAGATGGGCCAGTGTGACAGCTCTTCAACTCTACTCTTTGTGCCCGAGAAAGCTAAATGAGCACTTAAAATGTTCCCAGCATGTATACCTGCTCTTCCAGCCATGATGAAAGACAGGTACCTAATTATCTCCCCACCAAATTAACCAGAAAATGGGACAAGTATATATGAAATAATAATTTTCAAACTCTGGACATGGACAGCACAGGAGTATGACTCCTGAAGAAAGGGAAAAAATCAGATGAGCCCAACAATTATCCTAGATTACAACTGGAAGCATTTTCCAGGTCACAGCAGAGGAAACTAAAGAGAGCCCCAGTTGTGGTGGTAGTAACACTAGTCTACAAATGTGAAAAATTTCATAGAATCACATCCCCCCCCCAAGTGAGTGCATGTAAAAACTGGTTAAATACAAATAAAATCTTTAGTTTAGTTAATAGTATTGTTGTAATGTCACTTTCCTGGTTTTGACACATGTGCTATGGTTATGTAAGACGCTGTCATTGGAGGAAGCTGGGTAAAGTGTGTATGAGAACTCTGTATACTAAATTTGCAACTTCTGTGCGAGTTTAAAATTATTAACTATCAATACATTTAAGAGCAGGAGTTCACAAGCTATAACCCATTGACCAAATGTAGCCCACTGCCTGAGTTTGTCATTAAAGTTTTGCTGGAACAGAGACATGCTCATTGTTCATGCATCATCTATGAGGTTTCTGCATTACAATAGCAGAGTTGAAAGTAGCTACAGAGACTACATATGGGCCCACGAAACCTAAGCTCTTTATCATCTGACCCTTTACAGAAAAAGTTTACTGACCCCTGTTCAAGAAGATGGAAAACATAAAGATCTGTTATCTGATAACAACAGAATTAAACTTGGTATCAATACCAGAAGGATTCCTGGAAAATCCTCAAATATTTGAAAATTAAGTAACGCATTTTTATATAACACATATGTCAAAAAGGAAATCAAATCCCACATTAAACTAGAAGATATTTTGAACTGAATGAAAATGAAAACACAATATATAAAAATTTGTAAACTGCAGATAAAGCAGTACTTAGAAGCAAATTTAGAGTATTAAATGTTTATGTGAGAAAAGAAGAAAAGATCCCAAATCACTGATTCTACCTTAAGAAACTAGAAGAAGACAAAAGAAATCCAAAATAAGCTGAAAGAAGGAAGTAATAACAATAAGAATCAAAATCAAAGAAATGAAAAATGGGAAAGACTAGAGAAAATCAATGAAACCAGAAGCTGATATTTTTGAATGGAGAAATAAAATTGGTAAAACTCAGACTGTTCAGGAAAAAGCAAGAAGAAACAAACTGCCAAATTGTTCAGGAGTGAAAGAGAATTGTCACGACACATTCTACGTTCTTTAACAGGGTAATAAGGGAATATTAGAAACAATTTTTAAAATAAACTCAAAAACTTAGATAAAGTAGACAAATGTCTTGCATGACCAGCCTTTTAAAGCTGGATCAACAAGAAATGGATATGGCGCACCTGAAACTCTCACACGGTCTTGGCGAGATTACACAACTGTACAACCACTTAAGAAAACCATTTGGGAATTTTGTGTAACATAGAACAAACACTTGCTGAATTATACATTTGTCAAACTCATCAAATTATACACCAAAATTGATGAACTTTATTTTATATATATTACACCTCAGTAAAACTGATTTAAAAAAAAAAGAAATTCCCCGTCCAGGTGGGAGAGAAAGCCTGGGGTGGGGCAGGGTGGCCCCGGCACCTGTGAGTCAGAGCATCAGAGAGAGGCTGTTCCTGGGGGCCACACCCCTGAAAGGGCCCTTCCTGGGCCAGCAGGGGGAAGTCCACGCTGAGTGTCGGTGAGCAGAGGAAGCCACTAGGTTGGCGAGGCTTCATTAAAGAATGGAGACTCTCTCCCATGCATCAGATTTTAAACGCTGCTAGAAAAAGACAATACAATTCAGTTATTGATCAATAAATAAAAATTACAAATAAAGTGATTTTATTGTATCAAGAATATTTCTCCCTTGCAAGATATATTATGTGGGATCCTGTTTCAGAGACAAATGAAGGCACTTACCACCTCTTGATGCTCCCAAATACACAGCATCTACTCGGAATGCAGATGCTGTTCTTAGAAAAACTGAACAGAAATTCCAGAGAAAGAAGGGGTCAGCGCTGAATTTCCTGATTCTGGTAAGTCCCTTCCAAGGGCTTGTTTTTTTCAGGTCCCTGAGAATTGCTGTTATGAGAAAGCACTGAAACTTATGGGAATTAATCTCCTCCCTCGGATGTGCAGAGAAAAGGAACGTGGAGAACCCTGTCCTAAGGCTCGAAGAGTCCAACTCCATCCCTCCTTATGTATTCAGTGGAACAATCATGACAATGTGGCCTGTTGGCAATGTCATCGACGAATTGCCCCAGGAACTCAAGGATGAGTTTGGAAGCATTTAACTGTTTTGCCAGATTGTTTTTTTTCCTTTTGTTACGTTAAGGAGATGCGATCACCAACCTCCCTGAACCAGACCCAGCCTCACCAGAGAGCTGGGCCTGTGACAGTTGCCTTATTTTTAACGCTCAGATCTCTCCAGGAGGGCCTGAGGCCTTATTACCATCACCTGCAGTGTGTGTGGAAGCTTGTTTTCCAAGTGAGCCTGCACAAGAGGATAGCCACCTCTCCCTTTTGAATATTCATTCTCCATCCCAAATAAATGTCCCTGCTTCCCTTTGTTCAGAGATGTCGTGACCTGGAAATGACTCCTTGTGGTCTCCTAGTTGCTGCAAATATACCTCACTTTGTGAGACAACTACTGCTGGTGGAGAGTTTGATTTAACTCACCAGGAGGGAACCCACTTTGGTTTCAGTGACGGTAATGAGCCAGGAGCTGGACGACTTGGCAAAGAATAAATTGAGACCCTGAGTGCAGAAGTGAAAAATCAAACTAGAAGAGAGACCCGAGGAAGCGAGCGAGCAAGGCAAAGGAGAAGAGCCAGGGGATTGCCGGCTTGATCAAAGGAGCTGAGTCCCTGGATCCGAAAACCGAGCACCTCCCGAAACTCCCTGGGCCAGCTTCCTGTCCTCATTCATCTCTTCCTGTTCATCGTTCACTGACTATTTACTGAGCACATTCCCCACGCCAGGAGCTGGGCAGAGTGTGGGACTGAGACCGAGACAGAAGCCGTGTCCCTCCTCCCAGAGCAGACAGGGAAGGCAGACACTAAAGAGGTGTTTCCAATAGTGAGTCGTGATGCTGTCATGGGGCACAGCTGCGGAGAGCACAGAGCAGGGGTCCCACTGGCGCCTCCCACAGAGAGGCCTCCCTGGAAAAGTGACAACTGAGCCGAGACCCAGGTGCTGGCTACAGGGTGCTGGGTGAGGGCACGTGCAGGCGGCTTCCAGATCTGGTCCAGGAACTGCTACAACAAAATGCCGCAGACACAGAGACTTCAACAGCAAACCTTTATTTTCTCACAGTCTGGAGGCTGGAAGTTCAAGATGAAGGTGCCAACACATTTGGTGTCTGGTGAGAGCCTGCTTCCTGGCTTGTAAACGTCTCCTCACCCGGCTGTTCCTGATGTTGCACGTGGACAGACAGGGAGAGAGCCATTTTCCTCTTCCTCTTCTTACAGGGGCACAAATCCATCGTGGGGGCCCCACCTCCACGGCCTCCTCTAACCCTAATTGTCTAACCCTATTCACCTCCCACAGGCCCTAAATCCAAAGTCCATCACACTGAGGGTTAGAGCTTGAGCATACGAATTTAGGGGGGACGCAAACACTCAGTCCATAAGGGATGGTGAGTAAATCGTGTCCTGAAAAGGAAGGAAGAGGCAGGTTAAGGAAAAGAGCAGGTCCGAGGGGAGGCTCCCGGGCCCCAGGACAGCACGCATGAAGGTGGTAGATCAACGCACACGGCCTCCTGAGGGAAGCGTAAGTCGTTCAGGTGGGAAGGACGGCAGGGGTGCGTGGGGAGGAGCAGGGCAGGTCATAAGACTTCAGGAGGGAGAAGGAGGGCGAGCGCACCCACTAAAATATCCCGTCAACTGGACAGGACCTGCTGCACGTTTGGTCCATTGACTCATCTGATTAATTCAGCCAATCCAAGCCCCAGGGAAAATGAACTCACACACCATTTTAATTGGTATTTTAACAAAAAAAAAAAATGCTGAAAATCACTAAAAGTAATAATCACCCACAATTCTATCATTTTCTAAGAAAAACATGTGACAGCTTATTAAATTGAATGTTCAATAGACAGGGACAACAAATAGGAAACTGCAAAGAGAGAAAGCAAATCACAATATGCAAATTTTAGAAGGAAATATCCAGGACTTCAAACGTTTAAAAGGGTTATGAGATAGGGAGACAGAGACGGAAGGATTGGAAAGAAGACTGTGGCTTCATTTGTGCACTCAACAAATATCAATGAGCGTTGACGACGCCAGTCACGTTGCTAATTACCTAGTTCTCAGTAGTGAGCAGAACAGACAAAGCCCCCTGCCCTCTCCTAGCTTCCATTCTGATGGGAGGATGTGAATAATTAGCACAAACGGAACAAATTGTAAATTCTATAGTAGGTTGGAAAGTGGGAGGATCTGAGCAGCCGGGGAAGGAGGGGGTGGGGCTGGAGCAAAGGAAACGCGGTGGTCAGTAGGGCTTGCTGAAAACCTGAGGGTAAGGGCGGGAAGGGAACTCGCCCTGCAGACACCTGAGAGAGCCGCCTTCCCTGCGGAGCTGAGACAGAGCCTGCGGGCCGGGCAAGGACAGCCCCAGACCGGCGCAACCTGAGCCCAGGGGGCAGGGGGACAGGCGGTCTCGGGCCAGGGAAGGAAGGCGATCTGGTGCCGGACCCAGGCCACCTCTGTGCACAGGACGCCTCCTGGCCACCCCAGTGCTAACAGCCAGCTGCTGGGCAGCAGAGGCCGCACGGCCCTCGGAGTGGGGACTGCTCACACCCCGGAGCTGGCCGATCAGCGCGGAGTGTTTCTAGAAGCCGGGAGCTGGACTGCCATCCTCAGGCTCTGGTCTGGGCCACTAGATTGTGTGGACGGCTGAAGGGCTTCAGAAGGCTCCGGGTCAAGGGGACTAGAAAGATTGAGCCAGCCTTAAACATCTCCGGTAGAGCCCTATGTCCTCTCCCTTACACCCCCACCCTTCCCCCCATCCTGCCCCCCCCCCACCCCCCTCCCGCCCCAGGAGCTAAATACAGCCGGCAAATGTGGAAGGAGTGAACAAGAGGGTCCAGGCAAGATTAAGATTTACCTTGCCATCTCGGCAAGCACACCGCAATTTCTGAATCACGACTGTTGCTGTGAAAAACGACGACAGGCTCGTCTATTGCCTGAGCTGAGCCGAGAGGGAGTGCTGGCCTGCTGGGGCTTAATTCAGGGGCAGGAACTGAGCAGACGAGAAAGGAGGGTGTGGAGCGAGACCAAGAGGCTCGGGAAGGAGTGAAGGTGGGCCACGCAGACTGCGTCAAACCGAGGAGCGGCCCTGGCTGAGAGGCGTCCTGGCTGTTATCCCAGCCCGTTTCTACTCTGCGGAGCATCCAGCAGAATGCGTGCAGACCTCAGTAAACACCATCGCACACAGTACGACGATGTCGCCCAGTCTCGCTTCCTTTCCATTTCTGGGGCTCAGAGGCAAGCAGCCCTCGAGCCTCCTCCACGATGCTGGCGTCCCTGGCGCAGTTTCTCCCTCGGCGGCAGAATATCCACACACATGGAATCCTGCCGTTTGGGGGGCTTTCAGTGTCTGCACGAAAGGCTCTTGTAAGTTTCTGGAACAAGAATTCAGCCCCCAGTGGAAAACGCCCTCTGTCCCACCCTCATGTGAAGGAAAATGCTCAAACCCTAACTCTAGATGAAGTGAATCTTCCCAGGCAACTATTTCTAATTGTTTCGTTGGATTTTAATAATGGAGGTAGGTGCTACTGCTGCTTGTGGTGGCACAGCTGGGCACCCACCTCATTCTGCTGTGGAAACACCCACACAGAGAGCAGGGACAAGAGGCCCCTGAGGACAGGCAAATGCTCACTGGGTCTCTTTTCCAGACGTTTCCAAGACACAGAGAACTTCACTGGGTGCCACAAGCAGTGGTATTCGGGACTCTTGTCCAGATGCTTCCACGGGCACAGCCTCCACGCTGAAGGACCTGGCCTTCGATGGCCTCTGGCCAGCGGCTCAATGTCCACCTGACAGCTTCTCACCACGTCCCTCCGGGACTTGAGCCCATTTCTCTGCTTCGTCTGTCCCTCCGCAGTGCCCCTGTCACAGGCCGCCTAGGGCAGTGACCACCTCACACGTCAGTCAGCGGCTTTCATAGAAACTGGTGCTTGTTTTGGCAAAAAGTATCAAGAGCTGTAAAAACATTTCTACTTCTTCACTCAGTAATGGCATTTGCTAAGAATTATCCTGAAATTCTGAGAATACTGTCTGGGGTGCAGATACACAGAGCTGTGTAATTACTAAATATATTTCCCAATAATGGGAAACTTGGAGATAATGTAAATATACAACAGGAGGGTAGAAGTTTTATAAACTATGATTCATCAATTCTGTGGACTACTATGCAGCCATAAAATGATGGGTGTAATAATTTTTGCCAAGCTTTAATATAGTGATGTATTTCCTTCCCATTATTTCTTCAGGCTTCTTTTTTTTAAAGTAAATATAAAGTTAACTGTAATTAACAGTGGTTGCTTTTTCTACTTTCCTGTGTTTTCCTAATTTTTATGATCAACATGAATTTCTCTAATGGAGCAATAAACAAACTCTTTTTTTAGGAGCTAGAACATATAACGGGATCTTTGCAACCCGCCGCCAGAGTCTGCCTCCGATGGAAAGAGAAGAATTCCTTCTGGTCAGGATTCAGTCTCCTCCTGGGAGACCCAAAATGGAGCCATCGCGGTTAATATCTATGAGTTTTGTTTTGTTTTCAAATATTCCATTCAAGCTCAATCTTAAAAGCCAAAAAAAACCCCACACAAATGCTAGAACATACTTGGTCCTGGGTAACAGCCTGCTGTGGACTTGGGAAGGGGAGGGAAGGAAAGGCCACATCCAGTGGGGCTTCAACAGCCTTCTGAATGACAGCACAAAGCATCTTGCCTCATCTCTCTCCCTCTCTAAAGGGAACATAGGACTCACTGCAGTTAGGAGTTTGGAGGTAAGAGGAGTTGGCAAGGATCGGTGCAAGAGGACCCTGGAATCCCGCTTGTCAAAACACCCCCAGTCGCCATACACGGTGCCTCCCTCCCCGCACCTGGGCCCCACATTCTGCAGCCCCGATTCCGGATTCCTCCCCTCTGTCCCCAGCCCAGCCAGCTCTGTCTCCCAGCCAGGCCAGGCCCCTGTGCTTCCTGACATCACCCAGGTCTTGGATCAGAACCCCCTTCCCAGAAAGGCCTTCCCGAACTATCCTGCGAAAGTGGCCCACCCCATCTCCATAGTCTTCACAGCTTGTTTTCTTCCAGACATTTACCAGTGCCTTAAATTTCCTAGTTTGTTTATTTTGAAACATTCCCCTAAAACCTAAGTTCCGCGAAGACAAGGGCTCCTCCGTGACGGCCATGCCCACGTGTAGCGTGCTGGGCACATGCAGCAGCCTCCCCTCTCTGTGACCAGTTCTCTCGCTGAGGGAGCTCTCTGGGCACTGGGCCATGCGGCTGTCCGGCCCCTCAGTCTCCCCTGCCTCGGGCCCTGTTCCCGCAGGATAGCGTGTCCCCTCCCCAGAGCACTGTTTCCCCAGTTCAGGGTCACGATCCGCAGAGGCGTGGCGGGCTAAGAACTAGGACCCCTGAGACCTGGTTTCAGTTGGCTGTTTCTCATAAAAAGCATGTAATAATTCTGCCTCTGTTTCCACATTTGTCGAACAGGGGGAAAAATACCACCCCCTTCATGAAAGGTAAATCTATCGGGAAACCCTTGCAGACCCCGAGTATCTGAGGTTCTATGAGGAGACGCCCAGGGGAACAGCCCCGCCCCAGGGCGAAACCTTCTCTCACCTGGAGGACTTCCCATCTGGGCGCCAGGGTCGACTCCAGGGTTCATTCTGGTTCCTAAGGGACCGGGCCCAGTTATTTTCACCCCACCGGCTGGCTGGAGCTCAGAGTGCCATCGAGCAGTGCCACTGAGGGACGCCCCTGGGGGAGGTGTTTGCACTCCCTCCCTCTTGCCGTGGCTCATCTTTCACTGACAAGAACACATGGAGCCCTCGAACTTCACTTAGAAGGAGAAGCATGAGTCTCTGATCCTAGTTGCCCATGTTCCCACTGAAGAAAGGTGTCCTTTATCTCTTCAAGGCCACTCCCGGCTCGTCTCAGTGAATCACCCGGCTGTCACACGTCAATCAGTAGGTGGTTCTGAATCCGTAGGGGTGGCGGGGAGGCTGGTGGATGGCGGGGAGGGTGGGGCAAGAGGTGTAATGTGACAAAGCCACCCTCCCACCCCTGCCCGCCTTCAGGGCCCTCCTAGAGCTCCTGAAAACAGCGGGAGCTTGGGAACCAGCCAGATTTGCATTCAGGTTCTAGTTCTGACACTTGCTAGGCGTGAGTTACTTAGGAGCCGCTGTTTTCTCCTCTGCAAATAGGGACCCATGATATAATTCACATAGTATTATTATAAGAGTTTAAGTGCACATTAATTTTCTAGGGTAATTCCTGGGACAAAGTAGATAGATGCTCATCAATTCCTACCATCCTCTGTGGTTCAGGGACTGAAACTTGGAGGCCAGCCCCACCGCTGCCCCCATCTGCTCCCCCCAGGCTCCTGGAATCAACCCAGGTCTTTCTTCCTTTCTTTTGCGGCCTCTTTACCACAGAACCATGCTGAATGACTAACCTTACCGTGACAAGTGCTATCATGCCATGCCACTGTCATGCCATGCCACTGTCATGCCGTCCCACTGTTGTGCCATCCCACTGTTGTGCCATCCCACTGTCTGGGGCTGCAAGACAGGTGCCCCAGGTGGGGATAAAGAGAGAGGAGGGGCAAGGATCTGCAGAAGAGAAACAATAAAGGGAACTGAAAAGAGTAAGGACAGGAAGGGAGACAAGAGACAAAGAGATGAGGCCGGGGGAGAGTAAGAGGTGGCAATGCTTTCATGCGTTCAGATATTCCTCATAAATTCTATGCTCACCCTCCAAAATCAAACAGATGCATCAGGCACTTAACTTTGAAATTCAAGAAGGAGCTCACGCTGAGAGAGACAACTGGTCAGAGTTAGTGGAATCATCATTTAAATCTTAGGATTAACCCAAACTCTACATTTTAAAAGGTCAAGATTTCTCTTTTCTAAATGGTAGATTTAGAATTGTAGGTAGCTAAATTGTACCTTGAGGCTTTTTTTAATCTTAAAAGTGGAAATAATTTCCTTCAGGTTACTCTTTTCTTAATAACAGGCTTGGGGACAGGCAGACAGAGGGCCTGCTCCCTCCTGTTCAATAAGTGAAGGCAGAGTCGATGGCGTTCTCGAGGAGGGCCATGGAACCTTTGGAAAATTGCCTTAATAGCAGCCTGTGAGTTCAGGGGACGTAGGGGTGACCTCGGCTTTCCTGGCACTGCCCCTCCTCCCTCCCCCCCCACTCTCCGAGCCCTGCTCCTATTTCACCGCCACTCCGCTCCCCAAATACACCACACGTCCACCTGCCTCTTCTCCGGTTGCAGAGGGTGAAGGTCATTACGTAGAAGACACGCAGTTTCTCACACTCGCTTGCCCACGTCCTCCAGGTCCTGCCACACACGCCAACTTCTTCGTGATGTTTCGCCAGTGAAGGTCGTCCTATCCACTTCCTATTACAGAGGTTTGCGTGTCTGTCTTCTCAGTTAGTGCAGTCAGGAAGCTGGGAGAGAACTCTGTCTTCACTCTCAGCCAAGTCGGGAAAGAATTTCAGATTTCAAATTTCTCTGAGGCTGAGATGCTCCGGAGTCAAATGTGTCCTTCAGGGAGGGTTTTTGCTCTGAAATCAGAGGGCAAAGAGTGGTTTTAAAGAAGTGATCTCTTGAAGCTGGAAGAAAACTGGGTTAGTTTAGGTAATAATTTAAGACCATTAAGGAAAATCAGGATACCTGCGTTATGCCTTCATGCTTTTTCCCCTTTAAATCACGATTTTTTTTCAAAATGGTAATGTTTTATTTTTCAATGCTCAGTTACTTAAATGGACTACAATATCAGTGAGGGGCCCAGCTGGAAACAGAAGGCACATTCAATGGGCTTCTGGTGAGATCTGACTGTAGGGACCGTGAGCAGGGGAATGGACAAGGTTAGGTGCATCGCTGAGAATGTTGAACTCCCCAGGGATTAGCTGCAGTGGGGAGGGGTTACCATTCCCAGACCCAAAGGGGCAAGAAGAAGGAGCAGTGCCTCCTGGTGAGAGCTGGAGCCGTGGCAGGGGGGCCGCCCAACAGAGCTGAACGTGTAGAGGGATGAGCCACTACCAGAACCAGGAGCCAGGGGCTGGGGGACAGTCCCCCAGGCTGTCTCCCCCAGCCATGCCCATGTCTGAACCAAGCGGTATAGCCTCAGGGCAAGAAGGTACAGAGATGCATACACACATCCTATCCAATACGCACACAGAGAAGACCAGGAAGGCAAACACATGGATGAGGGTGGCAGGGATGAAGAATAATCAGCACGAATGTTTATTCTTTGTTTTAGAAAGTATAATTGATAGGAAAGTCTGCCAATCTGCCTCCTATTCTGTCTCATCTGCCACATTTATCAGAAATCTAAATTCCAATTACAGGAAAAAGCCAAATGCACCAACGTTTACCTAACTGGGGTTAACACGTTATACCAAGACCATCATCAGAGCCAAGCATTGACTTTTTCAATGGAAACCTACAAGACAGCACCAAACATGCAAAGTATGCAACGTGTATACTGTATGTATATGTATATATATATATATACACAGAGAGAGAGAGGGAATGAAAGGAAGAGAAAGCATGTGATGGTCAAATAGGGGTATAACCAACAATTTTCTTGCATCTGAACCTCTTTGCTGCAGTTTGCTTGGCAAAGCCCTGCGTTAACATCAGATCTGTGTTTTAATACCCTGCTTTGAGAAAAAAACTAAGTTGCTTTTGGTTAAAGCTGTTTAAACGAAGCAGATTAGTTTTTTCTAATCAATGTTTAAATAAATGCAGCAAATCTAACGGTTTCTCCCTGAAAAGAATATAGTCCCAGAAGGCTTAAGTTTAATTCTTGCCCCAGAGAGACAACTGCTTGATCCTGTTCACCAGTGTTCCCAGTCAATGGGAAATGAGCTGCATCTCACGGTGAATCTCTATACAGTTGCCAGTCACATTGTATCACAGATGCCTGGTGTTGTATATTATCTGCCTTCCCCCAGGAGAATGTGAGCCCCACTAGCTCAGAGATGATGTCGCTCTCATTTCCCACTGTATTCCTGCACCTAGAACAGTGCCCAACACATAGTGGTAGTTCAAAAACTATTCATTCAGGGAATGAAGAAATCAATGCAAGATCAATGAGATTTCCAGGTCTAACTGTGAGACATTGTTTATAACATGTGTTCTAATAGGTGCTGGGTCCATTTCCCAGACCTCCAATGTTCACTTCCCTAGGACCCCGTCTTTTGATTCATGTTACCAGCAGCCATTCTCCTCCCCACACAAGTTTGACCTTAGTTCTTCATCAGAACCAACAAGCCCCTACAGAACCAACAGAATCAGGCAGTACTATGTTCCCTGGATGGGACTCCCTACCCCACTAGACTGAGGACAGACGTAATGCTCTCTACTTCTTTAGAAACCATAACTTAGATTTAATAAAGATGACATTGTGAGTGTGGAATAGGAAACATTTATTCAACAGTTACTGAGTACCACTTCCCATAATGCCCTGTGCCCCCTGCTGGACTGGCCACTGGCCTGACTGGAGAGAAAAGGCAAATGCAAAACTAATTCTAACACAGTAGCATTGTAAGACAGTGATAAGGATCGTAATAGATGTGCAAACAGATTTCTGCAAGTTCTATTCTAAACTCCTGCAGTGAACACATGCACACAACAAGGCAGATTTTTACCCTTCTCTCTTCTAATTTGTCTAATATGTTTCACATCAATATATCAACAAGAGAATAACAAGACACACCAATATGTTCTTTTGCAAATGTAATTATGTAATCTGGCAAACAAATAAACCCCCAGCTAATGCAAAACTTGTTTTCAAAATGTTTTTTCTCTTTTTCTGCCTGGAGCAGGCTTACAAATAAATATTGAGTGTGCCAGGAAGTTTCTCAATTATTCATGTACTGAACTTTTTAAGGGTAGCTAGGAAAGACAAGCTCCTTGAATTTACCTACTTGCCCGAAAGCAATGTGTTATTCATGGGTAGGGAAGAGGTTTCTCCGTATTCATTTTACTTACCTGCCAGTAGCATGTCTCCAGGTGAGGGACCTCAAAATTCATTTTAAACCACGTAATTTCACGCCAGTTAGTATCTGTCTTTCTTAAGCTCACGTTCAAAGGATTCTGCCTCATCAATTGTTGGAGCAGAGGTCAGAGATTCTCATCACGGGCATCCGTGAGCAGACATCCATCCATCATTCACTCCACCAGTCATGAGGATAAGGTACAATGAAGAAAGGGCAATGCCGTCAAAGCTGAGAGATCCTGTTTCTTTCTAAGCACTGTCATGTATTAGCTACGTGACCTTGGCAATCACTTGACCTCTCTGAGGCTCAATTTTCTCATCTTACAACTGAAACCTTAGAAAAGTAGAATTTGCTCTGCCTGCCTCACAGGGCTGAGATTACGTATATTAAAATTTTATACATATTTAAGAAATGATTTTATAGAAGCCTGTGCCTATGACAATACCTACACTCCCCAAAGTAGGTATTTGCATGCCTCTCCCAGAGATCAAAACAAACACAAAAATAAACAAAAGAAACATCCCTGATTGAGATAGTTTTCATGGGATCCAATCTTATTCTCAGCTGCAGAGCTCATGGGCCATTCCTTTATCTAATTATTTTACAAACATTTGTTTGAGTGCTCTGTGTGGCCAGCACAGTGAAGGACCCTAGGAGTACAAAGATATTTCCTGCCCTTGGTGAGCTCAGAGAACATTGAAGGAGCTGGAAAAGTAACAAGAGAGAATGGTAAAATGTCAAGTCACAAGCTGTTCCAATATTCCAGACCAAAAAAAGAAATGAAAATGTGAATCATTAAGCTAGTGGAAGAGACAATGGAACAGAAAGGCGAGTGGAGTCAAGAAGTACCAGTTGCGTTTGGTGGTGTTTGTGGCTTGGATGGGATGACTAGACCGATGGCAGCTGACAGTGAGAAATATAAGAAAAGGAGCTGATTGAGGTGAAAGAAAAATACGGACCTAAGATTCATGTTTGGTGGTGCAAACCTGTGGATTTTATTGAGTCTGGAGAGGTTACCATGGTGTGCTTACCCAGAGAACAAACTCTGGATAATCAAAGAGGCAGGTGGACAAGGAGTTTGTCGAGGAGATTGAGCAAGAGCTCAGTCCGGGTGGATGAAACATCGTTCCTAGTCCCCAAGAAGCTTTACAATCTAGAATTCCAGCGACCTGAGGGTTGTCAGGTAGAATTTGGGAGGTTCAGCATGAAACCAGCCATGCCTTCTAATGGGTCCGCAGGCAAGCTTCCTGGTTAAGCATGAAGGCAGCTATCCAGGGCATAAATTGCATGGACCGCTTCTCCAGTTGTTTTGCATCCTCAGCTCAGACAATGGTTTGTTACTATTTTAATCCACCCTTGAGGTTCATTGGGCAAATCTCTAAGAGCCTTCATACATGAAATTTGCCTTACCCTATAACATCTAAAATAATAAAAGAAGAAGCTTATATTTCTCTTTTATAACCATTTTTTTCCTTTCAAAAATGTACATCCATGACTGTGGCCCGGCATGCAGTAGAATTAGATTTCACATCTCTGAGTGATGCTACACTGGGGAGCTGAAGCTCAAACAGGAGAAGTTATTTCTCAAAGACACACAGCTAAGGGTGCAGGGTTGATATGAAAACCCAGGTTTGGGGCCTCCAAATGTAGCATCTCAGAAAGGGTCTGAGGCTTTATTAAATCTTGAAAGTTAGAGACATGTGGATGCCAGGAGAAAGATAAAGAGGCAGTACCTTTATGGAGCTCCCTCAACTAGACCATTGAACGTCAGACATTTTATGGTATCAGCTCCTCAAGACTTTCTTCTCCATTTGCCTGACAGGGGAGCGCCTAGCCTCTGCCTAAATCCTCGAGATCAGAACCTCCAGCATTGGAGATACCCTATTTTATTACATCAGAATGGTTAGAGAAAGCCCTCGTTTGTCTCCATCTATCTCTGTCCTCACATTTCCCACTCTGCACCCAGTCGCATACCTGGGATCCCAGCCCCATTGTCCCTCCCTTCCTCTATCTTAATAATAATCTGGAACCCAGCCTTCCTTGGCTGGTCCCAGTTGGGACCTTCTAACCTCGCCTCTGAGAAGAGACAACACTGCCTTCTGGTGGCCAAGTAGAGGCTCTACAGAGGGGCAAGCCTGTCTGTCCCACTCTCTTATCACTTCAGAGAGGGAAAGGAAAGACATTTCCCGCAGTTCTTTGGCAAATAAAGGTGGAGGGGAGAAGGACACCCTCTGAGCATAGCTGAGATGCCCCCCACGTTTGGCTCTGGTACCCAGCATGCTTGTTCTGGTCCTCACCTCCCCACGTGGGCTGCCCATCCCCAGGTTAGGTCTCCTCCCCCCGGGAGGCCCCAGAGTCTGTGACTTAGAGATTCTGCTGCAGCCATAGCCCATGCGGTTCACACCCGGAGAGCTCTGTCACAGACATTTTTTAGAACATTGTACAAACAGGAGGGAAGTTAATTGAGGAAGAATTAACTTCAGTCTTTGCTGGCAACTCTCAAAGGCTGTTAAAGGGAGTCGAACTTCTGATCCTTCACGACGCCTGTCACGTCCCTTTTTACCTCCTCCAGAATTCTCCCTCATGCTTTCCCCTTGATACTGCTCTCTTTCATTCTACTCCCATGTCCCAAAACAAACAAAATGACACTCCCTCCCACTCTACTCACCCCCTGCCACCTCTCAGTCCCACCTGCCCTGTCCTTCCTCCCTCTTGAGCCTTTGCTATGAAAGCAGCCCACTTCCTTCTTTCCTGTCTGTCTTCTTCCGGCTCCAGTCCTGTCCATCTCTCTCCTTATTCACCTGCGCTCACAAGTGCTCGAGGCCCTGCCTGGCCTGGCTGACACTCTTCGTAGTGTTGAGGGAGGGATGAGCCCACCTGAAATAGACCCTTTGCTGGGTGAGTAAGAGGCAAGGCTGGGAATACTCCCAAGTGAGATGTCCAATCAAAGCACACACACTCCAGTGTGATGCACATTCTCTGTTGCCTCTCTTGGCTTCCAACACATGTGTGGTCACAGGAATATACAGGAAATGATCTCTGAGTCATACGAGTGGGACTTGAAACCATTTTACAAGGATAGCTATTCAACGGCCAAAATGCAAGACAGAGAACCCTCGGAAAGTTACTAGATTCTGGCTCTGGGCTGACGCTAAGTATCAGATAAGCTAAAAATGTTCCCCTGGGAGGATTTATGGAGGTCAGGCCATAGATATTCTCATCGCAGCAAGTCCAGTGGAAGAATGGACACAGTTTGTGTTTGGTTCCCCAGCCCTGGGAGAGGTATCGAGAGTAGGTATGCCTCGTAAGAGGCAGAATCCCCACACTGATTCCCCAACCTGTGGAGTGAGGACCATGACCATGACAGTAGGAAAAGCCGTATGGTAGAGGAAACTCCGGGAACTGCCTCTCCTCTGCCAAAATAGTAAACCAAGAACAATACCATATGCCAAGGGGAATTTAGGCGTGAGTGCACCAGAGCCTGTAGGGTAAAGAGAACTCCATCCCCATCTGCCTTACCTGTTTGAATGCTGCAAAAACCAGATGAGTCTTAGAGAATGACTGTAGGTTACTGCACACTTAATCAAGTGGTGATGTCTATCGTAGCTGTGGTTCCGTATGTGGTACCTTTACTGAAGCAAATCAACCACGCCCCACCACCGAGTATGCAGCTCTTGACCTGGCATATAAGTTTCCCCATTTCTATCAGTAAAGATGATCTGCAACAATTTCCCTTCACAGGGATGGAGCATCAGCACATCTTCATGATCCCATCTCGTGGCTTTGCCAACTCTCCCGGTTTTGTCATAAGATAGACCAGAGAATTGATTGTCCTAGTATCTCATCAGCTATCACATTACATTGATGACATTTTGCTAACTGGATCTGATGAGAGGAAGTAGCAAGTGAGAGAGAGAGTGAAAGATAAACCCCACAAAAGTATGGAGATCTACCATATTGATAAAGATTCTAGAGATGCAATAGCTGAGCTATGTCAGAATATCCCCTCTCAAGTGAGAGATCTATTGTTACACTTTCATTTCAAAGAAATACATGTAACTCTCGATGGACATTTTGCAGTTTGGAAACTACATGTGGAATGTGTAGGCACTTAATTACTGAGTAAGCTTTAAGATGGCCAGTTGGGTGGGGGCAGGGGCGAGGCGGGGAGAGGTGCAGAGAGAGTAAAGAAAAAGAAGGTCTATAGCTTAGAGTTCTGTGTCAGGTCCAGGCAGTGATTCAAGCTGTCTTCTTACTTAGGGCTGTGTGTCAACATATGCGACGGTATTTCCTGAATACCTGATAAATCCCTTTGAGAGAATCACTGCACGGTCCCTTGGGTTTTGGAATGAAGCCATGCCCTCTTCTGCGAGCACCTATCCTCAACTTGGTAGAAGTTCCTGGCCTCCTGCTGACCCTGGTAAAAACTTAATGCTGACCACAGGGCACCAAGTGATTGACCAACCCAAACTGCCCATTGTCAACCGCGTTTTTCTGATCTACTATCCTCTGTGGAGCTGCACTACATTTCGTTGGTTATCTGTGTATTACGCAACGCCATTTTAACCCGGACCTACCCTTTTGTGTTAACTTTTCATAGGGAACCACCATGAGGCCACAGGTGTGTGTTGAAGGCAAAGCAGTAGACACAGCAACAGGCACAGGTACCAGGTGAGTGAACGACCCAGCTACTTGTGCAGTTAACTTGTGCCTCTTCTGATGCAGACCATTTCCCAGGGGTAATTGAATATTACTGTTAATATCCAATCTTATGACTTGGTAGATCAGGAAAAACCACACTTGATAATGGGTAGTTTGGGGTGGCAAATATTTTACTTTTCAGGTATCAACATCACTCCTTAATGATATGGCAGGTCATGGAACTTTGTTGTCCCCTGTGTTGAGAGCACATTTATTTTGCTTGAATGACAGATGGATAAGAGAAGGTTCTGAGGGAACAGAAAGAGTGAATGGTACTGGACACTCTCACTGTAGCATCCAAATCTATTCTCTGCCTTCCTCCCAGGTGCCTTGTACCCCGAGAGGCTGAACTATATGGACTTCATCTAAGGCTCCCTTGCCATCTGACTTCTGGTTGGTTTACATTAATGGGAAGTATTGGCAGGAGGTTGGATTGGGGAGTGAGTGAAATCAGGGTTCTTATTCTCTGGATTCCTCCATAATGGTTGAGTAAGTTTCTCTCCCGAAACCATAGCCCCTGTCAGGAGACCCACTCCTACAACAACAGCTACTATCTCTGAGTTCTGGTCGACTTTTCCTCTCCCTAGCCTTTAGTCCTGGGGGTGATAATGCTTCCCACTGTTGCGAGGTTTAGGGGGTTTCCACTATCCCTTCTTGGTTTCCTGCAACCCTGCTTACACATTTGTAAATAACCTCTTCGTTAAACTTTCGTCACTTACCCACTTGAGTGTGGCATCTGTTTCCTGTTAGGATTGTAACCGATACACATTCAGATCAGACTCTCAGAGCAATATTCAAGTAATTAGAAACCAGCAACAAACAGAGACTTAGAAATGGACTCTCTTGATTAGGGAGTTGTTATTCATATAGGAAACTGCGAAATATTTAGAAGTGAATGCCAAGAAGCATACCGTATCATAGTCACCTGGAGCAGGACCAAAAAGGGAAATTTGTGCATTAATAAAGGAAAGAGAGTAAAAGCAAATGTCTAAAGAAGTTAAAAACTTAGAATATGTTTTAAAAAATAGGACAGAAATAATAGATAATAAATTAATCAAACAGGAAAAGAAAGAAACAAAGCAGCTTCAACAAAACATAAATTTGCTTTTTTAAAACCTCTAGGAAGAAAGATCAAGAAGAAAGAAGAAACCAAACAAAAAGATTCTTGCTAGGTATCAAGACTTCTTCTAAAAGTATAGTAATGAAAACAGTATGATATCAATGCCAACATAGATAAAGGGAAAGAACAAAGGGTACGGACAATCCCCTATTAATATGTACGCCATTGATAAGTGACGTCACAAGTCAGAGGAGAAATGTTCAGCTATTCAATAGACAGTGCTGACAAAATTGATTATGTGTATGTAAAAATGCTGATACCTGTGTCACGCTGTAAAGAAAAATAATTTTTTAGAGTTAGGTATCAATATGTAAAAAGCAAATGCTAAAATTTTACCAAAAAAATAGAAGACAATGACTTAGGGTAAAAAAGGAATTATTAAACAACACACGAAGATCACAATGAATGAAGAAAAAGATGGATGTTTGCATTTTTATATATATATATATATATACACATTGTTTGCAGAACTGTACGTGTACTGTATAATCAACATAAAAATGTGTTCATTCGTTAACACGCTGAGCAGCTACAATGCGCGGATAACTCTCCGAACTGCTGTAGATGGTACAGCAGACAAGATTGCCACTCTCCCTGCCCTGTACCGCGTCTCGGCAGACACACAGACAAGCTGAACTACACTGCCCTTAAAGGCACAATGAAAATATTACTTTTAATATCACCAACTCCATCGTAAAGAATCTTTATTTCCGGACAAATTATTAATCAATGTATCAATGTAATTGTGGTGAAATGTGGCAGACCAGGAGGTGACTATTTCTCCTAAGGCATTGGCACTATTTGTTCAGTCATTCAGTAAATATTTATTGACTGGCTCTTGAGTGCCAGACACTTTAATAAGCACTAGGGTACAAGATGAATAAGAATAATTTCTCCTCTACCCGCAAGCAGGAGAGCTCTGAGACTAATGATGGATGGAGGCAGGCTGATAAACAGAAAAGCACAGTGTTGTGCAACGGATATACGATGGTGGGAAGCTTATGGTGCTGTGAGGGCACGTGCAAGCACCCACCCCAGATTCCTGGTGGTGCCCTAAGGCCCAACGGCGAAGGCAAAGAAAACGTTTTAATTCGGATAATTGGGTGAATCTGAATTAAGTCAGAATTCCAAATGCACGCATTGCTATAAAATTATAGTCAGGTGTTAAAGCTGTCATTGCAATTTTGAGCCAATAAAGTTCAGAGGTTCAGAACAAAACAGGTATTTGGAGATCTCAGCAGAGAAAGTTGCCACAGCAGGAGTTTTCTGAGGTAACGTCAAGGCAACGGCAAAGTAACTGCTGTTTCTTGGAAAAGCACAAACCAAGAGGCAAAAATCTTGAGTTTCACTCCTGATTTTGTCACACACTAACTGTCTGAAGCCTACCATGAGCCACCTATCCTCTCAGAGCTTGGGAATAATGCCACAACTGTAATGCATTTATTGTGAGAATTAAATACGAGCGTTACTCCAAAAGTGCTTAAGAAAGCAGTATACTTGTATTCTTATTAAGTGGCATGTGCTTATGAAGCCTCCAGTAGCATTTCTCATTGTTGACAATTATTTCATTTTCATAATTGCTTCATATTGTTTTTATTGACGTATATTTTTCATATAATAAAATGCAGGCATCTTAAGTGTATCGTTCATTGAGTTGGCGATTGTATAACTCCATGTAACTACCAAGAAAACCAAATGCAGGACCTTACCACACCCAGAAAAGACCCTCTTTCCATAAACGAATGCTACCAAAAGAAACAACTGTTCTGTGTGTATCACCGTGTTCATGAAGGATCGTAGTGGGTAATTTTCTTTTCTGGTAATGTCTCTGTTGGATTTCTGGGCTCAAGGTTGTGCTGGCCTCATAAAAAGATTGGGAAATTCTTCCTTCTCCTCCCTTTTTTGGAAAATGTGCAATAATGGTGATATCTCTCTTTAAATCTTTGAAGGAATTTGCTAGTGTAGTCAACTAGACCTCAAAATGTCTTCATTGATAGGTCTCTTTTTAAAATTTGAATATACGTGCATATATGGGTTTTCAGATTTTCTATTTCATCTTGTGTTCATTTTAGTTGAAGAAATTTGTCCATTTCACTTGTATTGTTGAGTTTATTGGCATATGTTATTCATAATATTTCATTTTCATCTTTATGTTATCTATAAGGTATTTATTGATATGTGCTTTTAAATTTTCTCATACTGACTTCTTGTGCTTTATTTCTTTTTTATTGTATAAATAAATTTATTTATTAGTCTAGCTTGGGGTTTATCAATTTTGTAAATATTCTTAACATATCCACTTTTGATTTTGTTGATTCTCTCTATCATTTGTTTAGTTTTTCTTTCATTGATTTCTGCTCTTATCTTAATTATTTTATCTCTTCTACTTATTTTTGGTTTAAGATGCTCTTCTTTCCCTAACTTCTAAACATGGAAGATGGTTTTCTAAGAGGAAAAGTAAAAAGTCAATGATCTGGGTATAAAAAACTATAAATTTCCCTCTTAGCACTGTTTTAACTGCATGTGAATTTGATATGTTGGGTTTTCATTATCATTCAGCTCTAAATAACCTCTAATATCCTTTGTGATATCTTCTTTCACTTGTGGACTTTGTTGCATAATTTCCCATTTGAGGTTTGTGGATATCATATTAGTGTTGATTTCTAACATCTGTGGTCAGAGAATACACTTTCTACAATGTCACTCATTTAAAACTAATTGAGACATTTTACTGGCCGGCATATGGCTGGTTTCGGTAAACCTTTGCGGATATAACTGTTTTTGCATGCGGTGTTGTATTAGTATTAGTTAGGTTAAGTTGTTTGACAGTTATGCTCAAATCTCCTATATCTTTATGAGTTTTGCCTAGTTGTTTTATCAATTACTGAGAAGAATGTTAAAAAATCTCCAGCTCTGGGGCCGGCCCAGTGGCTCAGCAGTTAAGTTCGCACATTCCACTTCGGTGGACCAGGGTTTGCCTGTTCAGATCCAGGGTGCAGACATGCCACCGCTTGGCAAGCCATGCTTTGGTAGGCGTCCCACATATAAAGTAGAGGAAGATGGGCATGGTTGTTAGCTCAGAGCCAGTCTTTCTCAGCAAAAAAAGAGGAGGATTGGCAGCAGATGTTAGCTCAGGGCTAATCTTCCTCAAAAACAAAAAAAAAACTTCAGCTCTGATTATGGATTTATATATTTCTCCCTTATCCAACAAGGACTGACTTCTGTCAGTATTTGTTTCACGTATTTTGAAGCTCTGTTATTAACTATGTCTTATTTCGATCTTAGAATCACCATCATTTCTTTTTATGGTTTTCATTTCTCTGCTGAAATTCTCCATCTGCTTGTACATGTTTTTCACCTTTTCCATTATATCCTTTAACACCTTTGTTATCATTATTTTATAACTTATGACAGCTAGTTCCATAATCTGTGCCTTTGGATCTGATTCTAGTGAGAAATCTTTCTCTTGATAATGGATCGTATTTTCTTGCCTCTTTGCTTGTCTCTTCAATTTTTAAAATTGTATTCTGTGCATTCCATATAAAAGAATAATTGATAATTAAATAGACAACATTTGACCCTGAAAAGGGTCAGAAGCTGAATCAAATATATCTGTGATTGGGCTGACTCTCGGCTTTGCTGTAGCTTTGGTTAGATTCAGTTCACCACTGGCTTTAAATACTTTGAGGGCAGGGTCAAGACTTCCTTCAGCAAGACTAAACATCTGAGGGTTGGTAAGATTCTGAGCATCTCTCCAGGCTTCACAAGCCAGCAGCCAGCTTCCTGAGCCTTAGGAGAGCTCTCTCTATCCTGCTACAGTTGGAACAGGCTTTGACTTCCTGCTGCCTTGCATTCAGTAAAAGCTCCCTGTGCTTTGGGAATCCCTCTCAGCATTCCTGCACCAGCCCAAGCCTTCAGTAGGGCCCTGCTGTGTACTCAGTAAAGGTTCCATGCACACTGGGGGTACTCACTCAGCCCTCCCATTCTACCCTCAGCCCTCGGTGCTGCTGCCATGCACTCAGAGAAGGTCCCATGAGAAGGGTTTGGTGGGTAGGTGTGGACTTACTCTGTGCCTAGGAATCCTCAGGATTCCAAACCACCATGTCAGCCCACCCATGGCTGATGAAAGTCTAAAAGTCGTTTGGCTACAACATCTTACCACATCCTGAGGTGAAGAGAAATATGCTAGGGATAAATGTAGCCACAGTCTCTTCTATTCTAGGAAAGGCTTGCTTCTTACTGGAATTTAGTCCATTTAGGTTTACTTGTGTTCTCAGTTCTAAATTGCTTTTAAAAATACCTATGATCATGTCACTTGTCTGAACTGTTCTCCATTTCAGGATGGGAGCAATGGTCTCCTGCAACTTCCTGCACCCCACTGCTGAAGTGCCCATTCGATGTTTTGTTAGTGTCTAGGATGTGGATGTGAATAAATCATCCTTGTAGAGGGAAAGAAATAAATACAGATTTCAGTTGTTATCTGGGTAAATTTTAATTTCATTCCATTTTACACACCACTGAAAATAAAATTGTCCTTGCTACCTAGCGTGTGCCCGTTTCTAAGGGCTTCCACACCAAGTGATGCAGATGGTGTACCAAGTGATGCCATGTAATAGAAGTGACCTTTTCAGACAAGGTTCTTCTTTTTCAATAAACTGTTTGACAACTGCTTTGCACTCTCATTCCTCCAAATGAGTGTGAGTTTATCCTTAAGTAGATGTTATTTGGGGCATGAATCCAAATAACGATGAAATAAAACCTGATCCAAAATCTTCATTTAAGTCCATTTATGTGTCTGTGGACAAACACATTGTATGAGAGCCTGTAATTCATTTATTTAATTGGCTCCATCAAAAAATATGTATGGAGGGAGAAGAGCCAAGATGGCGCTGTGAGTAGTCCTCTTTGTCTCTCGCCCTTCGAGTCTACAATTATTTGGACACTTATCGCTTGACAAAGGATATCCAGACAGCATCTCAGGACGTCTGAGACACCCACGCGACTATACATCGGAAGGTGGATGGACTTTCCTCCGGGAGGATGTGGAAATAGGTGAGGGCTCTCCGACCCCGACGGGCAGCCTGGTACCCGCAAGCGGCTTTCTTCCAACGGACGCCCCCAGAGGATCCACGCACGTCTAGGGCAGGAGCGAGAACACAACAGAGGAGCGACGGTGGAAACAGGTGACCAGAACCCTACCTAAACCCCCTGCAATTACTCCTAAACGCAGAGGGAAACTTTGGAGTTGCACACCTGAGCCCGCGGGGAGAGTCTCTCCCCGCCATTGGCGGGGAGACCCAGCCTGGTGCTCAGGGCGCCCGGAGGGTCCCAGAGAGAGACACGGAGGGCACGGAGATCTCCCAGCTGCCGTTGCCCACCCCGTGGGACTAGGGATTGCCGGAGATCTCGGAGAGGACCAGGGCGGGGGGAATTTTCAAAGGCCGGTCCTGCGACCCGGAGGGGAAGCGCCGGAGCTCCACCCGGGCAGCAGACAAAACTCTCTGTCTGCCATTAGCAGAGGGGCCACGCCCAGCATTCACGGCTCCGGCAGAGGCCCGGAGAGAAGCCCTGAGGGCGGGGCGACCCCCAGCTGCCGTTGCCCACCCCGTGAGGCTAGGGATTGCCGGAGATCTCGGAGAGGACCGGGGCCGGGGGAAGTTTCAAAGGCCAGTTCTGCGACCCGGAGGGGAAGCGCCGGAGCTCCGCCCGGGCAGCAGACAAAACTCCCTGTCTGCCATTGGCAGAGGGGCCACGCCCAGCATTCACGGCTCCAGCAGAGGCCAGGAGAGAAGCCCTGAGGGCGGGGCGACCCCCAGCTGCCGTTGCCCGCCCCGTGGGTCTAGGGATTGCCGGAGATCTCGGAGAGGACCGGGGCGGGGGGAACTTTCAAAGGCCGGTCCGGCGACCCAGAGGGGAAGCGCCGGGGCTCCGCCCGGGCAGCAGACAAAACTCTCTGTCTGCCGTTAGCAGAGGGGCCACGCTGAGCATTCACGGCTCCGGGAGAGGCCCGGAGAGAATCCCAGAGGGCGGGGCGACCCCCAGCTGCCGTTGCCCACCCCGTGAGGCTAGGGATTGCCGGAGATCTCAGAGAGGACTGGGGCTGGAGAGAGTTCCAGAGACCCAGCTTAGTAGCCTAGGGGGAAACCCTACAGGCTCACAGCAGCCTTAGGGAAAGCCTCTGCACAGCACCAGTAGAAGGCACCCAGCCGCCAGCCACAAGGCTGGAAGACCCCAGGGCAAAAGCAGCATAGCTAGGTGTACTAACCACAGACTGTAGAAGATGCCAATAGCTCTCCTGCGACCCATAGAGGACAAGTGAGATTTGGTGGGTGCCGACAGCAACGGAGCGACAAATATAAGTGATCCCACCCCTGGCCGCTGGAAAAGCCCATAACACCGTTGCAGACCCCAAGGAGAGAGCACATCTAGGTGGGCTGCAACAGTAGGCACCTGCAGCCTGAAGCCCCCCTGTGACGGCCCCCACGGCAGAGGAGGGAATCCAAAGGGCCACTGTGGCTACGAAGAGGGGCCCAGGCCCAGTTAGCAACTACGGACAGGGTTCCTGGTTGGTGAAATATAAACAGCTGCTCCTCCCACCGCAGCAGCTGAAACAAGTGAAAGGAGCAACTAAACTCTATCTCCATGCGGAGGCACAAATCAACAACATCAAGCAATATGAAAAAATACATTAAATCTCCAGAACAGAAAGAAAGCAACAAATACACAGAAAACAATCCCAAAGAAAATGAGATATATAACCTAAATGACGATGACTTCAAAACAGCCATCATTAAGATTCTCAATGAGTTAAGAGAGAATTCTGACCGACAACTCAACGAGTTCAGGAGCTATGTCACAAAAGAGTTTGATACGATAAAGAAGAACCAAACAGAAATATTGGAAATGAAGAACACAATAGAGGAGATTAAGAAAAATCTAGATGCTCTGAACAGTAGGGCCGATAATATGGAGGAAAGAATTAGCAATTTGGAAGATGGCAATATAGAATTGTTGCAGGCAGAGGAGGAGAGAGAAGCAAGACTTAAAAGAAATGAAGAAACTCTCCGATAATTATCAGACACAATTAGGAGATGCAACGTAAGGATTATAGGTATACCAGAGGGAGAAGAGAAGGAGAAAGGGGCAGAAAACCTATTCAAAGAAATAATGGCTGAGAACTTCCCAAATCTGGTGAGGGAGATGGATCTTCAGGTGACAGAAGCCAATAGATCTCCAAACTTTATCAATGCAAGAAGACCAACTCCACGGCATATAGTAGTGAAGCTAGCAAAAGTCAACGACAAGGAGAAAATATTAAGGACAGCCAGGCAAAAGAAACTAACCTACAAAGGAACCCCCATCAGGCTATCAGCAGATTTCTCAGCAGAAACTTTACAGGCTAGAAGAGAGTGGAATGATATATTCAAAAATCTGAAGGACAAAAATCTACAGCCGAGAATTCTCTACCCAGCGAAAATATCCTTCAAATACGATGGAGAAATAAAAACTTTCCCAGATAAACAAAAATTAAGGGAGTTCATTGCCACAAAACCTCCTCTTCAGGAAATCCTCAGGAAAACCCTCATTCCTGAAAAATCCAAAAAAGGAAAGGGGCTACAAAACCAAGAGCAGAGGAGATAAGTAGAAGGACAACAACAGAGAGTAGCAGCTCTACATCAGAACAGATTAAACCATGGGACGAGAAACAAAGGAAACTGAAGAAAACCGGAAAACAAGACACAAAATGGGAGTGGTAGGCCCCCACGTCTCAATAATCACTCTAAATGTAAATGGATTGAACTCCCCAATCAAAAGACACAGAGTGGCAGGATGGATCAAAGAACAAGATCCAACAATATGCTGCCTCCAGGAAACACACCTCAGCCCCAAAGACAAACACAGACTCAGAGTGAAGGGATGGAGAACAATACTCCAAGCTAATAATGAACAAAAGAAAGCAGGTGTCGCTATACTAATATCAGACAAGGTAGATTTCAAAGCAAAACAGATAAAGAAAGATAAAGAGGGACAGTATATAATGATAAAAGGGACTCTCCACCAAGAAGACATAACACTTATAAATATATACACACCCAACACAGGAGCACCAAAATTTGTAAAGCAACTCTTAATAGAACTAAAAGAAGACATCAACAACAATACAATAATAGTAGGGGACCTCAACACACCATTAACACCAATGGACAGAACATCCAGACAGAAAATCAACAAGGAAATAATAGAATTAAATGAAAAATTAGACCAGATGGACTTAATAGATATATATAGAACACTTCATCCAAAAACAGCAGGTTACACATTCTTCTCAAGTGCACATGGAACATTCTCAAGGATTGACCATATTTTGGGAACCAAAGCAAACATCAATAAATACAAGAGAGTTGAAATAATATCAAGCATCTTTTCTGATTATAACGCTATTAAACTAGAAATCAACTACAAGAAAAAAGCAGAGAAAGGTGCAAAAATGTGGAGACTAAACAACACGCTTCTCAACAAACAATGGATCATTGAAGAAATTAAAGAAGAAATCAAATATTATCTGGAGACAAATGAAAATGAGAACACGACATACCAAATCATTTGGGATGCAGCAAAAGCAGTCCTAAGAGGGAAATTCATCGCAATACAGGCTCACCTCACTAAACAAGAAAAAGCTCACGTAAGCAACCTCAAACGACACCTAACGGAACTAGAAAAAGAAGAACAAACAAAGCCCAGAGTCAGTAGAAGGAGGGAAATAATAAAAATAAGAGCAGAAATAAACGATATTGAAACAAAAAAGACAATAGAAAGGATCAATGAAACAAAGAGTTGGTTCTTCGAAAGAATTAACAAAATTGACAAACCCCTAGCCAGACTCACCAAGAAAAGAAGAGAGAAAGCGCAAATTAATAAAATCAGGAATGACAGAGGAGAAATCACAACAGATACCAATGAAATACAAGAGATCATAAGAGAATACTATGAAAAACTATATGCCAACAAATTGAACAACTTGGAAGAAATGGACAAATTCCTAGACTCCTACAATCTCCCCAAACTGAATCAGGAAGAAATGGAGAATCTGAATAGACCAATCACAAGTAAAGAAATAGAAACGGTAATCAAAAACCTCCCCAAAAACAAGAGTCCAGGACCAGACGGCTTCTCTGGAGAATTCTACCAAACATTCAAAGAAGACTTAATACCTATTCTCCTCAAACTGTTCCAGAAAATTGAGAAAGATGGAGAACTCCCTAACACATTCTATGAAGCCAACATCACTCTGATCCCCAAACCTGACAAGGACAACACAAAGAAGGAGAACTACAGGCCGATATCACTGATGAACATAGATGCAAAAATCCTCAACAAAATTTTGGCAAACCGATTACAGCAATACATCAAAAAGATTATACACCATGATCAAGTGGGATTTATACCAGGGACACAGGGATGGTTCAACATCCGCAAGTCAATCAACGTGATACACTACATCAACAAAATGAAAAACAAAAACCACATGATCATCTCAATAGACGCAGAGAAAGCATTCGACAAGATCCAACACCCATTTATGATAAAAACCCTCAGTAAAATGGGTATAGAAGGAAAGTACCTCAACATAATAAAGGCCATTTATGATAGACCCACAGCCAACATCATACTCAATGGACAAAAGCTGAAAGCCATCCCTCTGAGGACAGGAACAAGACAAGGGTGCCCACTTTCACCACTCCTATTCAACATAGTACTGGAGGTGCTGGCCAGAGCAATTCGGCAGGAAAAAAAAATAAAAGGAATCCAAATAGGTAACGAAGAAGTAAAACTCGCGTTGTTTGCAGACAACATGATCTTATACATAGAAAACCCCAAAGAATCCACAGAAAAACTATTAGAAATAATCAACAACTACAGCAAAGTAGCAGGGTATAAAATTAACGTGCATAAATCAGTAGCATTTCTATACACTAACAATAAACTAACAGAAAAAGAACTCAAGAACTCTATCCCATTCACAATCGCAACGAAAAGAATAAAATACCTTGGGATAAACTTAACCAAGGAAGTGAAGGATCTATACAATGAAAACTACAAGACTTTCTTGAAAGAAATTGACGATGACATAAAGAGATGGAAAGACATTCCTTGCACATGGATTGGAAGAATAAACATAGTTAAAATGTCCATACTACCTAAAGCAATATACAGATTCAATGCTATCCCAATCAGAATCCCAAGAACATTCTTCACAGAAATTGAACAAACAATCCTAAAATTCATATGGGGGAACAAAAGACCACGAATTGCTAAAGCAATCCTGAGCAAGAAAAACAAAGCCGGTGGAATCACAATCCCCGATTTCAAAACATACTACAAAGCTACAGTGATCAAAACAGCATGGTACTGGTACAAAAACAGGTCCACAGATCAATGGAACAGAATTGAAAGCCCAGAGATAAAACCACACATCTATGGACAGCTAATCTTCGACAAAGGAGCAGAGGGCCTACAATGGAGAAAAGAAAGTCTCTTCAACAAATGGTGCTGGGAAAACTGGACAGCCACATGCAAAAGATTGAAAATCGACCATTCTTTTTCACCACACACCAAAATAAACTCAAAATGGATCAAAGACCTAAAGATTAGGCCTGAGACAATAAGTCTTTTGGAAGAGAATATAGGCAGTACACTCTTTGACATCAGTTTCAAAAGAATCTTTTCAGACACTGTAACTCCTCAGTTGAGGGAAACAATAGAAAGAATAAACAAATGGGACTTCATCAGACTAAAGAGCTTCTTCAAGGCAAGGGAAAACAGAATTGAAACAAAAAAACAGCTCACTAATTGGGAAAAAATATTTACAAGCCACTTATCCGACAAAGGGTTAATCTCCATAATATACAAAGAACTCACACTGCTTAGCAACAAAAAAACAAACAACCCGATCAAAAAATGGGCAGAGGACATGAACAGACATTTCTCAAAAGAAGATATGAATATGGCCAATAGACAC
Source organism: Equus quagga (assembly GCF_021613505.1). Classification (NCBI taxonomy): domain Eukaryota; kingdom Metazoa; phylum Chordata; class Mammalia; order Perissodactyla; family Equidae; genus Equus; species Equus quagga. The sequence continues at coordinate 128,100,332 of NC_060274.1, read as the reverse complement.
ATAAAAAGATGTTCATCATCGCTAATCATCAGGGAAATGCAAATCAAAACTACACTAAGATATCACCTTACCCCCGTTAGATTGGCAAAAACATCCAAAACCAAGAACGACAAATGTTGGAGAGGTTGTGGAGAAAGAGGAACCCTCATACACTGTTGGTGGGAATGCAAACTGGTACAGCCACTATGGAAAACAGTATGGAGATTTCTCAAAAAGTTAAAAATAGAAATACCCTATGACCCAGCCATCCCATTACTGGGTATCTATCCTAAGAACCTGATATCAGATATCTCAAGAGTCCGTTGCACCCCTATGTTCATCGCAGCATTATTTACAATAGCCAAGACGTGGAACCAGCCTACATGCCCAGAAACTGATGATTGGATAAAGAAGATGTGGTATATATACACAATGGAATACTACTCAGCCATAAAAAAAGACGAAATTGGCCCATTCACAACAATGTGGATGGACCTCGAGGGCATTATGTTAAGCGAAATAAGTCAGTCAGAGAAAGACGAACTCTATATGACTCCACTCATAGGTGGAAATTAGTATATTGAGAAGGAGATCTGATCGGTGGTTACCAGGGAAAAGGGGGGGTGGGGGGAGGGTACGGAGGGGGAAGTGGTGTACCCACAACATGACTAACAAAAATGTACAACTGAAATTTCACAAGCTTGTAATCCATCATAACATTAATAAAAAAAATAAAAAATAAAAAAAAATAAAGTACACAATTCAGTGGGTTTTGGTATATTACATTATTAAGTTTTTTAAATTGTGATAAAATATATATAACATAAAAAAAAAATATGTATGGAGCTCTTACAATTTCATTATTCACTGTTGTCTTCCCAGTGCCTAAATAATCACCCAGCACAAAGTTCCTGTTCTTACGTTCTAGTGAAGAGAATGGAAAAATAAATGAATATCATTTCTAGAAGGGATAAATGTGATAACTGTATAATTTGGTATTTAAATCAGAACATTTCTGAGAGTAGTTAATAATTCTACCAGGAAAAAGACATCAACAGGGACTTCCTAGGAATAAACAAGACACAAGGTTAACTTAGGGAAAAGTTCTCTGAAGAAAACAAGTCAAGGTTATGGCTTGGAATTGAGATTAAACGGGACAGAGTCTAAATGGGTTGGGGGGGGAGCTAACATTAAAGAGGGGCTCGGAGAAATCCCTGTGCAAGGGTTGGCATTTGATCCTAGATTAGAATGATGAGAAAGAGTCACTAGTCAAAGAGTGGGGTAAAAGTAATTCAAGTGGCAGAATGGCAGGTGCAAAGGTCCTGCAAAGGAAATAGGAAGAAACAATGTGGCTGCCATCAAGGGAAAGAAACTGAAAGAGGTAGGAGATGAAGTCAGAGAAGCGGGGGAGAGCAAGTCCGCGCCGCATTCTACTGTCCTTGTAGATCCTGATGAGGAGTTAATTTAATTTAACTTAATTAAGGGAAATAGTCATGAAAGTTGTGTGCTAATATAACGTTCTTAATCCATCTAATCATACTAATATACCAACTAGCTATTTCAAGAAACGTCAAGATGAGGGGGTTTTTTTCCTAAAGTGAATTCTTGTGCAACGTGAATAATGCCTTACCTTTTACAAAAGTTTCCATATGGTGGTTATTTGGAAGTACAGTTTTGTTTATGTTCCGTGTGTAAAGCATCGTGCTGGAAGATTCTCAGGCTTTGGAAGGCCTTTGAGGTGTTATTTGTGTTTCTAGGTGCTGGATAAGTTTAGGGGAGAGTGGTGTGAATGACTGGAAGGGAGACGTTGCTACAGGTAAGTGGAACCAGAACCAGTAAAAATTTCATAGGTCCTAGCGCATTTTGCCTGTTAATAGAAAGGCCTACCTTAAAGTCAAAAACTCAGTTGCGGACCACAATAAAGGACAGGTAGCTTGACAACAGTTAGTGTCGATCAAAACCTTCCACTTTTCTGGTAGGAAGTTCAGTATGTGACAACATTCCTTAAATGTTAATGCCCTCTGAGAATGCAGCCACAGACGTGTCATCCCCAAATAAGGAGAAAAGGTCTTGCACTCTATTTTGCTCACACCACATCTGGAGTAAAGACTAATTAGGAACCAGGAGCACTGAGAAGTTTGGGAATCAGGCCACGGAGGAAAAGGTGAATGAAATAGGCTCTGTTTGGAACTCAGGAAGAGAAGGTGATCAGAAATTGGGTTGCTGGCTTCAAATTCATCCAGGGCAGCCATGTATATGATGCTTCTCTGAATTGCTCTAAACCAGGCTTGGCACACACAACCGAAAGTTCACCCGTGAGACTTCAACTTCATCGTATGTCTCAGGATATTATTTCAGGTTAAAGCATTAGAAATGTGCTTCCATAAGGCAACTTCTCAAAAGTGCATTACCAACAGACAGAAATCACCAGGAAAGGAAACTTAGGGAATGGAAGTACCTATAGAAGGAGAGTCATTGAGGGCCGGCCCGGTAGCACAGCAGTTAAGTGCACACGTTCTGCTTTGGCGGGTTGAGGTTCTCAGGTTCGGATCCGGGTGCGGACATGGCACCGCTTGGCACGCCATGCTGTGGTAGGCGTCCCACATATAAAGTAGAGGAATATGAGCATGGATGTTAGCTCAGGGCCAGTCTTCCTCCTCTTTTTGCTGAGGAAGACTGGCAGCAGATGTTAGCTCAGGGCTAACCTTCCTCAAAAAAAAAAAAGAAAAAAGGAGAGTCATTGGGCCAGTGATGTGACATACCTCCAGTCTGAGCAGTAATGTCATGACCAGCATCTTTCACTTCTAAAACAATGCCAGTGAGACACAGTGTGTACAGTAAAATGACAGTCCCGTGAGAAGGGTCTGGGTTCATAGCAGCCACCAGGAATCTTCTCAGTGTCCCCATTATGAGCTGCTCCTTAAAGATGGTGCCCAAAAGAAACAGTGGGTCAGCCAGCTATCAAGAATTCTGCGAGCTGGGACAGCGTGTTCAAAGGCGTGAGAGTCACTGAGAAACATAAGGAAAATGATAATGAAATAAAGCTAATAACAGGGGCCAGCCTGTTTTCCAAACTCTGTTTTGGCGACCCCAGGGTTCACAGGTTCGGATCCCAGGCGCAGACCTATGCAGTGCTCATCAAACTATGCTGTGGCGGCATCCCACATACAAAACAGAGGAAGCTTGGCACAGATGTTAGCTCAGGGACAATCTTCCTTACAAAAAAAAAAAAAAACCAACAACTAATAACACTAGCTGCTACCAAATAGTTCGTAACGCCAGGCATCGAGCTAAGAGCTTTGTGCTATCACTCACCCTCACACGAATCCCTAAGTGGCTTCTATGATTCTGCCCTTTTACAGAGAAGGAATTGGAGGCCGAGGTCAAGGGCATGTCTGGTAAGTGGGTGATGAAGATTTAGAATCTGGGCTGTCTGGCGCCACAGGCCGAACTCTTAGCCAGTACAAAATGGAGCCTCCGACGAGAGTGGGGAGGGACAGCCGAGGACGGAAGTCATGGTGTCTCGATTAGCTGCTGAGATCTTCACTCAGACTCCAGGGAGAGGCCACCACAAACCTAAGCGTCCAGGTGTCTTTTCTGCCATTGCAATATCTTCAGTCTAAGGCCAAAAGGGATTTTTAATCATTTTATATTTCATGTTTCTTTCTAAGAGAGCAAATATAAGAATTTCCTACCAGAGAGATCCTCATGGATTTGAAGCCCACAGATAGTAGCTAGGACTTAATTCAACCACAACAGTCCTTAGAGAACCGTGCAGGCCAGCTAAAAAACAAAGATATTTTATTTATGTTTGGTAACTTATCTATCAAACTGGTAGTTTTTAAGATATAAAAGCTCTACCCTTAATAATATGGTCTCAGCTGGATTTTAAATCAACATCAAAAATGTATGTAGAGAAACTTCCAGTAATAAGATTAACAAGTTCTGGGGACCTAATGTACATCGTGGTGATTATAGCTAATCATACTGTATCCTACACTTGCATGTTGCTAAGAGAGCAAAGCTTAAATGTTCTCACCACAAAAAAGAAGTGGTGGTTATGTGATGGGATGGAGGCGTTCACTAACACTATGATGCTGATCATGTTGCAATATATAAATGTATCAAATCAACAAGCTGCACACCTTAAACTTACACAGTGTTATGTGTCAATTATGTCTCAATGAAGCCAGGGAAAAAATAAAAATAAATAAATAAATAAAATATAGAGAGACAGAAAAGAAAGCCTGCAAGAAGTTATAATCAAAAAAATGTTTGAGTAGGTGCTAATGATGAAAAGATACAAAAAGGATGATAAGCATTCTACATTCTGAGGCAATGATTAAGCATTAAAAATAGTACTTAGGTGGAAAGCGTGTATTCTCTAAAAATGGCTGGAAGAGTATCTCTCATTCTCAATGCTCTTAGAGAACCGGGCTGCTCCTGCACGGAGGTGTGGAGGCTGCCTCCCCTCCCCTTGAACCTGGGCAAGCTTGTGACTCATGTGGAACCAGTAGACCCACTCATAACCCGAGGATGCCATTGAGGCGTTGGGGTGATTGTTACGCAGTGAGAGGTAACTAGACTGTAGGTGTCATCCTCATTCTACAGACGTTACCCAGGACACGGCATTTTGTTAGATGCCAGATTAGAGATCAGATCTGTCGATGCTTAATCCAACCTTCTTTCCACAACAGCCTCCACTGCCATCAGGAATCACGGCAACTGATTCCTCTGATGCTTTACCACTGAGTTAACTGGATTTTAAATTAAGCTGCCTGGTTGTTTGGGCAACATATTCTCTTTTCACACTTTGTTGGTCATATGTGAATTTTATACAAGGAAAATCCATTATAAAAAGGGGGATTAAGAAAATACGTCATTGTCTGAGTTCTTCCATATATTTTCCCCAAAAGAGATCTATGTCAGCAATTCATAATCATGCTCCATTTTGCCTTTATCATAGTTCCAATTAGTTGTTATTAATTTTTAAAAAGCAAGAAATTAACCTCTCACTTTTTGAAATGGAAGAATGGGAAGGAACTTCAAGACCGAAATGACCTCGATGGAAGACGTTAAATAGGATCTGAGAAAGCTGGACTTTAGCAAGTGTAATTCAGAGAAAGCTGCTGACCAAAAGGTGTCATTTCCCTCTGTTGATTTCTTCCTTTCTTCGTTCTCTGTTTAAGAAAAGAACGAAAAACTGGACTCGGAGAAACAGAGATTTAAAAGGAGGGCTGGCTTTGGGCAAAGAGAAGCACAAAGGGGTTTGCTGTGACAGCTAGGTGAATGTCAGCAAAGGAAAAGCAGGAAAAAATGCCCAAAAAACGAGAAAGAAAAGCAATAGCCCCAGAATAAAAGGTGAGAAACGTCAACCCAATGTTTTGTCTTTTTATTTATAATAATTACAGACCAAAAGATACATATGTACACAGTCTATGCGGACATAGCCTTTACATGTGTATATACACATATACGGCTATACATGCACAGACACACACAGTAGAATTTTAGAGCTGAATTAGCTCCTTAAGTTTCCTTTAAGTCCCTCCACTTGGTGAATGAGGACGCTGAGCCTGGAGATAATTTTTATCATCCGCCCAAAATCCCACTGCTGTTTGATGGCAATAAAAGGAAAAGTCCTCATTCTCAGACTGGTGTTCTTTCTGCTACACCACAGTCCAGCCAAGTGCACTATCTTTTCCTGGAAGATGCTCCAGCCCTGCTTCCTACACCGGCAAGGGGCCGTGGGCAGCCTAGGTGAGGAGCCCGCCTCCCAAGTTGAGGCCCTCGCCTGCCTCGGGTCCTGCTCATGACCCACTATTGTTCTCACCACATCAGTGAGGGCCCTGCTTGTGTGTTTCTCTTTCTGCACCGGAACTAGCACAGTGTCCAGTACAGGAGGAGTTCCGTAAGTATTTGCTTAGTGAGTTAAGAAACGTCAAAAAGATCTGTCACCTATATTACTCTTTGGCTGAATACTTGGCACCAAGTAATGGGGGAAGAACAAAGTGAGAACCGAGACTGAGCTGCTTCAGTTGCAGCCCGTAAACATTACCCTCCACCGCGGGGGCCTTGCTGTCTCTCTAGCTCTGAGCCTTTCCACGTGCATTTTGAGGGGAAGACTGAAACTTAGTGATGATAGAAATAAGGATGTTAGGATGCTGGAGATCCGGCAGCAACAAGCAAACTCCACACCTGAAAACCGCTAAAGGAATTTGTAGTTGCCCGATGCTACGTAGACTTAGTGAGAACGTCGGTAGAATATATATTTTAAAAAATAAGAAAACAGATATCCTGCTATTTCCTCCAGTCGGTTATGTGTCAAAAAGATGGATGTTAGACTAAAACCCAACTCTACCCTTTATGTCTCTCAGCTCCTTCTCTATGTGTCCATTATAGACCCAAATAGACAACCTGGAGGAGTTCTTGCTCACCTTGGAAAAGAGACCTCATAGAAACTCCACACAAAAAAGAATAGCCATAAGGAGATTCTGAATTTCCTCTTAAAAGTCTTTGCATTTTCTCCTGATCCCCCTTGGCATTATATTTACACTTGTAATTAACATGTTATAACGTGCATTTAGTTGGAGAAGATGAGAAAATGGTTTCCTCAAATCCAATATATTAAATTTAACATTTTCCATTTAGTTATTGCAGGAAGAAATATTACTTATAACAACCTGCATCATATCAAATTAATGGATTCTGCAACCTCTCCAAGCAGGAGGGAAAAAATCCTTTAGGCAGAAAGTGGGAGTGTGAAAGTATGATGGGATAGCCACCGTGATTACATTTCCAGGAGGAAACATTTCGCTTTCTTTAGGTCAATAGAAGGAAGATTATGCATTTCTGGGATTAATGAATCTCTTTCCCATCTGCCAGATGCTTGTCTAAACAGAGTAAATTTTCTTCCCTACCTGAAGCTCACGGTCCCACAGCTGCATAAGTAGGCCAGGAGAAATGCCCCAGCAGATCAGAGACACTGCAGAGGGGACCATGAGGCAGAAATGAGCAGGTACCTGGCTCCAGAATGCCAGCCACTTGGCTGTAATGTTTCACCTTCACCCTGACTTCCCATAGTCTTGTTCTTGTCTTTTTCCAGCCCACCAATCTACTTTAGCCTTTATTTTCCAAGTCCAGGGTTTATCATCTTAGTCAGGAGCCCATGGCTGCCTACTCTAGCATCTCGAAACATGGCTGCAAGAGACCATTTGTACAAGACGTTTTTTAATTAGATAATATTCCACAATATCAATGTCATTCCTCAGCCTCAGCCGTTCCTAGCTTCCCTTAAGGAAAGTTAGCAAATCCTTTCTTCTACTGAGGTAGACTCGATTTCCATGGACTTCTGACAGCTCCAGCTATGTCGCCGTGTTGCTAAGGTGACTCGTAAGGCAGGAACTCCCTGTAACAGGAACTACTCAGGTTGGAGCTAAGCTGCCATCAACAGAGGTGCTCTAGAAAACTTCTAACAGTGGAAAATTCTTTGTATACACACCTCCAGAGACGGCCTACTTCTCATGCTGTGGTCCTCATGGTCTATTATGAATCTGTGATTTTATCCAAATCCTATTTCTATATTTCCTTCATAGCCACACTTAGGAGGCATAATATCCACATCACTTTGTGGTCTGAGGCAAAGTGGCCCTTTAAGATGAGAAAGGAATTAAGAGTTTTGGGGAACGATGGTATTCGCCTCAGAGAATACCATGTGGAGAAGCTGACTCAAAGACTATCCCCCAAATTCCCAGGGCCTCTTATAGCTTCCCCCGCCACAGCCCACGGACCGCCTCACCTCCAAGCTTACAGCCCAGAAAAGTTCAGGGAAGTTCACAGAAGTCCAGGGAAGCCACGTTATGGACCAGTGGAGATGTCTAGCTTCAACATGCAGCCTCTCCTCGCTGGGTCTCAGAGACATTTTGTGGATCGGATCACAGAGGAGGAAGTGAAGCCTTCCTCTGGCTCCCATTGCTTTCTGTAGGATGATGAGGCCTGTGCCTGTGACTAGCCTGGCTGGAACTTTTCAAGCCCAAAACACCGTCAAGTGTTTTTACTAAAGGTTCATCTCTGGAAGACTCTCAGCGTTACTATCTAATTTAAGGAGTGAGCTGGGTCATTAATTTCTGAAACTGTTTTGGCGCATCAAGTCTCTCTCCATTAGCATTGTCCTTCTTTACCTGTAATTTCACTTGATGTGTCAGTGTTTTAGCTCATTCTTAACCGCTTCCGGGTGTTGACACGCAAACCTCAGGCAGACACAAGGACTCCTATCCTGGGTAACTTGCAGGCATCCATTCTTTCAACACACCGTTCCCATCACTCCCTTCTTAAAGTCAACGTCTGCAGTGCTGAAATAGAGAAGAAGATGAATAAGGCTTGCTTCCCACCTTCCAGGACCTCACGGTGTAGGAGAGGAGACTGTCGCTTAGAAAGGACAGGGTAACACCATAAATATTAAATGCCATTTGAAAGAGTTAACAATCTGGCCATTCTTACATGAATCTGAGAACTAGTCGTCAGGATTGTAAAACACAAGATGGAATTGTTTTTATCTTCAAATGAAAATTTAACCCCATTTTACTCACTAGCTCCATTTGATGGGATGGCTTGTTTCCATCAAACAATACTCTTCATTTTGCTTACTCTGTTCCCCATAAAACATCTAGAGTACTCTTTCCCACCCAATGAAGTGAATTGTAGCCTTCTTTGGAAATCTATTCAATATGTCTATAAATAATGTCTGTAAATTTAGTCATCCTTACTTCGGCATGTATTGTTTTCCCTTCCTTTCAATTTATATGGCACTTAGTAAACGTAACATAATATAACATTAAATTACTAAGGTTATTTATGCTTCTCTATTTTATAGCAAGAATATGAAATCCCAGAGGTCCTGGGATAAGGTCCTTATTGATTAGTAAGCTAAGTTGTTCAATATCTAAACTTTAGTTTTACCATTTTTAAAGTGGGGATGGCAATCGCTACTTCAAACGAGCGTTTAATCGGTTTAATCAATCATTATTGGATCTTACATTTTTCCAGTCAGCATCCTACATCCTGAGGATGCAGTCTCTTCCTTCGACAAACTCAAGTAAACAAGAAAAATATAGAGTGAAAGGCTTTCAGACTCAGTGCCAACATGTAAGGAGCTTCAAAGTCATCACTTTTGTCCTTACAACAAGAAAAATCTGTCCATACTGAAAACCAGTGCTTTTTATTGGACTCATTAGAGAACTGAAGTGGCAGGGCAAGCCCCCCTCCTCCAATTCTGGAGGGAACAGGTGCAGACAAAGAGTCACAGCTGAGATCTGCTACCTGGAGCAGAGGTCTCTGGAGCCGTAAACTGGTGAAACACCAAGTAAGAATTTTGATGAATTGCTGGAGGCTGAGTGTTACTAGTCAGTGTAAGAAACCCCTTTGGGCTACAGTTTGGAAGAAGGTATAGCCACACTTCCATGGGCTTTGCCTCCAGGAACCTCACCAGGTTCTCACAGTGAAAATCTGAGAAAGACGCCCTCAGAGCTCTGACAGGGGAGAGGAGTAAACATTGCAGAACAAGCCCAGAGTGGTTTCCACAGCAAGAGAGCCCTCTCTAGAGAAAAAGACTCTGTCAGGGCTTCATCCTAGTAGGTGGGGGGGGGGGGGAGTGGCGGATTCTTCCCACCCCAACCCCTTCTTGCCTTCTTTCTCACCTAATAGAGAAAGAAAATGTAACTGGAATACCAGGAGGAGAAGAGAGAAGTGAGCAGAAGAAATATTTGAAGTAATATGGCAGAAAACCTTCCAAAATTAATGGTAGACACCAAACCACAGTTCCTGGAAACTCAAAAAATCACAAAGCAGGATAATGGCACTCAAAGTGATAAAATGATGACTCCAGTAGACTATGGCAAGTTATGTATATATATAATGCAACGCTTAAAGCAACCACTGAAAATCTATACGAATAGATACACTCAGAAACACCATAGAGTAATCAAAATGAAATTCTAAAAAGCATTCAAGTAACCCATAGGAAGAGAGAAAATGAAAACAGAAAAGTGAAAAACAAAGACAACAAACAAAAATAAAAGGACAAGCTTAAGCCCTAACACGTCAATAATTACTTAGATGTAAACGGTCTAGCCACACCAATTAAAAGAAAGCAATTGGCAAAGTGGATTAAAAAAACGTGACCTAACTATATGCTGTCTGTAAGAGACTCATTTCAAACATAAAACTATAGGCAAGCTGAAAGTTAAAGAAATGGTAAAGGATACACTACTCGAGCATTAATCAAAAGGAATCAGGAGTGGCTATGTTAATATCAGATATTAGTAGACTTCAGAGAATATAACATTGACAGAGGCCGAGAGAGGCATTTACAATGATAAAAAGGTCAGTCCACGAAGAAGACACAGCAATTCTAAATGTGTGTGCACCAAACAACAGAACTGCAAAATACGTGAAGCAAAAACTGATAGATCTAAAAGGAGAAACAGACAGGTCTACAATTACAGTTGGAGACTCCAATGCCCATCTCTCATCAATTGGCGTAACTGGACAGAAAATCAGGGAGGATACAGAAGAATTCAACAACACCGTCAACCGGCAAGATCTAATCAACACTTGTACAACACTCCATTCAATAACAGTAGAATACACATTCTTTTCAAGTGTCCACAAAAAACGTATACAAAAATAGACCTTATCCTGAGCTATAAAACAGACTCAACAAAATTAGAAGTGAATCACAGAGTGTGCTTTCTGACCACAATGAAATCAAACTAGAAAAAAAAAAAAAAAAAAGAACAGACAGATAAAAGGAAAATCTCCAAATACTTGGAAACTAAACAACACACTTCTAAATAATCCACGGATGAAAAGGAAGTCTCAAGATTATTTAAAAATACGTTGAACTGAAAGAAAATGGAAACGAAACAATCAAAATTTGTGGGACACAGCTAAAGCAGCGTTGAAGGGGACATTATGGCACTAATGGCTACGTCAGAAAAGAGGAAAAGTCTCAAATCAATAATATAACCTCCCACTTAGAACACCTAGAAAGAAAAGAGAAAAATAAACCCAGATCAAGCAAAGAAAGAATATGATAATTACAGGGGCAAAAACCAATGCAATTCAAAATAGAGAAAATAAATGAAACAGAAAGCCAGTGAGGAGGTGGAGCAGGAGTAACGCGTCCATTGCTGGTGAGACGATAAAGTGGTACAGCCACTTCTGAAGACAAGTTGGCAGCTTCATATGAAGCGTATGAAGTCTTGCCATATGATTCAGCAGTGGCTCTCCTAGGTATTTACACAACTGATTGGAAAACTTATGTCCACACAAAAACCTGCACGTGGATGTTTATAGTAGATGTTTATTCGTAATCACCAAAAACTGGAAGCAACCAAGATGCCCTTCGAGAGGTGAATTGATAAACAAACTTTGGCACAACTACTATAGAATATGATTCACTGGCAGAAAGGAATGAGCTATCAAGCTAGGAAAAGACATAGATGAATATTAAATGTCGACTGCTAAGCAATAGAAGCTGGTCTGAAAAGGCTATATGGTGTAAGATGCCGTGTATATGACTTTTCAGAAAAGACGAAGATACAATGTAGATTAGTGATAGTGATTGTTCAGGGGCTCAGAGGGAGGAGCTGAAAAAATGAAGCATGGGAGACTTTTTGGAGATGGTAAAACTGGTCTGAATGATATTATAATAGTGCATTTAATATGCATTTACCAAAACCCATAGACAAAAGAAAGAGTGAATCTTAACATATACAAATTTTTTAAAATAATTTAAAAAGTTTCCCAGGATGGAGTGCAGAATATGACAAAAAAATCAAACTGAATTATAAATGAATGAATGGGGGGGAAAGGTGTTGACTAACATAACTTTGGAAATGAGTAGAGTCTGTAAGACTAAAGGCAAGATGAGCTGTGTGTAAGCACTATACTCTAGTTGGTAAAGTTCTTCCCATGGGGCTACAGGTTAGCAATTCCGAAATCACTATATATGTAGACTGCTATTTAACACGTCAGCAAATGGATGGTGGATGGTGGGAATCACATTTCTTACAGGTAAGTCAGGAAGAAGGTAAAATCATTGTGGTGACAGGTTGCGATTGGAGACATCAGTAGGAATTCATGTTTAGCTTAGTATAGATCCAGATGGTTACGTATAGAAATATTTATAGTATGTGTATATACATGGGTTAGTATAGACATGATATTTTTTGCTCTATTAGACGAGAGGGCCTAAAAGAAATGACACTCCAGTAGCAGTAGGCACTACTGGCACCCAGGTCTTGGTTTCTCATGCCATTCTTCAATAAAGAAACCAGAGCTCCATGGAGGAATGGCTGATTCTAGGACTGGGGCAGAAAACATACAAGATGAGACTGGAGCATTGTGAGGTGCCAGAAAGTAATAAAGTGCTCGAAATGGAAATCCACGTTGATAAGGGTATATCAAAGGGACACAAGGATCAGCAAAGAGAGCCCCCAGAGGCCAAAGTTGAAAAATTTTGAACAGGATAAATAAAGTAGTATTGCATTATAACCCAAAGGATAAAACAACCGTAAGCTCATACTGATATAAATACATGACTGCATAAATAAATAATAGGGGAGAAGAGACATCCTCCGTGCAGAAGAATTCCACATAATTTATGTAGCTTTTCCCCTCAAGGGTGATTTCAGAGTGATACTAAAGGTAAAGGAATAGGGTCCATATTGGCCCAAGGGAACCAGGGTGGGACAACCAGAATTCAGGTTTGGGGTCTTATGAACTTCCAAAGCTAACTACTACTTTTCCAAAATTAGAACATCCTGTTTGAAATGACAGGGTTGCAAAGGACACTTGCATAATCCCCCAATCTGAGTCATAGAGTGCTTGCAGGTAAATCCTCAGCTGGCATCTTTAAGTGTACATAGTACGAAGAGCTGAGTGCGCAAATGCAAGCATCTCCTGCCTCAGATCAGGAAGCCCTTCCTGAAATTCAGACACCTGCACGAAAACCAGGAATCGAATTCCTACTGTATTAAATGAAATTCACACAAACAGAAAACCTCCTACCAACTCCTGAAAGGTAACTGAAACGCAGCAAAACCCCCACACATCAGGAAGGAAAATACTGCGCTGTAATCACTTAGATGAGCGTTAACAGTATGTTTTGACTCAGTGAAAGGTCTTTGTTAGCACCAGGAACATCTGAGATGCACGATCCTCTGCTGACATCCAGCACGCTTTTGACAGCGTGCACGAGTGAGTCCTATAGACTACCAATTACTCTGGGAATGCCACTTGAGACTTTCCTGCACCTCATTTTGCTGAAATATATATTGAGTTTAGGGGTCATTAATATAGTTTTTCCTCCATAAGCATTGGCCAAAAAAACTCCTCAATAGCTGGAGATACGTGTTCTTTGAAGTTTGTACAACAAAATCAAAGGTAATAGATCAAACTACACACATACACACACACACATGCACACATACATTCCTCTGACTTATGAAAAAGGTGACACTGCAGTGCAGTGGGGGAAAAGATGATGTTTTCAATGAGCAATGCTGGTACAATTTTATACCTAGATGAACAAAATATATTGACCCTATCACAGAATAGGAAAAAAATCAATACCAGATGGATTGCATATCTAAATGCAAATGGTTGTAACAATACAGCTTTTTAGAGGAAATCATAAAGAATATCTTCATGACCTTGGAGTAGGCAAGATTTCTTAAAAAGGGCAAAAGAAGAACTAACCATAAAAGAAAAAAGTCATAAAGTAGATAATATTAAAATTAAGAATTCTGTTCACTGGAAGACACCACCAAGAGAGGAAAAATGCAACCCACAGAATGGGAGAAGATAATTGTAACAAAATATATTCAACAGAGGACTAACATCCAGAATATATAAAGAACCCCTACAAATCAATAAGAAAAAGATAGAGAACCTAATAAAAAAGGGGCAAATGACTTGAGCAGGTACTGTACAAAAGAAGAGATCCACATAGCCAATAAATATATAAAAATATGTTCAACTTCACCAGTCAGCAAAATTCAATACGACAACGTTCTTGTGAGAACTAGAATTTAAAATATTGAAAATACTAAGTAACAGTTAAAAATGTAGAGCAAACAAAAATCTCATACATTGAAGTTTACAGTGTAAATTTTTGCAACCACTTTGTAAAACTATTTGACGTTATCTACTAAAACTAAACGTATGCACACCTTATGACCAGAAACTCTACTCCTAGGTATATACCCAACAGAAACGCATGCACGTGTTCATCAAAAGACATGTGCCAGAATGTTCACAGCAGCATTATTCATGATAGCCCCAAACTAGAAACTACGTGAATGCCTATCGGCAGTAGAATGCATTAATAAATTATGCTCCGTTCACCCAGTGGAGCATCCAACAGCCACAAGAATAGTCAGTCTTCAAAAACGTGTAACAATAGGGTCGAATCTCACAAACATAATGCTGAGTGAAAATCTCAAACACAAAAGAATACATACATATGTTTCCATGCATAGAAATTACAAAGACAAATAAAATAATTTATGGTCTTAGAAGTGAGAACAGCCGTTATCTTTGGAGCAAATAGCTTCTGGAAGGTTGCATAAGGGGGATTGACAGTGTGCCAGAAACGTGTGTTTCTTCATCTGGGGGCTGCATACATGTGAGGTTGCGTTCTATTTGTTAAAATTCATCAAGCTGGCCATTCATGACGTGTAGAGTTGATGCATATTGTGTGTGTACATATCTATATACATATGTGCAGATGCCTACATACACATATGTACACACATATACACACATGGATACACACGTACATAGATATATGTTTCCATAAAAATTAAAGGAAAAACTGTTAAAGCCTATTGATCAGCTTATTCAAAATGTATTATTATTCCTCAGTGAAAACTACAGTGTCTAAACGCTCTAAAACCTGCAGAAACCCAAAAGCTTGGGCGCCAGCTTTAAGACCTTTTAACGGTTGACCGTTGCCCTTAAAGTCCAAGCCTTTAGCATTTCATACAGGCCCCTTGTGGTCTGTGCCTTCCGCCCCTCACCCATGACTCAGATCCCCCTGCCACCCTCGAGAACAGTCCGGGGCTCCTCACCAGCACAGCTCAGTGTCTCCCACCCCGCACTGCTCCGCCTCCCTGTCTCCAGCCCCTCCAAGCACCCCGTCCGTCTGCCTCTCCCTCTCCCAGCTCCCACCACCTCCGCTTGCCCTCTGCCCACACCTGGCTGCCCTCTCCTCTCCTTCCTCCATGCACTTCTTTCTGCTCCCTCGGAACTTCTGTCTCCCTCCCACCCTGCCACTCACTTAGGCTTGGGGTGATTTCCCCCCCCGCCTGAAGTTTCCTCCATACATTTCCGCCTTTGATATCGACAGTTTTCTAAATCCTCATTCTATTTACATTTATTAGGTGACATTCTACTCCAAGGAAAGCTTTCTTTTTTCCACATTTGTTTATTCACTTATATCTGTATGGATTTCTTCCTACTGTATATGGAAGGCTATAATCTGTTACTATGTTTATCTGTTTTCTTGATCATATTGTCCCAGGTTTGGCAAGTCGGAGCCATTCAGATTGGTTTCTGTGTCATTTGACAAGTCCCCATCATTCTCTGAGCAGGCTCTTGTTTGCTGACACTATAAGATGCTCCGGTCTCCTCTTCTGATTTTCCAGGCCCCAGCCCTGGATTCGGGCATTTCTCTGAGGAACCTGGTTCTCTCTAGTGAGGTATGATGTGGAGAAGCCAAGATCTGGGTGCCCCGGTGCTCACTGCTGGCTAGCTCTGTGGCTCTCGTGCCCTCTCAAGGCTCACACCACCACCTTCCACTCCAGCCTGACGCTGCAGGGCTTCCTCCAGCATCCTCCCTGTCCACGTGCATAACCGCCTCCTTCAACAAGGAGAAACCCGGCTTCTGTTGTCCTCCATATACTTATTTAATGAAGCAACATCTCCTGGATGAGCGATCTGCCAGCGCCACGGTGTGTCTGAGCACGGGACCTCCTCATCTCCTTGGGCTCCAATACCCCATCCAGGGATGTGGAAACAGCGGGGGGAACTGAAGATACAGAAGACAGAACAAGAAGATTTTGAAACAACAAAGAAAATCTCCAAAATTGCCCCAGAAAAGAGAGAAGTTGAAGTTAAGAAGGGGCCTGAGCGGGAGGACATGAGCACGCAGGGCTCCTGACCCTGTGCTTTGTCGCAAAGGTGGGCTGTGACAGGCTCTTCCCCAGCAGGGCGGTGCTGCAGCTCAGCTCTGGGTTCTGCATCTATCCATAGAAACAAGGACCACTGAGCTGCTCACTCTCATCTAAAATAAACATCCAATGACAAAGAAAGTTCCAGGCATTTGCATCTCTGTCATGGAGCTCATCCCTCTAGCCCGCCCCAGCAGCTCTCTGGCTGCCCTTTGCAAATACATCTTCTCTAAAAAGTGATGAAAGCCAATCCTGTTTATAAATCCACTCCTGTTTTCTAAAGCAAAGGGCAGTATCGAGAGTTCCCAGCTTCCTCCTTTTCTAAGCTTGTAACCTGACGGTTCTCACCAAAAGGAGGCTTGAGAGAGGGAGCCGTATTCGAAAATGCAGGACTGCCCAGCAATCAGTGAATGGACCTCTAACCCTGCAGCCAGAAGGAGAACACTGCAGGCCTGCTGACCGACTGACTCCAGCTGGGTGGGGAGCTAACTACACAGAAGAAATCAGTAGAGAGACTTAGACCCTAAATGTTGTGCTGTGAACTGTAGATGAGGTAAGAGAACTGGTATCTCCAATACTTGTACAAAAGGCATCAGGATTTGTGGAAGAGCAAAGAAGGACAGAGGTTCCACCTGTGCACAAATGTCTGGGCTCCAAAGGACTAAGTCAGATTGTCACCAGACATGGACCCTAACCGGCTTCTCTTGTCCTGCCTAAACTCTGATCTTTGTGTTTGACCTAATGCTCTTGTCTTTTTGCAAGGCGAGGGTGTCCCTTTATCTAACACCTTGGGGCCTTGAGCTTATGTGGTTTTCAGCTGTTCCAGGAAGAAGCTCTAAGTGACAACTGCCCTGGACCCAGCCGCTTTGAACCGGACCAGCCCAGCCCAGATCACAACCACAGACTGGCACCTGCACGGTTAGGCAGAACGTCGTACTAAGGTGGCCTGCCCTCATTAACGCAGCAAATTCCCCTTGTGTGGGAGGGGCGAAGCAGACATTTTAGATCATGTGATGTATGTAGAAGCATGATTTCAAACCACGCACGTGCAAGATTATGCCCATTTCTACATGCGATGAAGAAACTTCCCCTTTGAATATCTATTCCCCACCCCAAATAAAGATACCCACCTCCCCATGCTCCGGGGCCATAGCTTTGTGAAATTATTCCCTACAGCCTCCATTTTTCTTTGCTGCATGCCACAGATAAAAATTCTTTGTGGAACAACTACTGCTGGTGCAGTTTGATTTAACTCCCAAGAAGGGACCCACGTCTGGTCCGGTAACAAGATGTTTTCCCGTTGCCACGGAGAAGGCGTTTGGAGATGCAGCTGTCTCATTTCCAAAGGACATTCCATGGAGGATGGCTCCCAGCCCTTTCAGAGAGGTTGAAACAAGGAGATTTAATCTAAGTATAATTCTTCTAACTTTTTTATTGAAGTGTAATATACATATGCAAAAATGCACGTGCCTTCTGCAGGTGTGGAGCTCAATAATTGCTAGATTTATAAAATCCACGTTAACCTGGGAACATTTTTATTTGCTTCCCCAGCCTTCAACTTGGCCATTCTGTTCCCTCTTGTCATAACTCACTGCATTATGCACAGCACATCCCAGAACTGTTCTCAAGAAAACAGAGGCTAAAAATGCCTGCTTATTGTTAAAAATAAAAACAAACAGGAAAAAAAAGTGAGAGAGGCTCGTAAGTGTCAGGCTGAGACGTGAACAAAAGCCTTTGATTTCCTGGGAAAGAGTCTCATTTTTGAGGAGTCCACCTTAGCACTATGTTGAGCTGCTTCGTTCCACACACAGTCTCTCCTCACAGTAACGGCCATGCGCCAATGATCTGCAAAATACATGTTGCCAGACACTCTTGTTTCTGACCACAGGCCTGCACGGACCTTAGCCAAGCAGAGGGAAGTTATGCACAGAAACCTTACCTGAACCATCACCTCCCTACTGTGCCAACTTCTAACAAACATTCAGGCTTCCTGAGGCCCGGGGTGCCTGAGGCTTCTCCAAGGCAGAGAGCTGGAGGGCAAGTGCAGGTCAGTCTGGGCAAGTTGTGTCTAACAGAACAGCTCAGTCCTGCTGAAGGGGTGGGAGAGGAGCTCCTTAGGACAAGCCTCAACCCTGTCTATCCAAATAACAAGGGTCCTGAAGGTGAGCCTGTTTGCAAATGCTTCTTATGAAAAGAGGGTGTCTAACAGGGACTCTCGGCGAAAGCAAGGGGCTGCCCTGCGCATAGAACTGTGACGTCTGGGCCTGGGTCAGAGGTGATGTCCTGTGAACAACTTGACAGCAGACGGCCAGTCGGAGGATTTTCTCTGTATAACACTCGGAGTTTAATTTTCAGCTCAACCTCCTGAGATAATATCATGGCACAAAGTCAAGATGCAACAATTCTGGTCTGGCGACCACCAATACTAAAATGTCACGCCCAGGTATTTTACAGCACAGCATGGACCTTTTTGATGGTAAGATGATCCGATGTCCTGTAGAGTAAGGAAGCCTCCTCTGGTGAGGCTAAGAGGGAAATAGGAGGAGGAATGTTGGTTAACGCAAATGTTTGGTGGCCGTTCTGAGCTTTCCTGTGTGGAATCTACAGTCTTTTAGGTGCACAGAGCCAAGAGAAGCATTAGCAACAGGAAGGGAACTGTGCTGTCGAGGTTCCTTTTGTGTCCTGTCTTGTGTTTTATGGATATTTTGTATTCGTATTCCTTCAGCACAAATCACCAGCCTGCCTCCTTTCCAGGAAGTATATCTCGCAGAGTCTTTTTAACTGGGTTATGGAGTCCTTCTTTCCGGGTTGTTATGGGCTGCATTGTCCCCCTCAAGGCCCTAACCCCCCACCCCCACCCCAGTACCTCAGAATGTGACTGTATTTGTACATAGAGCCTTGAAAGAGGTGATGAAGGTAAAACGATGTCCTTAAGGTGGGCCCTAATCTAATCCAACTGGTGTCCTTACAAGAAGAGGGCATTAGGACACACAGAAAGGGACACCAGTGGTGTGGGCACAGACGGAAGACCATGTGAGGACACAGGGAGAAGACAGCCGTCTGCAGCCAAGGAGAGGCCTCTGAAGGACCGACCCGACACCTGCATCTTGGACTCCCAGCCTCCAGAACCGTGAGCAGTTCATTCCTATAGCGTAAACCACCCAGTCTGTGGTGTTCATTACAGCAGCGCCAGCAAACGGATCCACGGCGGTGTCACTCCCAGAGAGACGTCCACTTCGACCTGCTCCGTGGCATCACCCTGACGTTCTCCTGGCAAGTCTGAGCCTCGTCTCCTGAAACCACTTCCGCTGTGAAGTGGAGTCGAGGAAGCTCACGTCAAGGACCTTATTGCCTGGGCTGTAATTCCTCCGTTTCCCCCGAATGTACTTCCTCCCCTGCCTCTCCCTGCTTCTTTTCTCCATCTCTCAACAATGCTACTCCTTCCCCACCTGACCTCTCGCTTAGCATTTCTACTTGTGGCTGAAATTTGCAGTTTGGTTTTGATGGGACATTTTAAATTTTCACCAAATTTGTCCAAAATAGTTTGAGGATTTTTCCACCCTGAGCCTTCCATAATGGGCCTTTTCTCACGGATTCGTGAATATTTTAGCTGATTGTGTTCACTGCTTGCAGTTACCATTCTCATGGCCAAATTCAGAGACATAAACGGCTTGCACTCTCCTCTCTTCTAGACCCCCCAAGGTCACACCATGCAGAAATGACCATGCGTCTTCTCCGGGCTGGCAGTAGCCCCACCGCCTCTCCACCCCCTGAGCCTCCTACAGAAATTCTGCATCACAGGCTTCTCTCCTTCCCACACACAGCCACCTCCTCATTTGAGACCATGCTGCCCTCTCTCCAACGTGCACCCCTCTGTCACTCAGCTGTCATGCATTTGACTGGTAGACCATTTCCTAGAATCTAGACCAAGAACTTGCCCAAGGTCACACAGCCGAAGACTGACAGAATCTGGATTAAATTCCAAGTTAAACTTTAAAAAGACTTATTTGTTCTCATTGTGTATTTGCCTCACCTTTTCATTAATAGTGTCAATCCCTAAAGAACTGTGGGATTTTTCTTACTGATTTAAGAGAAACACTAACCTTTACTCCAGCATCAAATAGGATGACTCTCCTCACGTCATTTTCCTCTCTTCTATCACAAAATAGCTGAGAAAACTACAGACAGCCAAAGCATCTGTGGCTTTGATTCTTGCCATATCACAGGAGTCTCAGAAAGTGTGATGAAATAAAAGTCATCTTCAAAAATTATTATGTTTCTTGCTTCACTTTTTATATCAAAGGGGAAAAACAGAAGTCTCCTGGCTGAGCTTTGTAGGGGAAAGCAAGCTGGTTCTCTCTTTCTATGCGCTTTGAATAATTAAGACATGTGAGATAAAAACATGAATATTTCCTCAGGCCACTAGGCATCAATGAGGACAAAGAAATTACTGGGTTTTGAGATCCTCAAAGAATCTTAAAATTTTAAAGAAAATTATTCCTAAGAAGTAACTTTCGAGTTGATACATGGTTCAACCTTGATACAATGTTGATTGTTGAGCTAAGATCTGTCTTTCCAGATGGAGACACTATATCTCGTTGGAATTTCTGATAAGACCCGACACCAATAAGCCCACTTACAGCATCAAGTGGTGGAGACGCTAGAGAGTGGGGGCAGCTGGAACACGGACTCGGGAGTCAGTCTGCTGTGTTGTCATCTTGGACAGCTGTTCACAAACTCTGACCTTGGGCAAGTTATCGACGTCTCTCAGTTCCCTCCTCTGTCAAGTGGGGACAATAAAGGCACTCACCTCATTAGTGCTAATAGCCGCTACTATAGTGCCTGGCACAGATTTTAGTGCTGTGTGTATTTGCTTAGTGAAATAAATAAAAACATACAGCCGTAGCACACATGGAAAGAAAGCAGGAATGAGATTAAAGACAGCCAACTTCTAGGCCTGGCTCTTTTCCCAAGACATTGAGTATCTTTGCATAAGTCACTGGATCTTTTGAGCCTCACTTTTCCCAACTATAAAATGTGGACCTTGAACTGGAAAACACTGACACTTTCTTGCTGCTCATCAAAGAGGCGAAGCCAGGGACTCACAATGGTGTCTCGAGAATCTTTAAACGGCATGTCTAAAAGATTCCCAGAGGTTAATCAGCCCACACGTGTTCTGACAAGATAAAATTTGGATCAAGAGCTGAAGACCAATAAAACACAGTGGATATAGAGAAGAAAAGGCATTAAATTGTGATATAGTTACTTGGAGAAATTCCGTGAAGAAAGAAAGAAATCACTGTGGCAGAGACAACTTCAGCTGCCCTGTTGAGTGCCGACTGTCTTCACCATCAGTCTGAGATGGGGCAGGCTCGTATGGAGGCTGATGGATTGAGCATTCTTCGTAGTGATTTCTGCTTTGGGGGAAATGAGAATGTTTGTGTGTCTGCTTTTATTCCAAGCATTCAATTCTAAGCCTGTTGCTCATTTAAACATATTAGAATCTTCTAGTGGGGCAGCGGGAGGTGTGGAGGGACCCATCAGGTCGTTCAGAAACTCCGCTCAGAGGAAATAGAAGGTCAAGGGCAGGATTTGTTTCCATTAGCACTCCTGCAGCACTGCGAGTCAGGAGGCACACCAGGCTCGAGGGACAGGAGGATGAGTGAGCGTCCAGTCCTCAGCCCATCGTCCCTGGTACTTGCCATCCAAGAGAAGATGTGTAAACAGAGGCTGCTGGAAGTGCTGGGATCACGTTGAAATGTCAAGAGGCAGATCTCTCATCTGTTCTCTCTCAATTAAAAACTCTGGTCTTTGAAAACAAGGACAGTTGCCCTTTTGTTCGAGGACTAGTGCAATTCCTTTGAGAAATCAGGCCATGAAAGCGAAGGTCACACTCAATATGGAAAAGCGGTCAGGTGACAGGGAACATTCTCTGGGCGAGTGTGGAAAGACAGCAACATCTTTTGCTGCTTCCCTGCCTCTAACAACACCCTCGCACGGGGAGCAATTTGTCCCGTAGCCACACAGAGTGGAGAGGTAACGTCCACTCACATGGAAGTGGTTGCCAGAGGCTAGAGGGGAGGGAGGCATGACGAGGCAGAGCACAGAGGATGTTTAGGGCAGTGACACTACTCTGTATGATACTGTAATGGTGGGTACCTGTCATTGTACATTTGACAAATGTATAATTTGCCAAAACTCATAGAATTCACAACACCAACAGTGAACCCTAATGTCAACTATGGACTTCGGATGACTATCACGTGTCAATGTAGGTTCATCGATTGTAACAAGTGTACCACTCAGGTGGGGGATGTTGATAGTGGGGGAGGCTGGGAGAGGGGGCAGGGAGATATGGAACCTCTCTATTTTCTGATCAGTTTTGCTGTGAACCTAAAACTGTTCTGAAAAACAAAATCTATTAAACAATTTTGCCTAAGTAAATACTCTACCAGTTAACTCCAGCTTCCCCAAGAGATGATAAAACACCTGATTAGAGAAACACAAATTGGTTCTGGTCTTAATCAGGACATATGAGAAATTTCCTATTTCACGTTTGAATATAATCCCCACTTAAAGATACCATTATCCAGAAAAGCTACTGCTGTTGTGTTGTTGTTGTTGTTGTTGTTGTTGTTAAAAGCAAACAAAATATTTTTCCTTCATATAGTGGCCTCTGATTTAAGAGTGATTGAAGAATGTGCTAAGTGGTAGATGTTTCTAACGGCTAAGCAAGGTCTGAGATCAGATGGAAGTGAGAAAGGAAACAACTTTCCTGTGTAATAAAGGGAGCTACATCAAGGGGGTGGGATGGCGGAAGGATCTGAGGAAAGGAAGGCACAAGCCAGCCATATTGCTGGGGAAGGGGACCCAGCAACCGACTTGAAATTTGTGAATGTTAAAGAAGATGTATGCCAATTGCATTAATAAAAATCTTCATTTTGGCACAGTCTGAGTGATGGCTAATAAAAAGCACTGAAAATTTTGCTTTGAGAGGGTGCCAAATTATTAGCCCATTCGAGGCGCCCACATAACCCAAATAGTCTTTACCTGCTTCAACAGTTATGTAGGTTTCTTGGGGTGTTTTGTTTTAAATCTCAAGTTTCCAAACAACTTTAAGCCCTAAGTCCAACCTTAATTAAACCCATTGAAGAGCAAAAGAAAATAAGCTTTAAAGGTCCCCTGTTTGGCTCATAAAATCTCAGCACAACAAACCAGGAAATATTCAATTATTCCTAGGATGCCATAAACATTTTATGGCTCAATCCTTTCTCCTCTTAAGCCTCTCCGAGGCACGGGTGTTTGGTCAGCATCGTACTCTCCTCCTCTCCCCTTGCATTTGATCTTTTTTATGTACTTGAGAGACGTGTTTGCTTTGCAATTTACACTCTCTCCCTTCACTCCATTGCTCTCAGGGAGGGGAGGCAAGGAAAGATGCTCTCAGAAGGGGCTATTAGTAGTCATGTTGCTGTTACTTTCAGTACTCTCTAAAGAAATAGAAATGATCCTGACTCCCTAAGTTGTACACAAGGTGATAAAGGATTTAATACTTGCCTGACAGACTTGCACACCGTGGTACCCAACCGACTAGCAGCATTGCTCCTAAGAGATGTGTCTAAGCCACACACTAGACTCCAGCTGCCACATCGGGGTGCTTTTCTCCCTAACTCCACAGCCCATTCTGCAGTTTCCTGCCAACCAGCATCTCCCCAAAGCCTTGGGCCAGTTTCATCCAAAGCCAGCCACAATTTATGGAAATCAAATTTAATATTCAAGTAACAAGAGCAAGTCGAACTTACTGCTAATTTGGCCTGACCTTGGGCCTCATTTCTAATGATTGAGTTCCTACTTTGTTCTTAAGCAAAAATAGCAAATATCTATGTGCCAGTTAATGTTTGACACTGTTCTAAACACATTACATGTGTTAGCTCATGTAACCTTCACAATGTCCCTATGGTGTGGTTGTTTCATGACCCCATTTTACGGAGGTCATCAAGGCACAGAGAGGTTAAGCCACCTGCCCAAGGTCACAATCATCTGCCCGCACCCACAGACAGGGGTGGAGCCGGGATTCAAGGGCAGGAAGCCAGATCACAGGGCCTAAGCACTGTGTATTCTTCTTTCTAGTTCATCCCTCTACAGTACCCGCCTCTGGCAACTGGCCCTTGTGGCATTCCCATTCCCTCATTAGAGCTTTCTTGACTGTCCGAAGACCCCATGCCTCCCTAAGTCCTGCCTTCCTCCCACATTTCCTTTCTGGTAAGAAGTCCTTGCCTTGAGCTTCACCCAGCCACCTGGGGCCCTGTTGGACCTAATGCCAGCTCTCTTCCTGTCTCCAAAGGCTGCTGGTCCAGCATACTAATACTGTACACCAACCATCTTCCAGAACAATCGCTTCTCCCACTGTTAGATGTCCTGATGCCCACACTCCATAGTTGTCGCAGTCCCCAGGTGTTGCATTCCACTTTCTTGAATGGACTTGGTACAAACTCCAAACAGACTAATTAATTAGGATTTCATTAGAATCCTATGAAAAGGTTGACTTGGCAGCAAAGGAATTGATGTGAACTCATGGTTTTCAATGTATCTACAGATAGGTATAAATAAAAATACGATGCGAATGTGTGACGTGTGTGTCTAAAGTGTGTGGTCTGTGTGCATACATATGCCTTCTTCATACATATGTCCACTGAGCGGCCTGGGAGCTGTGGTCTCCTATTAGCGATGAAAGCACATCTAGTGGCCAGATTTTAGCCTCTCAATGTCATCATCCACTCTGAGAAGTTAGTGTTCCTTGGAGATTCCAGGTTTAGGACAGAAAAGTACAAGATGACATCTATTTCGCTGGCAGTAGGAAGACAGCAAAAATGACAGGACACGTCCAAAGACAGAAGTCAGCTTAAAGGGGCCCCCACGACCAAACTTGGAACAACTTGAACACGGAAGCAAATAACATTAACCAGAGATTTTAGCTCCTTGAATAAAGTAGGAAACCATGAGTCTATACTGACATTAATAAACTGAAAATTTGATAGGAAAGGAGATATTTTCATAGTTTTAAAGTCCCTCTCCACAAAGTACCTATTAATTATGAAGAGAAAAAGAGCAACGTTACAGTGGAGACACCTGGTATGTGGACTCCACCTTCATCAAGTGGTCAAAGCGACCATCACTCACAAGGGGACGATTGGAAGCTGGCATCACCCGACAGGACACAATAAAGAGCACACCCGGCATTTCTGTGAGACGATTAGACTCAGGGCATGCGTCTTTGACAGGAATTAGGAACCAGTGGACAAGCCCAGAGTGAGGAGCATTCTGTAGAATGACTGGCCTGAAATCTTCAAAAGTGACAAGGACGGAAAGTCAAGAAAAGAAGCAAGAGCTCTCCCGGATTAAAGAAATGTGACAACTTAAGCAATACGTGACCCTGAATTGGACCCTCTACCTATAAAGGAAGCTCTTGGAACCTGAGGAGAAATGAGGGTGAGGCCTTCGCTGCAGGTGGTGGTAATGCAGGCCGACGCTGTCTAGACTGACGGCTGCACGGCGGTTATGTAGGAGAGCATCCTTGTTGGTAGGAAATCCACCTTAAGTGTCAGACAGGGATGTTGCACCAATGCTCTTTCTGCTGTAATGGCAACTTTTCTGTAAGTGTGAGATTTTTTTTCAAGATTTTTCTAAAAAATTAAAAATTAAGCTTAACCACTACAAAGAATAGGAATAAAATGTCTAACTTCCCAACCAGTAGAGGGAATATAAGGACTGTAAAAGGCTTGATTCATTTTCAAGAAGGTAGTAAAGGGATGAGAGCAGCAAAATAGCAAAGTCAGGTAAACAGAAGGCACTAAATAAGGCTGTGACCTCAGGCCGTAAAAGTCAGTCACACAGGAAAGGTGATCAGATTAAACGTCTCAGACACAGGACATTTGCATTTGCTATGAAATCGCCTTGAGACACTTCTAAAGTTTGAGACTGAAAATAATGTAAGAGAAAACAGTGGGAGAAGTAATAACCGGGAGAAAATCGACGTTCAGCGTTCATGTCAGGGATTGCACACCTGATGCAGAGCATGTAAACCACTCGGTAAGAAAGGGACAGAGCACCAGGGAACTGTGACAATTTGGAATGCTGTGAACCTAACATAGCTTCATTGAAGAAATTAAAAATTGAAAGAATAGCATGGAAAACGTGATAAATTTAAAATAATAGTGATTTTCATACCTCTTTCAACGACTTATCAACCAAGAAAATGTAAACTATTAAGGATGCAGAAGATTTGAACAACAAAATTGCAAGCTTGTTCTAAAGAACTGTATATACAACGGATATACAAGAGCTCTTTTCAGGCACACGTAGGAGAGTTTTAAAATTGATCACTACTGGGACGCAAAGAAGCAAATCTTAGGAGATACCGCAGAATCAATATTACGCAGAATCATGGATTTTGCATCCAGCAGTCCATGGCCCTTCCCTCCCATCCAGGACCAGTGCAGGCGAGGAGGGGCCTCAAAATTCAGCGAGACACACCTGATGCTGAGGAGATCACAGCACACTCTCTGCCTTGCCTGCTCTAAAACCACATTCCCTGTCACGGTGGTGGGACAAACCAGCTCTCAGAGCGGCCCCCAGAGCCTTCTGCCACGCAATGCTTTGCAGTGAAGTCAACGCATTGTTATCCCAAATCACTCCAAACGACCAGACCCTGAGAACACAGTGCCACATCTGCCCGCCCGTGCATCCTCTGAGTCTTGCAGGCCCCGTGACTTCTCAGATTACCAGGGTCCCAGCTGTTGCTTCTCAATTTTGTGTTTACAAATCACTTAATTAATAAACATCCTTCTAAAATATAGAAATAACCTCAAGTGAAGACGTTTGGTTGACTGCTTTCTTCTTTAGCCCTGAGTTGTGACTTTGAGAGAAACAGAAGTAAGGACTGAGTTTGGAACACAGCAAGAGCGAGCAGGTGTGTGTGTGCGTGTGTGCAGGCAGGTGCATGTGTGAGTGTGGGAGGGCACAGCGTGGAACCCACACAATCCAAGAGCAGCCTGGGGGCCGTGGGTACCCGGGGTGGGAATGGTTTTCCACCAAGTAGGAAAGAAACACAAAAGTGGAAACAGGAAGACTCTGGTGCCAAACTTTCTCTGCTTCCTGACCTTCCTGAATAAACACGGAGGTGGACAGAACCGAGCTTAGCCCGACTGCAGCATCCATTCCATGGCGATGCCCTAGTTTACAGAGCTCCCTGAGGCGGGGGTTTTGAAAGCAGCAGGCCAGTTTTACGGTCGCTGGTACCCCTAGGACCTGACGGCACCCGTCAAAGCAGGTGCACAGTGCTCCCTTGTTATGAGAGGGCTGCCCGGTACTCTGGAGCCGGGCTGGAAGTCCGTCACGTGCCAGCTGAATGTGAAAGCCAGCCATTGGCTTCTCGTCCCCTTGTTTTCATCACTGGGGATGACAGTGTTGGACGATGAACTCTGGAAGTGCTCCTGCTCTAACTTCTAGAAGGCCAAACTCTCCAATGGCCCCTCAGTGGAACATTAGAACAGCAATTTTTAAAGGGTAAAAAAAAAACACATCTTTAAAAGTTTTTCAGCCCAGGAATGCGGTTTGTGCGTTTCCTTGAACGCTCACACACTCCACGCTGTGAGAACCCCGGCCTGGTGTGACCCGTACGCGGCTCCCTTTCCGGTTTGCAGGAGAGGCATTTTTATTTTGAGATGTGTATATCACCATCTCCTGGCATTACGTGAACTGGCTGCTCAAATAGGACGTAAGCAGATATTTAGGAGATGGTGCCAGCTCGGTGACACTGTTTTTAGAAGAAGAAAAAACACAATCAGAATTGTGAATCAGACATTTTGTGAAGAGATACCGTCTGATAACACCGCCACGCTGTACGAAGGCCACGACCTCCCCGAAACAGCTGTTTGCACGATAAATTGAACACCAAGAGAACAGAGTTTCGATTAATCTCCCAAGTACACAGAATATAACAGCTTGATTTTTATCTGTATTGCATTTTCAAGGTAACAAAAGCCAATGCTCACTTAATTTGCTCTTGGCTTTGGAAGGGTGGATCAATACGATAAATAAATCTCATCGAACAAGGACTTTATTGGTATTTGGCTGAATATTAATAGGCTTATTTGGTCCGCTTCGTCCTGTCTGCCAGGAGACAACAGGCAGCATCCACTGACAGGCAGCTGTCAGGCAATGACTAGGAGCCCATTTCTCGTGGGGGCATTGAGTCAACACTTTCCCCAGGTTACTACAAACAGATAATGCTGAGCAGGGTGTATTATTTCAGGAGAAATGGTAGTACATTTTCGAGTACATGAAAGACTGTTAAACAGGACTTCTTCCATTTTAATTGGCTAATCTTTCCTTTTCCACATACACCAGCCATTCTCAGGCATTTCATTAGCTGCGCACGCTCAGCAGCCATGGCTCACCACGGCTCCACAGGGTGAAGGAGCAATGGACCACTGGGAGAGGATCGCCAGTGAAGTCCGATCCATCTACCTATTGCAGATCCTGCATCCCTCGAGAATCCTATAAGTCAGAGGAAACAGAGAGGATGGTGATGCTGATAATTATCACAACAGTATTTCCTTATCATTTTAAAAGAATATTATCGTTCTTTAAATCACAATTATCTTGGCTGTTTTTTCTTGACCCACACCCTAATCCTATAAAAGAAAGTAAGACAGATATTATCTATCATCTTATAGATAAGGAAAGGGAGGTTCTGAGACATCAATAATCATAATATATGCAGCTCTGGAGCAGTACCGGGCACACTCACGCGCTGCATGTCAGCTCCCCGCTTGATCATCAGCTCCTTTGATCCCCACAATAACCCTATGAGCTAGGCGCCGTTAGTACCCCCATTTTAAAGATGAGGAAACTGAGGCACAGGTTGATTGAGCAACATGACGCAGGTCACATCATGAGGACCAAGCCGGGATTCATACAAGGCATTCTGCTTCCACGGATGGGGCTCCCGACCACTACTGATCCTGCCGCTCCAGTGGCGTGGCCTCCCCAAAGGCACACCAAGCTGGCAGCAGGACACAGGTCCCAACTCAGGCCTCCTGATATAGAATCCGAGAGTTTTCTCCCCAAATTCTGTCTCACTGCTCTACAAACAAAATATTTAGAGGCAAAAAATCAAAGTAAGTATTTAAGATCTCTTCAAAAGGGCTGTGGAGAGAGACGGCCTGGGTACGTTTGCATTTTTATTCTGTCCATTTTTCTCTGCAAACAAGCCCGAGCCTTGGCCTCGCCCAGCACCGTGCTTACCTCTGCAGTGGCTGGAGCCCTTTCCTGCATGTTCCTTGTTCCACACAGCCCGTAGGCCAGTGCCTTAAGACTTGGCCTCCATGACACAGACAGGTGTCCTGTGGCCATCAGCTCACAGAGCCAGATCAAAGACCTCCTCTCTCCAGAAGATAAACAGTTAGAGGGATCAGTGCCACCTGGCTAGAGGGCGAGTCTGCTTTATTCTGGCGTCTGAAGTTCATTGACAGACTTTTTATCTTTTCATTTCTTTTCCACAGTTGACCTTAAAAAGAGAGAGAGAGACAGAGAGAAAGGGAGCACATTAACCTTCTATTTTCATGAAGCTCTGCCCTGTATGTTAGGCAGAGGAGAGCCAATCACTGCTGTATGGAGCACAGGAAAACAAGATTTATTCCCTCATAATTGCATTCCTATCCTGTCACTTGCCCAGTATTTGTCTTGCTGAACTGTAACACATCCAGGGAGCAAAAAAACCCACAGGATATATAGCGAAGTGCCGGGCATGACAATGTGAGTTAAGTAACCATAATTTACCAGTGCTAATAAAATCACTTTTATTTATGTGCAAGTACTAATGCGTTCTGACACGCTCCTAATTTCTATTTTGTTATTTATGAAATAGAAATCTGACAATTCACTAAATCACCGTGCGCAATTCCTTTTGAAATTGGTTCCATTTGCTGAGCACAAATTATTTTTTATTTAAAAATTGCACTGGGCTTCAACAATTCCAACTTTGCAATAAGGAGTAAGTCAGTCAGATGAGTGCCTAGCAACATAAATGGAGGAGTCCTCGCCAAACATCGCTCCCCCCCACCCCCCCGCCCGTGGCGGCCCCGGGGGGCCTAAAATTCCACCATTTGTGTGACTCGAATAGTTCAGGATATAACAAGGAGGTCCTTGTACGAATCAGGGTCCCTGTCAAAACCAGAACACCGGATTGGGGGAAATTCAAGAAGAGTTTATTTGCAAAGGGACTAATTACAAAGGTGTGGATGGGGGGTAGGGAGGCCAGACTGGAGAGTGCAGGAGCCCATTATACCATCTGTATAATGGGGGGGGGGGGGGGGAAGGGGCTGGTCCTTACACGTGGCATTCACACTTCAGGGCCTGTGGGATGGGGCGGGGCTGGGGGGAAGGAAACAGAAACTTGTAATTTCAACTTTTGTGAAGTTGTTTGACAGGGAGGAAATTCATTGTTATTTATAATCCTCGTTCCTGCTAAGGAGAGTAGAAACCAAGGGCACATTACCGCTGTCTCGTATTGACAGCCCCATTTTCCAGCGTAAATGAGAGTAAAGTGCGGTTTCCTGGGCCCTGGTTAAATGCCGCCCAGGACAGCCGAGCCCCTGGGGCACCTGTCGGCGTTCTCCACAGAGCACCATTTGTGCAGAGTTTCATCTCAGTAAAGCCTGACTCTCTGCCTAAGAGGAAGAACAAGTCCCATTCGAAGCGACAAAAAATTTATAAACTATTTTAAAGGAGAAAAATTGTTTCTTACAACACAGACCAAGGTAACCCAACATCAACAAAAGTTACAACTTAGAGGGTTTTTTAACTTGCTTTTTGAAGAAGATAAGAGTTTTATTGTTTTTTTTTTTTAAAATAATGTGTGGGCATTTTTTGGTGTGCCAAAGGGAATGCTTAAGCGTTTAATGCAAACTTCTTAATTTAGTTTGTTAAGGAGACTAAGCGATGCCTTTGTGTTCTCCATCTGAGTATTAACTGGCTTTTTATTCCCCATTTTTCAGAAGGAGCAAAGACAGCCCTCAGTCTGTCTCCTGGTCTGTGGATCACGACTTAGAGGGTCCTCAACGAGGAAGGAGCAGATTCGCTTCCTGAGGGATTTTCAGCTGCGGGTCTGAACTGAGGAGCCCTCGCGGTAATCTTCAACACGAGGGATTAAGCCAAACAGTGAAGAATAAAGTTTGTATAATCAACTTTATTCCATAAAAATAGCAGGAAGATAAGTTCTGTGAATGAAATAAAAATTGGAATTTAGCAAAATAAAAGACGTTCAATAGTGATTGTAAATATAACCAAAATATACAAAACATGAGAGTCCAAACCTTGTCGTGCTCCCAGACGTGTGGGTAGCTCCCAGCGCTTTCCTCTTCCTCCTTCTTATACATATTATTGTAGCTGCACAAAGACAGTTTCCGCTAATTATTTATTTCAGCTCCATCATCTTCTAGCTCGTGGAGAAAACCTTCCAAACTCTCTCTCTCAATATCACGCCACTTTCTTTCTTCCTTGATTGATGCAGTAGATGGAACATGGGCTGATTTATTTCCATCTCCTCTGGATATTCAGGATATAAAGTCAGCCCATTAAAACAGCAGACATGTGGCAGCCTGCATTAGAAGAGCAACTGAAAGTTTTCATTAAATGTCTAGATAGAATCATAGAAAGTTAGAGGTACAAGGATCCTTAGAAACCACCTCATTAAACTATGTACCAGAGGCATAAAAAACAGTAATTCAAAGCACTAAAAGTCCCTGCCAATGTCATTCTTCTCCCATCCATTTTATGACTTCATCTTCTGGCATTGTCCCTTGAGGTCACTGTCCTGCCACGATCTGTGGCCCTGCTCCTATTCCAGGTCCCAGTTTGTCAGAGTTTTGCAAAACTTGGGTCATTTTGGTATTGACCTTTACTCTCAGAACCATCCAAACCCACAGTATATCCCACATGTCCTTGGGCTTCAGAGTGGGATCTCCTGCCAAAGAGGCATCTTTGAGCCCCTGAGCCAGCTCAGAGTACATTAGGCCATTCACTACCCCTCCCGCAGCTCTTCTGTTCCTTCCTTCTCTGAATATTGATTATTCCAGGCCATCAAATCTCCCTCAGCTTATCTTAGTTTCACCCTCCATTACAGAAAAACCCCATGTGTGGAAGTCCCAGTGTGGCTGGGACCCCAGCTCGGGGCTGGGACTCTGGTGGCCCTGGGCATGACTAGAAGCGGGTGAAATAGCATGCCAGAGGTATACTTACAGAAGTACCAAGGAGATTCCCAGCAAAGAACTCAAGAAAAAAGTCAAAATTCTCAAGTTGGGTCCCCAAAGAGTGGGCACTGCCAGAGGTCAAGGAAGAAGAACCCGACTACAGTTCAGTGTCTCTGTCTCAGATCGTTTATCCCAGCCCCGACGGACATGGATGCATCCCGAGTCGAGACGGCTATCTCAGATGGTTGGCAGCCCCAATGGACACGGACACATCACGAGTCGAGACGGCTGCCATGAATTTTTTAGTGCAAATTGGGAGAGGCAGAATGTCTGCAGAATTGCTTCCAGCAGCTTTGGCAATGACAAGAGTCAGTGCCCTCAGTGTAGACACAGCCCCTTGACATGTGGCATTGGCAGCCTCTGCTCGAATGATGGCAGTAGCACGTCCAGGGAGTACTGTGGCACAGATGCTGATTTGGCAGTGACAACAATGAGAAGTATTTGGAAGGGGAGATGGGTAATGACGTGTGACAGCCAAGGAAACTACTTTGTAAAACATATGAGAATTCTAAGACAGTTAACTGAATCTCGTTGTCATATTTCTTAGACAGGTGAAACGGGCTTCTTGGGAGAACTCTTCTTTTTGTCCTTGCATGATTTTTTTCAGCTAGAGAAGGTTTCCGAATGGTCTCAAAACTAAAGTCACTGTTGATGTTCGAGACCAACAGTGCATCATCTACACGCTGGTCCAAAAACTTTACCTTTTTTACATCATGCCCACCATTTGATTAATTTTGGTTTAATTTTAAAGGTTATATTAGCTGCACTAAAATGATTGTGTGACAACCACTGCAAGTCTCAGGTGCTTACAACCTGCATTTACCATTTTCTTCCTCATGAGACTACTAGTCACCTGGAGCAGCGCCCCTTAGGCTGAGTGAGCTGAGGTTGACTCCAGGCTTTTTACTGCCTTCAGCTCTCTGCCATTTGTCTCCGCATTCTCTTTGGACCAGCAGCGATCCAGGCCATGTTCTTCTCATGATGGATCCCAGGATTGCAACAGGCCAAGCCAAACCCCTCTAGCACATTAAAGGTCTCCGGGCACATCAAGTTCATTAAAATTCCATTGGCCAAAGCAAAGGGCCAAGCCAACAACTATGGGGCAAAGAAATATACCCTCCCCACTCCAGCACACTGGCAGATCATTTGCCAGAGGGAGGGAGTGAAGAAATGAGAACAAGAAGGCAATCTACCACAAAAGATTTAATTAACATTTACGACTTCACTGGAAACAGGAACAATCTTTTTCATTACCTCTTTTGTCTAAAGCACTGTTTGCTAACTTGACCATTAATTTATTCATGTATGGTACCTCGCTTGGCATAGACCCAGCTTAACAAATGCTTGTTGGATACATGCAAGTATGAGAGGGAAGCGCCTTCACTTGTTTTTCCTGATTTTATTTCCTCCATTGATTCTTTTTTCCCCATTTGGTTTCCTTATTTCAAAAATGCCCTGCTGCATTTTCAAACTTCAACCTAAGTTTCATCAGACTACTTTGGGGGAAAGAATAGTTTACTTATAAATAATATTTTTTCCACCTGACACCTGAATTACATTCAAGGTCAGATTCCAATTGTCTGTGCTTCTGCTTTCCATATCCACAATACCCTTTTATTTTTTAATATTAAGACAGGTCTCTCAAAAGGCTTCATTTATCTTAGCTGACTCTCAGCTCTCACCTTAGGAAACCAAGCTGCATAGGTGAACGTTGCTAAATGGGCTATCAAGACCTAGCAACGCTATGAAATGTGTGGGAAACTAACAGGTCCTGTAATGACCCTCCAGCATCAAAGACTCCCACCACCTCCATCGGGAAAACAACAGAAGCAGCAGAGAAGCTGAGCATCTACAAGGCAACCGTGTGGAACCTCTCCTCGCCGGCTCCCTGGTCTCTCCCTTGTGGAAAAGAAAATGGATCCAGTGAAAGACAGATAATCTATAGCCACTATTTTTCTAAACAGCTTGTTATATCCAAATGATATGTCTGTATTACATTCGCGGCCTTCACATCTTATCCCGTTAGTGTCACGCCATGACAGTGTCTGCCTTTGCTTATCAGGGGCAGGTTAGACGATTGCCTCTGACTTGTTTGAGTGCAGAGAGGAACTAAGTCAATCAGCTAGAAAGCTGGGGCTGCCACCGCTGCCATGGGGAGGAGATGGCCCTTATCAGCTCTTTTGCAATCAAGTGTATCAATTGTTCTCTGGAAGAATGCCCAGCAATATGTGCGATGTTGTGAGATGTCTTGGTTCTGAATAAAACTCAACGCAATGAAGCAGTGATTTCTATCAATTTTTTGTTTTGTTACTCACTTTCCCATTATTTGGTATTCGCTTGTTCTGGAATCCTAGAAAGCTAGAAAAAGAGGGGGATGGATGGACGGGGAGGAGCAAAGAGAGAGAATACTCAGACACAACTTCAACAGTACATGAGACAAAATTGGCAGGGTCCAGCCTTTGCCAGATTGTGAAGCCATTGAATGCTGGTCCTTGGGTCACCTTTTTAATCCCCTCTCCTTCTGGAGTCAGTTGACAAGGCTTTCCAACTTGTTCTCTTTTTCTCTACCCTGGTCTCAAAAAGGTATCCAAACCATTGGCCTGGAAAGATTAGTGGTGAGAGAAGTTAACTGTAATGCTGAGCACACACACACACACAGACACACACACAGACATACACACACACCAGTAGGGGAGGGATCTTTTCACCCCGAGAAGGAGCAGATGAGGAAAATGGATCTTGGTTCCAAACACGTAGAGCAAAGAGGGGCTTGCAATGGGAAGTAAGATTACTTGGAATCTTCACTTCTTGCCTTCTATAAACACGTATGCCCAAGTGCTGCTCCTCTGCCAGTTTGTGAGGCACTCCAGCTTGTCGGGCTTGGTCATGTTCTACAACCGTCTCCTTGAAACAGCCATCCCTAGGCCAGCCATGGCTAAAGCTGTAATGGCAGCCAGTGACTGACCTTTCCTGCCGCTTGACGACGGCTCCCATCCCCCCAACAGCAGGTCTCACCACTCCTTTACTTGTTGACGGAGGAAATGCATTTCCCTGCAGAAGACTGATTGGTTAGTGAAAGGTGGATTTTTCGGTTGGCATTTCCCAATTGTGCAGAAATTTTAAAGTGCAACTAAAAAACATCTAATCTGGCAATTATGAAATGGATGTGGCCTACCAAAGTGCAGTTATGACTTGTGAACCTTCTCTGATCATAGTCTAAGAGGAAAATTAGTCCAAACCCATGAAACATCAATGACAGTGAAAGAAGTCAAGCCTTCATCAGGGATGTTGCAAGGCATATCAGCACCACTGAGACAAGTGGACCTTTGGTGGGGTGAATGCTTGTCCAGGAAGTACCAAATTCCTTCATTTTCCACAATCAACTTAGTCTCACTCATGAGCTCTCATCTTCTGAAATGGTGTGAAATACAATTCACCCTCTGCCATTCTTGCCCATCTCTGCCCCACGACAACTTCAAAGTCCCTGATCGGACACAGCACCGAGGCATGAGCCAGTCGTCACCTGCCCGTGTGCTTTAGCACTGGATGCCCGCTTTTCCTGCCTCCATACTCCCTCCAGGCCTGCAGCCCTGCTCCTGCCTCAGGCCTGGACATGGAGGTCTTGGACAGAAGGGCAAGTCCACATCTATGGTGCTAAGCCCAGCTCCCTACATCTATTCTTTCACAGCAGACGCTGATGGCTCATTCACCCTGGAACTGGAGGCATTGTAAAGAGATCAGCTCCCTCCTCGGTAATTTCTCCCCACCTCATTCACACTGGAGCTTCCTCTGCTCTTTCCACTAGCTGGTATCATCTCAGCCTCTTCCCGCCTTTCAGAAATGCCCCCCAAGTCTCTGCTCTGCTGACAGAGCTCTCACGAGAGGTTCTTTTTGTATTTCTTTATAGTTGCTTTAATGTGATTTGTACAGGGAAGGAAGATGAACATCTGAACTCAAGTGACCTGCTTGAATGGGAATCCATAAAGAATATTTTCATCTTCAAGAATTTCTGACAAAAAAAATGCAAATGCATCTTGGGGTCACAATCGTGGTGTGGCATCTTAGTTAACACTTGAGCAGGTAACGAACGGGACAGAGGATGCAACCCTTCTAGGGTTGGGCGCTGGGAGGAAAAAGGAAGGCAGTCGTGTCTAGAGAAAAAGAAAGCCAAAGAAGACCTAAGACCAGATTTACGACACAAGAACAGAAAGTGCATTGGTTTGGAGCAAGCTTGAATTATTCAAATCATGGAACTGACCCCTGTGACATCTGCTTTTCAGCTCTGCCATCTATAACATGGATGAGATGTGAGAATGAAATGAGATGTGTGTGTCAAATGTTTTTAAAGGTAACAGTAAATATTATAGTAAATTATTTTTGTAGATGCTTCACAATGTCCATTTTGCTAAGTCTGCCCCTTTAACTAAGGCTATAAAGTTTCTGTCTCATGGGAATCCTACAGAGACTATCACTCAGATAAAATCTTAGTCTTTTCAAAGATTTAGGATTAAGTTTAGAACAACTGGGTTAAGTAACAGCTCAAATGAATGAGCTGTTCTGTGCAGTCGTTCGCATTCTTCAAGAGAATAGTCTTGTATATAGTAAGACTTAATTAGAACCAGTGCCCTCATTAAGATCCCACGACATTTGGGAAGAAAAGGCAAACAGAAGCAAATAGATGTGTGCAGAGGACTTTCACTCTTTATTTCCGATCTTTTTCTTAGCCAGAAGGCTGAGATTCAAACCCTGCTCGTGGAAACTCATTTTGAGTCCTGTACCGGTTCATTTTTACACTCCTGTCTCCATTGCTATCCCTTACTTTGGATTTTCAATTACTTTACATAATGATTCAAAGTCGTTCCTCATTTTGCAGTCTGACATTTTTTTACTCCCGTGATGATGTCGTATTATACTTTTTGTTAAGTAGTTAGAAATCCACAGCTCTCACTTGGCGTCCATAAGAGTAACACTCATTTCAGTATAAATTTTCTCCAGTTTAAGTTCTCCTTTGTTAGTTAATTCTTGTATAAATGTTAAATTACTTTCCATATTTATTTTGATGTCTTATAGCTATTTCTTGGGGGTAATTTCTTTACTCCACATAACTCCACTTACTGAGCACCTCCTACAGATCAGGCATGGTGCCAGGCACTGTGGGGACATTATTGCTCATCCTCACACCAAATCCAGCAGGCATAATTTCCCTCACTTAACGGATGAAGAACGTGTGGCCCAAGAGGTTACGTAACTCTCCTGGGATCCTATAGCTTCCAATGGCAGAGCCAGGATTCAAATCCAAGTACGTCCGACTTCAGGCTTCTTGCTCTTCCTGCCACAGTGGAGTCCGCTCCAGCGAACAGCTCTGTCATTCTAACGATGTTCAACATCTCCGGTTCCCACGCACAAGATTATCATTTCATCCAAAATGGCCTCTATATTTAGCAAGCCATTGATTAGCCTTTAACATCCACTGTAGCTCTGAATTTTGGTGTACATTCCTCTTGCCTTAGCACCATTGTAGAAATGTTTCACGAGGGAGTGATCTCCAACAACCATTCTGTCTTAGGAGCAGAAAACAGTACTTTTCATTTTCAACTTTCTTCCCTCTCAAACTCATATCTCTCTTTTTAGATGTCATAAATTTATTACCCAATCTCACATTTAAAATAAAATCTAGACAGTTATATGGAACCAATTCTTAAAGAGGACAAAATTCTTTTTTTTTTTGACTGTAGTAAGAACACATAACATGAGACCTACCCACAACAGGCATTTGAGTGACAATACAGTATTGTTATCTACAGGCACAACGTTGTGCAGCAGATCTCTACAACTAACTCATCTCGCATGACTGAAATTTTATACTTGTTGATTTGCAATTCCCCATCTCCCCCTCCTCTCACTCCCTAGAAACCATCATTCTATTCTCTGTTTCTGTGAGTTTGACTATTTTAGATATGTCGTATAAGTGGACTCTTGCAGTATTTGTCCTTCTGTGACTGACATTTCACTTAGCATAATATCCTCAAGGGCCATCTCTATTGTCATGTATTGAAGGGTTTCCTTCTTTTTATTAAGGCTGAATAATATTCCATTGTATGTATATATTACTTTTTTTATCCATTCATCTGTCAAGGGACATTTAGGTTGTATCTGCATGTGCTATTGTGAATAGTGCTGCAAGGTCGTTGGAAGTTCAATGTGATAGACAAGAAACAAAAGCAGACTGCAGAAATACATTTGAGCTCACGTCTTTTGATATGACAGGAAGGAGGCTATATCTTACGTAAACCAAACGTCTTTTAAAAAAAATTTAACTGCCATTTAGTGTTCCAAGAATTGAAACACAGGAAAGTTAAGTTGTCTACCAATTATCATAATCAAATAGAGTGTCCAAGGGTAGACAAAGAGAAATAAATGTCGAGAGGGGCAGAGATGTGAGGAATTATCTATCAACAATCTATAAATTAGAAGGATGCACTGGCAGTCACTCTACATTCTACCCAGTGGTGTGTTTACTGATGGCAAATGTCCTCCCCTTTAGGGCCTATTAGCACATTACATTGGCATGTGTTGAGCTTGGCCAAGTGAGAAATGTTGCCAATACTTGCATACTTAATTTGAAATCTCTTTGGTATACGAAGACACTATGGTGAATTTAGCTTAATAAACAAAATATTAGGCTGAGGTTAGAAGCATCAAAACAACACAATTTCCTGACTGAGGGGTCATGAGGAGCAGTGTCCTGGATGTATTAACACTGTAAATTGATATCATCTTTCCTCCAGTTGATAAATTGACCCTTTGATGTGACTGGATGCTTTACATACAAACTATGGAAGAGGCAGCAGCTCAGAGAAACGTTCTGCTTTGTAAACTGAGGTCTGGAGTCAACAGAACAAGAAAGATGAAAGCCACTTTCCAAGGTGACAGCACAGTCCTTGCACCGGTGCTTCTTGTTTCTGCTGCACTGGGCGTGAGGGGCTGAATCAGTCCCTGGTGCTGCTGGGATGAGGACGCACCGGTGGTGGGCTGCTCCAGGAATGGAGCCAGATGGGAAACTGCTGGGAAGAGACTAGAAGGAATGTGTCCCTTCCTCCTTCTCAGGCTGCAGTCCTTCTCCAGCTCTCCCCATTGTAGATACTTCCTGGTTCGCTGGGGACTCCTCAACAAAGCGGAAATGTGGCTTGCAGAACCCCAGACCCAGCATCAGCAAACAGAGAGCATGAAAGGGAGGGCTTGGCGCTGAGAATGTCGTTCAATAACTAGCACAGACAGTGGGTCACAGCAGTGAGAAAAAACAATGTGAAAACAAGTAGGAGGTGAAGAAACCTCTCCCAGAGGCAGAAGTCCCAACCTACCTCGTGTATCATGTCAAGGCCCACATCACTGAAATTAGGGTGGTAGGAAGGACTGACCCGGAGTTTCACAGGTGAAACCACTGACCAGGATGGCCTGAACTTCAGACAGGTTTCTTCCTGACCTCCTTGTCTTAGACTATTTACTTCAGAAAACTTGTCATGGTCAATCCTTTCTCTACTCCTTCAGATGCAAATCTTTTTTAAAGCCTCCTACCAGTTTTACAACTCAGGAATGTCATTCTCAAGGAAGCAGGACCACCCCTTTGGAACGCCGTCATTTGGGAAGATAGGTGCCCCTATACCACTGGTCTCGGGGGAGAGTAGGAGTCTAACTTCAGCGCGCACTTTGCTCCTTCTGTCCAGAAGATGGGAGAAAGTTTGCGTGTCCTTAGGGGGAAGCCAGTCAGCAGACACAGGTCACGTACAGCCCCACCCCAGCTCTTAAAAACTCCCCTGCCCTTTGTTTCAGGGGATCGGCAGCCTCCCCACTGCTCTCAGCTGTACAGGAATAAAACCAACTTCTGTCTGCTCGTCTTGTCCGGGGCGATTTCTCCTTAATGTCACACCGAGGGTTTCTTAGAACGAGCAATGGTCTTACAAACAATGAAATATCTGGCAGAATGTCATTTTAATCTGACTCCCAAACATAGTCACTAAAACAAAAGCAGAGGCATTAAAACTAATTTATGTTAAATATTTATATTTTAAAAAAGGTTTCTCTAGTGCCAAAATGTGTAAACTTTACAGGGAAAATTTTTGCTGCTATAGAGGGGCTTCATAAAATCCTTGCATAGTTGTCAAAACTTTACTTTTAAAGTGAATCACCTGCTTTGCATTTATTATAGAAATAGCCAGAATCTGGCACATAAAGGCGAAAGTAGTGCACTGTACTGTCAAAATGAAATTCCATTTTGCTAACTACAGATCCAGATTAGAAACTCACCCAGTATATTTGTATAATGTGATTGTCTCAAACTCAATATAGCCCATTAAATAGCATTACATAAGTTTTAAACTTATCTATAATCTATATCATTGTATTAAGAATTGTGTAAAGACTTAATGAAAATCCTCTAAAACAACTAAGCGACAGCAACACTCCCCAGCAGCTCAGGTGAGAGCAAGAATACACGGCGTCTTGAAGCACAAGCCCTTGTGTGAAAGCGAGCTGTTTTGCGTTCACACCGAGGCCGACAATACAGATTCATATGTGACATTTATTATGCTCTTCTTTTTTCCAATGCCCAAGTGGATTTTCTATTTGAACAAAACAAATTCTGCAGTCATAAGATAATAATAACCTGCAGTGCTGCTCAAAACAAAATCTTACATGTAAGCATTTTTTAAAAATTTATACAGAATATATTCAAAGTCAAGCATGTAACAATCAAAAGGGATTCCAGTCCCTCAACGCAAAGCCTGGGCAGCAGGCCATTGCAAAGCTCTTCCTCCAGAGAGTGGGTTCTGACACCATTTGAAAAAGCTGAACGTCTAATAAACTGTGGCTCCAAAGAAAACAAAACAAGGAACATAATTCAGGACAGTTAAGGTTTTAAATCATCAACCTTTAAATTTTTTCCCAACTTTATTGAGACACAACAGACATATAACCCTGCGTGAGTTTAAGGTGTACAACTTAATTTGATGCACTGATCCATTGCAAACTGAGTCCCGCCGTAGGATCAGCTAGCACCTCCATCCTGTCACATAATTACCATTTCTTTGTTGCGATGAGAACATTTAAGATCTACTCTCTTAGCAACATGCAAGTATAAGATACAGTGTCATCAGCTATAATCACCATGCTGCACATTGGAGCCCCCGAACTCGTTAATCTTATAACTGGAGGTTTGTGCCCTTTGCCAACATCTCCCACTTCCCCACCCCCAGCCGCTGGTGACCACCACTTTCCCCTCTGTTTCTCTGAGTTCAGCTTTTTTAGATTCCACATATAGGTGACGTCATGCGGTATTTGTCTTTCTCTGTCTGACTCTTTTCACTTACCATAACGCCCTAAAGTTCAAGGTGATGAAAATATTTTATAACTCGATTATACTACTGATTACAAACTGTGTACATTTGTCAAAACTGATAGAATTGTGCGCCTTAAAAAAGGTGAATTTTACTGTAACCGTACTGCAATAAATCTGAATTGTAAAAATACATACTGGTAAGTGTCATCAGGATATACCTCGCTCCAGATATGCATGTGTGTCGACATGTGGAGAATATACTTGTTCTAAGAATAATGTTTAAGCTATGCGTTTCCTGAGTTATCCAGGTTAATATATCAGAGAATCTGCCTTCAAAAGGAAGCCATAGAGAAAGTAAAAAGACAGTGATTGGAAAAAAGTGATCAAAGATGTGGTTGGATTTGTTTTTCCCATGGAGGGTATTTGAGTCTATCCAAATGCTGAAGCAGCCATCACATACCGTCGTATTGATTGATCTTCAGCAATTCACCTGGCCTTCCTGGGCTGTGGTCTCCTCACCTTCAAATGCCAACAAGCTTTCTAGCTCTTTCTTCCTCAGAAGGCTGCTATAAAGATCAAATTAATTGACTCATGCAAAGACACCCCGAAAAGAAAAGGAGCCACACAAATGTAGCTTGGTAGTTGTTGTTGTGTTGCAATTTTGTCACCATTATTAGTTAATTATTGTCATTTTATATCATAAAGAAAATTCTGGGATGAAATCTAAAGAGTTTCAATAATAAAGTGAAAAACATGGAAATGCAGCAACTTGATGAAAAAAGTCTATAAAATATTTTCTTTTCCTTCCTAATCTAAGGATCACACTCTTCAAAGAACTGTTATTCTGAAAATAAACCTATGGCAACTTACAACAACAGAACTCCCCATCATATGTGATCCAGATAGGAACGTTTTTTGGAAGAGATGGTGTTTTGACAAAGGCATAAATACAGTGGCAGCAGTGCACACCATCTGACAGCCTAGAAGGAGAAGGGTGACAGAAGCTTAAGAAGACAGCTAAGGAGGCTCCATTCCATCAGGCAAACGAAGGCTCCCTCATTTGAACAAAACTGGATGAAAAATAGATGAAAAGCAGCCACACACAAACAGACTGGATGATACACAGCAGGCTTAGCCGCGTGACCACCCCACACTCACACAGAGTCCTGACAAACAACAAGCCTGTAACAGAAGAATCCAGCTCAGAAAATCTCTCTCACCAACAAAGCTGAGTGTGTACTGGGGAGGGGCCAGCGAGTCACGGCAAGGATGCATTGGAGACTCAGGAAACCCACTGGACTATAGGACAGCCCAATGGTATGCACGGCTAACGTGGAAACAGCACATGCTGTACACTCTTCTGCACACACACATTGAGGGCTGACTGTGAGCCAGGCTCAGGGCAGTGCTGAGGGTGGCGAACACCAAAACAATCAGAACGAGACTAGGAACAAGAAACGCGTTCCCTGCATGTCGCATACTATTTTTAGTATGTAGAAGGGATATCAGACCTTCCTAGGGAATCGGGTGACTCATAACGTAGAGACACGATTTGGGGTATTTTTATACTTGTCAGTAACGAGCCACGCATATTTGTAGCACTTTCATCAAACCAAGGCTTAAATCAAACAAAATCTCACAAAGCGTAACAACCCTTTGAAGAAATATTTCGTTTCTTTATGAGTGAGTTTGAGATTAGTAATCTAAAAATAAATAGAAAATCTTGACCTGTTCCTTAAATTTCTATACTCCAGAGAATGAACTTGACCTTTTAAACTATTTTGGAGTAAAAGGACAGGCTTCACGGAAACTTCTGAGAACCTGCAGGATGCATTGGCATCATAACTTAGGAAGACTAAATGGAAGAGGGGAAATGGTGCAATCACACAGAAATCTGTGGTTAAGGAAACTAACGGCAGGGGAAATCATCGCCTCAACTCACTGGGTCACCAGAAAACACCTGTTCAAGATGGCTTACCTACACCTCGCCTTCCTCGGTTGTAAACCTCCATCCGGGATGCCGAGGAGATTTTGAAAATAATCTATTTACTTGCAGATGGCATCATCCAAAACTTGGAAAATTGACTTTTTAAGAGACATCTGAGAATGATGGCTGCCAAACCTGGTGGACACGATGTCATCAGGGACTGTTAAGAGCACAGCAGGAAAATCTCAAGGGTTTGATCCTTGGATGCACACTTGCCTTCCTCCCTTAAAAAAAAAAACATTGGGGGCCAGACCGGTGGCCAAGTGATTAAGTTCATGCACTCTGCTTCAGTAGCCCAGGGTTCGTCAGTTCAGATGCCAGGCATGGATCTAGCACCACTCATCAAGCCATGCTGTGGCAGCATCCCACATAGAAGAACTAGAATGATTTGCAAATAGGATATACAACTACGTACTGCGGCTTTGCGGGGTGGTGCGGGGAAGAGGAAGATTGGCAACAGATGTTAGCTCAGGGCCAATCTTCCTGACAAAAAAAAAAGTTACTTTGAAAACAAAAATTGGAAATTT
The DNA here is from genome assembly GCF_021613505.1 of Equus quagga. Classification (NCBI taxonomy): domain Eukaryota; kingdom Metazoa; phylum Chordata; class Mammalia; order Perissodactyla; family Equidae; genus Equus; species Equus quagga. The sequence goes on along the minus strand of NC_060274.1, from coordinate 128,055,960 downwards.
TCCAATCATTGAAAATCTGTCCTGTATTGAGACCTCAAGCGGAAGGTTACTTGGACTTCTTCAAAAGCAGGTATTCATTGAAAGAAAGCAGCTTCCATCAAAGACTTTCCAATCGAGTAGACATCTGCATGAAGTAGACAAATTCAACCCAAGACCCATAGAACAAGATTCACATAATTGGAGCCACAGAATCTCAAGCTTTGATTTGCATGCTTTTGTTTATTATATTCTTTAATCTTTCCTCTCATAAGGTTCTGGATTGTTAAGAGACTTTTTGGTCTATTAACTATGGTGCATGTAAATTCTTTATCATTAATGCATAATTTTGCATCCTGAGCCATTCATTAGTATGAGCCCAATGTGGAAATATAATTTATTAGTGATTTAGCCAAAAGATATAAGCGATGAATCCTTTGGTTTGTTCCCTTCCCTTCCTGTGCCACCAGCTGCCTTTGACACCACTTTCTTTTAATAAGTCAGTTGGATTTCTTGGTAATTGGACTCAACCACTAAACCCTTTTTAGATTGCCAGCAACACAACAGGACAGCCAGGCAGAAATCTAAAATCTTCTATCATATTGTGCATAGAAAAAGAGTGTTCTGTTTCCACAGATACAGCGTTCAAGGGCCTTTTATAGGCGAGGCCTTTGTGACTGAGCTTTGACAGAAAGGCAGTCTATGAAAGAGCTGGGGAACAGCTGCTATACATTGGGAAGCTATCTCACTTTTATAGACCCTGTGAGAAAGAGCCATTACTTGGGCTCAAACCTAAGCTCTTCTACTTTAAATCTATCTGGTGATCTCTCTTCTAAAAAGTCCATCACCAGGCAAGAATCACACCTAATGAGTGGTTTCAAAACTTTACTGGGGTCAGCCTGGTGGCGTAGTGGGTAAGTTCACATGCTCCTCTTCAGTGGTCTGGGGTTCCCGGGTTTGGATCCCGGGAGTGGACCTACACCCCATCAAGCTGTGCTGTGGCAGCAACCCACATACAAAATAGAGGAAGATTGGCACAGATGTTAGCTCAGGGACAATCTCCCTCACCAAAAAAAAAAAGAAAGAAAGAAAAACTTTACCATACTATAACATGGTAACATAGTGTCGAATTTTTTTTAGCTGCAGCATATCAGATTGTCGCTAGTGACTGGTTTTGGATTTATAGCACAAAGGCTTATTGCCTATGGCCCATAAATTGTACAGGAATTACTCTTCTCTATACTCTGATTCCTGCTTCTGGACGGTCCTCTCTTGAGAGGAGGTCTATGAAAGTGAACAGGTGGTGGCTCAAAATAGAGCTATTTAGACGTAGACTGGCCTTTCGAGGTGGAACATGCACTGCCTTACGGGAAGGACGTGGTACTTACATATTTACAGATCTCCTTTGGATTTTTAAAATGACAAAACATTCTAGAAAAGAAAGACGTCATGAAATTAGGTAATTTAGCTAATACTCTCATGTAGCTCTTCTGATTAGCGGTGGGATCTCTTCTTTTTGTTTAACCTGGGTATTTCATTTAACTTGCTGAGACGTGGACACGCTCTGACCACAATCCTCACAGAGTTTGCGTCCTAGCGCTCAAACGCGCCATCTCCAGCCTCTAGCGCTGCTGAACAGCCACTGGCCAATCAAAGGATCCAAAAACAGGTCTTTTAACAAAAAGCACAAGAATCTCTGACACTTTTTCATGTTGGAATAACTACCATCAGATACTCTACCTGTGAGCGTGACACAGCAAACAGTGATCCAGATCAGGATTGATCGTGTCCCCGGGAGATAATGGCCAACCCCCCACGGGGCTGAAGAATGGTGGGGGGGAGGGGCAAGAACTGAAACCAACACACCTTATTGCTGTGCCAAACAATTCTGAGAGCAAACACGTTTCACTGTCTCTGGGCTAAAAATTCCAGGACAAACACGCTGTTCCTTGCTAAACAATATATTGGAGTTAAGCAAAAACATCTCACATACTTGCTCCAAAGAATCATTGCTCCAGAAAGACAGCTCTGCAAACCAACTAAAACACTTGCTTCTCGAGACTCCCAGCTTGCTCAGCAGTACTCTCTTCAAGACCTTCATCTCTCTGCGCCCACCACGCCAAAGCTATTATAATACGAACTTTTCCCATCACCAATCAGTGTCCTGTGTAGTACACTGTATTAGTCAGTGTCCTCCAGAGAAACAGAGCCAGCAATATATATATATATATATACACACATACAATTATGCGTCACTTAACCATGGGGATACGTTCTGAGAGATGCGATTTCGTTGTTGTGTGATCATAGAGTGTACTGAAGGGAAACAAAATTTGCCACCCCAAAACGTTTCTCTTTACATGAGGATATTTAAGGCTGTGTGTGTGTGTGTGTGTGTGTGTGTGTGTGTGAGGAAGATTGGCCCTGAGCTAACATCTGTTGCCAATCTTCCTCTTTTTGCTTGAGGAAGATTGTTGCTGAGCAAACATCTGTATCAGTCTTCTTCTATTTTGTATGTGGGATGCTGCCACAGCATGGTTTGATGAGCGGTGCTAGGTCCCTGCTCAGGATCCACACCTGCGAACCCCAGGCCACTGAAGTGGAGCACGTGAACTTAACCACTATGCCACCGGGCCGGCCCTGTTAGGCGGATTATTTTTAAGAAACAAAAGACTCAGAAAGTTTTTCTTGTTATCTCCCCCTTAACTGCCTGAAAGAATTCAGATTAAAAAAGCCTCTCTCAGGAAGGCAGCGATCACCTTGGCATGGCACGAACTAGGTGGCAGACAGGGAGGCACCTAGAAAAGGCTGTTTGTTGGCTCCCCTCTGTGCTCCTCTGTTTCTGTGTGGCCAAACACTTGTTTTCCAAGAATCTGCTCCTTTTCACCTTCCTGTGAATTCCTCCCTTCCCCTTGAAGTCCCTGCCTCTCCCCAGCCCAATGGGGCTTCTTTTGTCTTTAGCTGAGGATGATATTTAAGGTGAAGGCTTTGGTCATTTTGGCAAGTTACTCAGTTTTCCTGGGTTTCTCCCATGTATACACATTATTAAACTTTTGTCTTTCTCCTGTAGATCTGTCTCATGTCAATTTAATTCTTAGACCAGCCAGAAGAACCTAGAAGGGTAAAGGAAAATTTCTTCCTCCCCTACAGCACTTACACAAACCGAGGTGGTATAGCCTACGCATACCTAGGCTACATGGTACTAATCTTTGGGACACCATCATATATGCAATCTGTTGTTGACTGAAACATTATTATGCAACACATGGCTGTATGTGTGTGTGTGTGTGTGTGTGTATATATGCATATTTACATGTTAAATTCACCATAATATATATTCATAGATAAACTCATTATACATATTCACCGTAATTATGAGAAATTGGCTCACACAGTGATGGAGGCTGAGAAGTCCCCCAATATGCTGTCTAAAGCTGGAGCCCAGCAGAGCCAGTGGTTAGTTCAGTCCAAATCCAAAGGGCTGAGGACCAGGCAAGCTGACGGCGTCAATGCCAGTCTGAGGGCTGAGAAGACCAGAGGAGATGTCCCAGCTCACTCAGTCAGGCAGGAAAAAAAGGAGCCAGTTCCTCCTTCCTCCACTTCTTGCTCTATTCAGCAATGCTCCCCAATGGACTCGATGAGGTCACCCACATAGAGGAGCGCAGTCTACTGAGTTCACCCATCCAAAAGCTAAGCTCATCTGGAAACACCCTCACAGACACTCAGAAATAACGTTTAATCTGGGTACCTGTGCCCAGAGAAGCTGACATATAGCATTAACCATCACATAGACCCACTTCAAAGTCATCCAGCCTAGGCGCTAAAATCCCGTAACTTCCTCCCTTTGCTTTCTCCTTCTGAGACACCGCTAAAACGTCGTGGTGGTGCTCTCCCTGCCTGTCATAAACCAAATAAACTAGCTCTTCTGGTTCAACTGTTCTACTGGTGATGTTTTTGGGGAGCTGACAGCTGACAGCTCATGCATCCCTTTAACACACGGAAGTCTGGACCAGTACCTGGCATAGAGGTGTGGTCTTCACTCTTGAAACCATCCTTTAACGGATGAATTTTCTCTCTTGAGGTCAATCTACAGTCTATTCTTTTGTCAATGGGAATTTGGATTGCTTCCACTTTTTTCATATTATGAATAGTGCTGCTATGAACATTATTGTACGTGTCTCCTGGTGCACATGTCAACAGATTTTTCTTGAGTATGTGTGGCGATAGGATGGCTTCTGATCACAGTGATGTGGGCTCAGTGAGTTGAGGAGTCGAAAGAAAGATTTCTTGGACTCTCAAGGTCTGGCAGTAGTGCTCTTTTATTCAGAGAATAGTATGGAATAGCATGGGGACAGGACCCATGGGCCATAAGAGGTGCAATGTGTTAAGGGTTAGAGCTGAATTTATAAGGCATAGGTATGTGAGTTGTTTCTTTACAAGACAAAGGAAAAATCATGAAAAAATCGTTAAAATGGTCTCAGTGCAGGTGGGGTCTGGTTATTGGGTGGTCCTATAACTTTAGATAAGAATCAGAGTGGACTAAGTCAGGATGTCCTATGCTTCCCCATTAAGAGTTTCTAGAGATAAGGTCATCCCCCTTTCTTCCTGGTGCAGAGAGGAAGGCACCTTTGCAGATGGAGATTTCCTTTACAAATGTAAATGTCTCTTAAGAAAGGGTAAGCAAACTCTACCTTCGAGTCTCTCCTGTTTGCAGTTTTCAAAAGTAACCAGCCCAAAATAATCCTCATCAACAGGATCTGCAAATGTTCAACTTACAAGAAAACATGAATCTTGTTTTCTAAAGCAATTGTCCCAGATAATGTTCCCACCAGCAATGAGTACAAGTTCTTGGCTCACATTCTTTCTACCATTTAATATTAAAAACTTCCTTAATTTTGCTAATCTGATCAATAATGAAATGGAATATGTCTTCATATATTTATTGGCCATTTGTTTTTCCCTTTACAGTAAAATGTCCATGTCTTTTGCTCATTTTTCTATTTAATACTTTTCTTACTGTTTTGCAGAAAATTTAAATATATTTTGATAGCGATGTTTTATTAATTATGTGTGTTCCAAATATCTTCTCTCAGTTTGTGATTTTCTCTCATTTTTATAATGCCTTTTCATGAGTAGAAATTCTTCCTGTTAACATAATTAAATTTATCATTCTTTTATTTCATGATGAGCATTTCTGTTCTTTGCTTAAAAATGCTTTCCCTAGTCAAGGTCAAAAGGATAGCGCATGTTTTCTTTGCAAAAATTTTAAACAGGGCCACATTAAGTTCTTCATCCATTTATGTTGGATGGGTGGAGACAGTGGATCAGACAGGAGTCAGAAACTCCAGTCCCACTTGGAACCCACACGGGAGTCTCAATATTGCCTTTTTCAGAGGTGAAGTGTGAGTAGGACTTGTCTTAAGCCACAAACAAACCTAAGTGGGATTCCTGACAAGAGCTGATGGTGTCCTGCCCGATCCTCCTAGGTAAGAGTTGTGGGACCGCGCACTTGCTTTTATCAAATGGCATGATTTGAAGTGCCTGAAGGAACTTCATCACCCAAAACCTTCTCCCCTTTCACGTGCACCTGGGATTTGAAATTTCTATATAACATCAAACCTATCAAGCATCCCAAACAAAGCTGTGTGTGATACTGCCACCTTGTGGTCATGTCTTGTTCCAGGATCAGCCTCAAAGTCCCCCAAGCCTCCTACATATAGCAGAGGATGGGAGCAATGCAAGGTGAGAGGTTACTTTGCTGGGCATTGTTTCCTAATGAGTCCTGAAGTGACACAGCAGGTCACTCAACATGAGATGTCATGTTTCTGGGACAGGCCATACAGAGAAACTATATCTCAGAGCAGGAGAGGAAGGAGGGGGAGTTTATCCTATCCTCCTGGCTTCCTCCCATCTTCTGTTTCCAATTGGTCAAAATTCATCTCATGAGGAGTTTACTCCTCTGCAAACACTCATTGCATCATCCAGCCCCTCCTGAGGCCGTGCAAGATACCAGAAGTGACAGGAGAAGCCAGAAATACTGGGCATGAAGTTGGTTGGTCGCAGCTAACGGAAGGGTTGCTGGCCAGCCCCATGCAGCAGAACCAGTGGGTCCAAGAAGAATCTGTTGGCAGTTGAAGTGTGGTAAGCAGCTGTGGATACAGGAAGCAGACAAGAGAATCTAAGAGGGCAAGTTAAATGTATCAGGTACATTTAGTTGTGACATAGTGTTGAGAGAAAAAAAATTGCAAAAAAATTTATAAAATGATGATCTTAATCTTGGTACGTATCCTTCCTTCCATCCTTTTGCTAAAAGCACTTGAAAACTGTTTACAGTGATCAGCCTGTGGTGTGGGAAATTGTTACACTGTCACTTTTTAAATTAAAAAATTAATCCTTGGAGTGGTGTACGCACATGGCCGAGCGAGTTGCTCCCTTTGTCTCTCCTCTAAGTTACAACCTGTCAGACACCCATTGATCAACACAGGACTCCCTGCACAGTGCACCAGAACGCCCGAGAGATCCACACATCTATACATCTGAAGATGGGTGGACTGGACCTCCAGGAGTCACTGGAACCAGGCGAGCATCCTCCTCTCCCTCCCCCAGCAGTGGTGATCCAAAATGTGGATCCTCACGTGGGCAGCTCACAACGGCAAACAGAGGCTGCAGGGGCAGACACAGCACTCGCAGCTTAGCCTCTGCTACCCGCCCCCGAGTGGTGGCAGGTGGCACCTGTAACCTGAGGCTTCAGGAACCAGAGCAGAGGCTGTGACCAAGCCCCCTATGGCAGCACCTGGCTCTACCAGTAGAAGGGGCTGCATACAAGTCCCCAGGTCCCAGGGCCCTTGGTAGTGACACCTGTGAACCCAGCACCCCTGGCACCAGTGCTGCCAGCACCCCCAGACAACCTGGGAGCAGCAGTATAGGTGGGACATGGGGCAGCAGTACCTGAGCCGTAGAGAGACCACAGAGAGCCGGTGGAGGAACATGATACTCAAGCCACCCTGGAAGCAGCAGAAGTGCTCATAGCCTGGTGATCCCAGTGGTGACATCTGAGACTGCAGTGACATCATAAGCAGCAAGGCACCAGCAACCTCAAAGCCACAAGCAGCACAAGGAGGGCACTGACGACGCCTCTAGCAGAGGCGGTGGAAGGTGGAAAGTGGGGGCTCTCAAGTGGGGGTGGAAAGTGGGGGCTCTCAACCAGAAGCAGCTCAGAACCAAAGTAACCAAAGCCTGACCTAAATAAGAAAGGTGGTTACTGTCACAAATATACTGGCAGAGGATCAACTCATCAAGTACCATGAAGAACTACAGTAACACGGAAGAACAGAAAGAAAAATGACAACTCTCCAGAAACTAAACTTGAAGTCACAGAAGACTGCTATCTAGCTGACAGAGTATTCAAAACAGCTGTCATGAAGAAACTCAGCGAATTACAAGAAAACTCAGAGAGAGAGCTCAATGAGCCCCGAAATAAAAGTGATGAAGAGAAGAAGTACTTCACCAAAGAGACTGAAACTCTAAAACAAACAAACAGAAGTTCTGGAGATGAAGAACACAAATTAATGAGATGAAAAAAATAAAAGAAAGCATTGAAAATAGAGCTGACCATTTGGAAGAGAGAATTAATGAGCTCAAAAATAGAAATCTAGAAATGATTCAAGTGGAAGAGGAGAGAGAACTAAGATTTCCTAAAAATGAAGAAATTTAGCGAGAAATATCCAACTCAAGCAGAAAAAGCAATATAAGCATAATAGGAATCCTGAAAGGAGAAGAGAGGGAGTAAGGAGCAGAGAGTTTATTCAACGAAATAATAGCTGAAAACTTCACAAACTGGAGGAAAGAACTGAATATGCAAGTATACGAAGCTAATAGAACTCCTAATTATCTCAACGCAAAAAGACCTTCTCCAATGCATATTATATTAAAACTGTCAAAAGTCAATGACAAAAAAGATTATTAGGGTGGCCAGAGAGAAAAAAATAGCTTAAAAAGGAACCCTCATCAGTGGATTCCTCAGCAGAAACTCTACAGACTAGGAGAGAGTGGAATGATATATTCAAAAACTATCAACCAAGAATACTCTATCCAGCAAAGTTATCCTTCAGATATGAGGGAGAAATAAAAGCTTTCCCAGACATACAAAAGTGGAGGGAGTTCATTGCCACAAGACCTGCTTTACAAGAAAGGTTGAAAGGGGGCCAGCCTGGTGGTGCAGCGGTTAAGTGTTCACATTTCACTTCGGTGGCCCGAGGTTTGCCAGTTCAGATACCGGGTGTGGACATGGCACCGCTTGGAAAGCCATGCTGTGGTAGGCATCCCACATATAAAGTAGAGGAAGATGGGCATGGATATTAGCTCAGGGCCAGTCTTCCTCAGCAAAAAAAAAAAAAAAGAAGAAGAAGAAGAAGAAGAAGATTGGCAGCAGATGTTAGCTCATGGCTAATCTACCTTAAAAAAAAAAAATGTTGAAAGGAACCCTCTTACCTAAAACAAAAAGGCAAAGGTTTACAAAGCTTTGAGCAAAGTGATAAATAGACAGACAGAATCAGAATAGATTAATACACACTTAATTATAACATAAAGGCTACAGGGAAAGAAAGCATCAAAAATAACTACAACCACTTTAATTTGATCACAAAATCAAAACACAATACAGGATAATTTGCAACAACAAAAACATGGAAGGGGAAGAGGCAGAGCAGAGAACCTGCCTAGGCTGATGGAGATCAGATGCTATCAGCAGAAAAAGGACTATCTCATCTGTGAAATCTTTTATACAAACCTCATGGTAACCACAAAACAAAAAATCATAAGAGAGTCACAAATAATAAATAAAGAGAAAACATCACGGAAAACCACCCAACCAAAATGGCAGACAGAAATGCAAGGAAAAAGAAACAATGGAAATATAGAACAACCAGAAAACAAATGATAAAATGGCAGTATTAAGCCTTCATATATCAATAATCACTCCAAATGTAAATGGATTGAATTCACCACTCAAAAGACACACAGTGGCTGGATGGATTAAAAAACAATATGCTACCACCAGGAGACCCATCTCAGCTATAAAGACAAACATAGGCTCAGAGTGAAGACATGGAAGATGATACTCCCAGCAAATGGCAACCAAAAGAAAGCAGGAGCAGCCATAATTATATCAGACAAAATAAACTTCAAGCCAAAAAAGATATTGAAAGACAAAGATGGACATTATATCATGATAAAAGGGACATCCCACCAAGAAGACATCACACTTATCAACACACATGCACCTAACATAGGAGCACCAAAGTATATAAAGCAACTATTAACAGACCTAAAGGGAGAAACTGACAGCAACACAATTATAGTAGCGGGTTTTAACACCCTACTTACATCAATGGATAGATCATCCAGACAGAAAGTCAACAAAGGAAACAGTGGCCTCAAATGAAAAGCTGGACTTAATAGATATATATAGAACATTCCATCCAAAAGCAGTGGGATACGCCTTCTTCTCAAGTGCACATGGAACATTCTCAAAGATACACTATATGTTGGGGAAAAAAATACACCTCAATAAATTTAAGAAGATTGAAATCATATCAAGCATCTTTTCTGACCACAATGCTATGAAACTAGAAATCAACTACAAGAAAAAAGCTGGGAAAGTCACAAATATGTAGAGAATAAATATCATGCTACTGAACAACCATTGAGTTAATGAAGAAATCAAAGGAGTCAAAAAAGACCTGGAGACAAATGACAATGAAAATAAAACATACCAAAACTTACGGGATGCAGCAAAGGCAGTACTAAGAGAGAAGTTTATAGCAATATAGGCCTACCTCAAGAAACAAGAAAAATCTCAAATAAACAGTCTAACACTATACCTAAAAGAACTAGAAAAAGAAGAACAAAGCCCCCAAATCAGTAGACAGAAGGAAACAATGAAAATCAGAAGAGAAAGAAAATGAAAGAGACTAAAAAAAAACAATAGAAAGGATCAATGAAATTAAGAGCTGGTTCTTTGAAAAGATAAACAAAATTGACAAGCCAGATTCACTAAGAAAAATAAGAGAAGGCTCAAATAAATATAATCAGAAATGAAAGAGGAGAAATTACAACAGATACCACAGAAATACAAAGGATTACAAGAGAATACTATGAAAAGCTATGTGCCAAAAATTGGATAACCTGGAAGAAATTAATAAGTTCTTAGAATAATACAACCTCCCAAAACTGAATCAAGAAGTAGACAATCTGAATAGACCAATCACAAGTAAAGAGATTGAAACAGTAATCAAAAACTTCCAAAAAAGCAAAAGTCCAGGACAGACATCTTCTCTGGCAAATTCTACCAAACGTTCAAAGAAGATTTAATACCTATCCTTCTCAAATTCTTCCAAAAAATTGAACAAGACAGGATGCTTCCTAACTCATTTTACGAGGCCAACGTTACTCTGATACCAAAAGCAAACAAGGACAACACAAAAAAGGAAAATTGTAGGTCAATATCACTGATGAACATAGATGCAAAAATCCTCAACAAAATACTAGCAAATCAAATACAACAATACATTGAAAGGATCATACACCATGATCAAATGGGATTTATTCCAGGGATGCAGGGATGGTTGAACATCCATGAATCAATAAATGTGATACACTACATCGACAAAATGAAGAATAAAAATCACATCATCATTTCAATAGACTCAGAGAAAGCATTTGACAAGATCCAATATCCATTTATGATAAAAACTCTGAATAAAATGGATATAGAAGGAAAGTACCTCAACATAATTAAAAAGGCCACTTATGACAAACTTACAGCCAACATCACACTCAATGGTGAAAAACTGAAAGCTAGTCCTCTAAGAACAGGAACAAGATAAGGATGCTCACTCTTGCCTCTCTTGCCACTCTTATTCAAAATAATATTGGAAGTCCCAGACAGAGCAATTAGGCAAGTAAAAGAAACAGAAAGATCCAAATTGCAATAGAAGAAGTAAAACTATCACTATTTGCAGAAGACATGATTCTATATATAGAAAACCCTAAAGAAGCCACCAAAAAACTATTAGAAATAATTAATGAACACAGTAAAGTTTCAGGGTAGAAAATAAACATACAAAAATCAGTTGCATTTCTATACACCAACAATGAACTAGCAGAAAGAGAAATCAAGAATACAATCCCTTTTACAATCACAACAAAAATAATAAAATACCTAGGAATAAATTTAAGCAAAGAGGGGAAAGACGGATACACTGAAAACCATAAGACATTATTGAAAGAAACTGAAGAAGACAAAAAGAAATGGAAATAAAGTCAATGCTCATGGACTGGAAGAATAAACATAGTCAAAATGTCCATATTACCTAAAGCAATCTACAGATTCAATGCAATCCCAATCAGAATCCCAATGACATTTTTCACAGAAACAGAACAAAGAATCCTAAAATTTATATGGAACAGCAAAAGACCTCGAATAGCCAAAGGAATCCTAAGATAAAAAAACAAAGCCGAAGGCATCACAATCTCTGAATTCAAAATATACTACAAAGCTATAGTAATCAAAACAGCATAGTACTGGCACAAAAACAGACACACAGATCAGAGCCCAGAAATAAACCCACACATCTATGGACAACTAATCTTCAACAAAGGAGCCAAGAACATATAATGGAGAAAGGAAATTCTGTTCAATAAATGGTGTTGAGAAAAGGAGACAGCCACGTGCAAAAGAATGAAGGTAGACCATTATCTTACACCAAACACAAAAACTAACTCAAAATGGATTAAAGACTTGAACGTTAGAGTTGAAACCATAAAACTCCTAGAAGAAAATGTAGGCAGCATGCTCTTTGGCATCACTCTTAGCAGTATCTTTTTGAACACCACATCTCCTCAGGCAAGAGAAACAAAAGAAAAAATAAACAAATGGGACTTCATCAGAATAAAAAGCTTCTGCAAGGCAAAAGAAACCATCAACAAAATGAAAAAAAAAACCCACCAACTAGGAGAAAGTATTTGCAAATTATATGTCCAATAAAGGGTTAATTTCCAAAATATATGAAGAACTCATACAACTCAACAACAAAAAACCAGACAACCTGATCAAAAAATGTGCAGAGGATATGAACAGACATTTTTCCAAAGAAAACATACAGATGGCCAACAGGCACGTGAAAAGATGTTCAACATCACTGATTATTGGAGAAATGCAAATCAAAACTACAATGAGGTATCACCTCACACCCATCAGCATGGCTATTATTTAGAGGAAAAGAAATAACAAGTGTGGGAGAGGATGTGGAGAAACAGGAACCCTCAGACACTCCTGGTGGGAAGGCAAACTGGTGCAACCAAGAGAGAAAACATTATGGAGATTTCTCAAAAAATTAGAAATAGAAAAAAGCATACAATCCAGCTATTCTACCACTGAGTATTTATCCAAAGGACATGAAATCACTAGTTCAAAAAGATTTATGCACCCCTATGTTCATCACAGTGTTATTCACAACAGCCAAGACATGGAAGCAACCCAAGTGCCCATCAACAGATGAATGAATAAAGAAGATGTGGCATATGTATACAACGGAATACTACTCAGCCATAAAAAAGACAAAATCGTGCCATTTGCAACAACATGGATGGACCTTGAGGGTATTATGTTAAGCGACATAAGCCAGACAGAGAAAGACAAACACCACGTGATTTTACTCATATGTGGAAAATAAACAAACACATAGATAAGGAGAATATACTGGTAGTTGCCAGAGGCATAGGGAGTGGGGGGAAGACGAAAGAGGTAAAGGGGCATATACCTATGGTGACGGATGGAAACTAGACTTTTGGTGGTGTACACAGTGCAGTCTATTCAGAAGCGGAAATATAATGATGTACACCTGAAATTTACATAATGTTATAAACCAATGTGACCTTAATAAAATAATTTTTCTTTAAAATTAACCCTTACCTAATTTTTAAAAATTGAATGTGTGTTAAGTAAAAAACAATGATCTCATTTTTAGGTGTTGGATTTTGAGTTCTAACAATACAGGGTATGCCTTGATTTTTGCAAAGGAGACATTTAGAGGAGTCCTGCCCGCAACCTCCCAGAATGGTCGGCTCTGCAGCCAGAAGTCAAAGGACATGACAGCACAATAGCTCCTCACAGCCTCCAGTAAGACAGCATCCACTGCCTCCAACCATGCAATGCCCCTCTGCGAGGAAGTCTCACCTCCAGGAAATCAATGATTCCACAGGGAGCCCTCAGCTGGCATAGCGCTCAGTTGCCATCCTGCACCTGCAGAATGGGCCAGGCCTGGATGTTGGGCAGGAAAGCCCTAAAATAAAGCATACACAGCTCATCAAGAAAGGGCTAGTAATAATTTTCCAGGAAGTCAAAAAGACCAAGTGCCAATATTTGTTTTTTCCAGAAACATAGTTGGAAAACACCATCTAAATCATGAGGAGATCTTGACAGGAAAGAACTCTGGAGGCAGAGAAGATAAGAGTGGACTCATACAGGGGCAAACGATTTGTATCTGGGTCCATCGATGAGCAGAGGAACTCGGCCCCCCCATAATGGATTATGTCGATGAGCTGTGGCTAATTTTGAACCATGGCGCAGGGTGAGGTTGGGGCTGGGACAAGAAGAGTTCGCCATTTCAACGCAAACATCTTATTTAAACTAGGACCCAGAGCGCTTCCTCTGATCTGAGTGTCGCAGGGACCAGACCCCGAGGGCAGCCCTTAGGCCTGGGTCAGTGGGTGCTAACAATAAACCTTCCACGGTCCCTACTCCCCTCCCAACAGTTCACATGTGAAGAAACTAGGGTTCAAAAAGGTGTCGTTCCTCCCCAAAGGGTGCCCCATTACTAAGCGGAAGATAGGCATTCAGACCCAGTTCTGATTGCAGTGGTGCCACTGCTGGGCCTGACCATCACCAAATGAGTCAGACTGACGAGTCGGGTGGGAGCTCAGAGGCTGGGCACACAAGATGGGTATAGAGGAAAGGAGGTGCGATTCGGACATGAACAGAGGGGCGGGGGACACTGCAGGTGGAGAACAGTATGGCCAAGAGCCTGCAGGAGAAACCATCCACACAGAAGCTGATAGGTTAGTTTAGACACAGCATGATGTTGGTGCAGAGGAGGAGCAGGAGATAAGACAAAAAACGTGTGGGTCAGAATTTGGCAAATGTCGAAAGCCAGCTTGAGTTTCATACCGTGAATCAGGTTTCAATGTGCATGTTAGCCTTATTTCTTTTTCCTTACGGTACATTTTGTGGAAACCCCCCAAGAGTGTAGCTGCGTTGTTGGTATGCCTCTCAGGTCCCTCACTCCGATTGCTTTTAACATCCCTTTGATTCCATCTCCAGGCTCCAGGATCCCAGATGGCTGCATTCTAATATCCTCATCATCACAGAGGCTTAATTAAATGCCGTCAGACTGCCGAGGGCAGCATTCTAAGACAGCCGCCAAAGTAGCTACTCCAAGACGGTCCTGAGTCTGGAGAGGCACGCGGGGTCACAGCATTGTCTATCTCTGTGTGGGGAAGAAATCAGAAGCGCTCACTTAGCCATTGTTATGCATAACAGGGAAGAGAGGAAAGAAGGCCTTCTGACTGAGAGACGCTTAGCTGTTCAGGACTCAAGGCGCAGGCGTTCTGGGAACAGAACTGTAAGTACATTTTCAGACAGCTCTGTTTTGATGTCTTTAAAGCTTTCCTTGAAGCTGGTCAAGATACAGAGCTATTTGCATACTGAATGTAAAACAACAATGTGCCCTCACGCCCTGCGAATACACAATCACGGCAAAGTGACCCCACTCCCTCCTTGTTTGCCTGCTGTCTGTGCGTTCTCTCCCTCTGCGTGCTCTGAGAGGAGACACACGTGTCTCTGGGGGCCACAGGTAAGGATAATGATTAAGTCACGAGAAACACCCCTGCCCCCGGCGCCTGGGCACTGCGAAGTTCTGATCTTCTGCAAACTCAGGGCTATGTGGACAGTCAGTCTGGGAAAGAGACACAAAAGACTCTCTCTGCCAAAATCAGGACCCGGACCCAGAGACAAAGGCAGGGTCACAGGTCACGGCCAGTCTGGCTCCTGGGCAGGACGGGGAACTGAATGCAGGATATTGGCCCGACTCAGCAGTCCAGTTCAGGACACTGGAGCCTACAATGGTTTCTATTTCCTGTTAGAGACGGTGACCAAATAATTTATTGGGGACACTTCTGAGAGCAAAAGGGGACGCTATTAACAATTACCCAGAACAAAACTTGTCCAGGGCAAATCCGAACACAAGTCACCCTACCATCGGATTGTGTCCAATCTCCTCTTCCCAGCAAGCAGAGCCCCCAAATCCTACCGCACACCCTGACCCCAGTAAGGTCACCCTATGGCCCCCTGCAGGTCACTTTCTAGTCTTGATAATGGTCCACAGCCTGCCTCCCCATTCTGCCAAACACATGCCCCCACGTGTGCATCCACATGCATGTGCACATCCAGGCACGCGGACACACACGCATACACATGCTCACACACACGGATGTGTGCTAGGCACATCCTTCCGACCCTAGCTTCTTCCACCCTTTGGAGCTTCCCATTCCCAATCTGAGTCAATCCGAACGTTCCATACTCTTCGTGGTAGATCAAGTCCATCCCACCCCCTCCCGCGTCTATCTCCATTTGCTTCCAGAAGGAGAGCAGTATGAGTTTTCCACAAATGCCACAGAACCCCAGATCCTTGGGTCCTCAACTTCCAAACAAGCCAGTGGTGGGAGGAAGGACGGCCAGCAAGGGAGAAAAGCAGGAGGTGGTGGTGACATGGCAATCATTTCCTCTCCCAGAGGTGGTCAAATCCATTCTCATTTGCTGAATGTCATTCCACCCCTCAAAGCACACTCTTTTCATTGTAGCTACACGTGGCAGGGTGAAAATGTAGCCCACCAACCGCCTGCCCCCTCTTCATCCAGCAGGCCCCTGGCCCACAGGTGTCCTGGCAAAGAGCTCCCTTTCCTGGTCCCACGTGGCCCTTGTTCTGTTGTCGATGGGGCTGGAAATCAGGAGCCCTCTTCCCGGCCCTGCTCCTGTCTAACCGCATCCTCAGAGACTCTCCTCACCTCGGACCCACCCTCCTCCTCTGTAAAATGGGCATAATCCATCTGTTAGTCCTACCGCTGGAGGTTGCAGGAGAACTAAGAGAGAGTAAAGATAATGCGAGCATAGCTTCTCTGCAGCGTAGTCTTCTGCACCAAGCTGCTGATCACCCGCCCACCCCAGCCTCTCTGCCCCGTGGGCCCCTTCCTGGCCGCAGCCCCACCTGGCTCAGGGAACAGGCCTCCTCCCCCACCCAGCAGTAAAGTGAACGCAGCCTTCCCGCTGCCCCCCTCACCCTGCAAGCCCACTCCTCTGTAAGCACTGCCTTCACTGGGTCTCCTCAGCTGAAAGCTTTGGTGCCATCCTGGTTCCTGCCAGGGCACCGACTGATGAAAGCACAAAGTGCTGTACGCAAGAGAGAGGTCGTGCTGGGAGCACAAACGATGCTGATTAATAGGATGAAAACAACGTGAGGGAAGGGACCTCTGGAAGAAAGTGGAGAGAAAGGAAACAAGCGGGATTCCAGTGTGACCACGTGTCCCTGCTGGTTTCTCAAGGATGTGCTGGTTTACACCTGTTATCCCAGCATGATTATTAACAGCACCTCCTTTTGCTCTCAGAAGTGTCCTGACTTGGACAAAAAGTTAAATGGTGAGAAAAAAGAAGAGCAGCCCTGCCCTCCGGGAGCAGGCCTGGACCTCGCAGCTGGCCCGGTGTGCCCCTGGTGACCACAGACACTTGCCTGGAACATCAACCTCAGACAAGGCCGTCCAGTGCGGCCATGGGAGACCAAGGCAAAATCATACCCCTCAGTAATCGTGTCTGAACGTGGACAAAACGTGAACATGATGGCCAAACGCCCCTCCACCCTGGCTAATGGGAGTTCCTGTGGCTTCTTCAAAACTATCAGCCTCAATCTAGTCGTCTCTCCTTCTAGATCAGACCTATTAAGCTATCCAAGCAGAGAATCACTCCCCCTTCTTCCCAGCCACATCCAATCCACAGCAAAGCCTCTCTTCCTTGAACCATCCCCCAAATCACCCGGCACGAGCCCCACTCCTATAAATCCTTTCTCACACCCTACTGCGGTGCCCCACAGTTCCTATCAGGGGTGTCTTCTCCTTCGTTACATGAGTTAAATCCAACTCTCAACTCAGACACATTCCCAGTGGCTTTTGGCTGGAGGACTTTGACAGTGGTCTGCTCAGACTTGTCAAACAGAGAACGAGGGCAGGGCTTTCAGGCCAGAACAAACATTTGTATTTGGAAATAAGCAAGGCGAATCCCAAGAACCCCAAAATCGAACTTGCTGCAATTTATCACTGCTGGCCTATAGATTGGTTTCCTTTCTAGACCTCTTCTCCCAAATAATCACAAGTCAATTTTAAGTCCCTACAATCCTGATGGCAACTCTTAAAGGAAAAACCTTGAATGATTGTCATGTCCCACATAATATCCGCATGAGCTCTTGGCTTAGTCCATCCACGTACAGTGTCAAGCAAACTTAGTATGTGATGACGAGTGTTAAATAATAGTAATCCCCTCACAATTGCTTTCCATTTGCAAATTAGGCCTAAAAGACTAGTGAGATGCTGATCTCCGAGGGGTATGGAGTCCCCACAGCTGAATCATCACATTTTCCAAATACTTAACATAATTGAGTTTTGTACAGAGTAGCTCAGATATCCACTTGGGATCATTTATGACTCATCTTAAAGCTAGAAAACTAAAGCTTGGTATTTTTGTTTCCCAAATCAACTTGTTTCCATAGCAGTAGGTCAACATAATTGAATAATCTTTCTTTTTTTTTCGGCCTTAAGTCCTGAAGTTGCTAATCTCTCTGTGTTTTGAAGGATTCGTTCGAGGACGTGCAGTCTAGTCAGTGATGAGCAGCCTGGGGAGATCTTCTCCAGGAGGATGGGGAGCAAGATCCATTTCCTGCTTTCCTGGAAACGCTCGTCTTACTATTGTTGCGCCTTAGATGCAAGTGGCATGTGTCCTCGCCCTGGCCCTGCAGGGACCTGCTGTGTTCACCCTTCCCGCCCCGCTCTCTGCAGCGCCCTCTTAGAGATGCTGTATTGTGGGCCTGGGATGGGCACTCAGGGATGCTGAGGGCAAAGGACTCCAGAAGCACATCAAAGGCAATTGAAGGCCAGTACACCCACCAACAACCACCCTCAGACAGGGGGGTCTAGGAGACAGGAAGACGAGGAGAAACAGTGAATTTTAAACACATTACTCAGACGATCAGAAATCCCATAACCGCAATCACAGAATGTTAGAAATCGTCTGAATTATCGAGTCCAACCTTCTTATTTATTTAATAAATAAACATATAAAGGATGATACCTGGGAAGGTAAGATGAGACTTTCCCAAAGGTCATCCATTAGAAAGACGCAGACAGGAGCGTAGATCTCTTGGTATCGGACTCGCCACCAGCTCTCTGAAGAACTCCATTCCATTGTCTTCCATGCTATATTTTGGATAATTTAAGTGAATCAAGACACTGAAAATTATTCGCATTAGGATAAAGCCCTACTTAACTCCCTATCCCAGTCAGCTACGGCCTCACTCCCCGGATTAAAATTTATTTGCTGCCAAATATAAAAGTACAATAACTAAACAAACAAAATAAATAAAATGTTTAAAGTTACCTTGCACTCTAGTTCTTTAATTAATCTGCATCATGTCAGCCCTGTGACAGTGCTTATACTGTGTGGTTTTTACTTAACAAATTATTATATACTCTCCAATAAATGAAAAAAACGGAGCATGCACATGAGCGTGTTCTACGTGACAGCCTTGGGGGAGGCATTGCGGATTTGCCCATTAGACTGCAAGGACTTGGAAAGATAAAACATAAGTTATTTGTATTTATTTATGTATTTAGAGGAAGATTCGCCCTGAGCTAACATCCACCACCAATCCTCCTCTTTTTGCTGAGGAAGATTGTCCCTGAGCTAACATCCGTGCCCATCTTCCTCTATTTTATACGTGTGTAAAATGTGAGCGGTGCCATGCCCGCACCCGGGATTCGAACCAGCCAACCCTGGGCTGCCAAAGCGGAGCACATGAACTTAATCACTGCGCCACCAGCTGGCCTCAGAATGCAAGTTATCCTTAAATCAGTAATCCACAAATATGTACTGAGTGCCTGCAAGTCTATGAAGACAGAGACTGATGATGCGACTCAGGAGGTCAATGGTGCCAGGTGTCGACTGAGGTGCTGATGTGTCTACCTCTGTGCAAGTAAGTGGGTTCCTTTCTCCACTTTAAAGAAAGGTGGGGGCTGGCCCGGTGGCACAGTGGTTAAGTACACACATTCTGCTTCGGTGGCCCAGGGTTCACTGGTTCAGATCCTGGGAGCAGACATGGCACCATTTGGCAAGCCATGCTGTGGTAGGCATCCCACACATAAAGTAGAGGAAGATGGGCACGGATGTTAACTCAGGGCCAGTCTTCCTCAGCAAAAAGAGGAGGACTGGCAGTGGATGTTAGCTCAGGGCTAATCCTCCTCAAAAAAAAAAAAAAAGAAAGAAAGAAGTGTGTAGTATCTTTCTGTCAGAGGAACACGCTTCATGTAAAGTGCCCACCAACCAACAGAACCACCAGATTGGAGCGACAGTCCACCCGGAAGCCCACTCCCTCCCGTTCTCAGGGGAGAGTTTTACCGTCCTGTCCCCTCCCAACACTGTGGGACCCTGGCTGCATGTCCACCTGCAAACCCAGGGGAAGTCATCAGAAGCAACCTCAGCACATTGCTGAGTATCTGTCATGAAACCAGGTGAACTGAGGATGTCAGGCTCCCACCGGACACAATCTGCACACTCGAAAAGGATAATCAAATTGAGGAGAGTGAAATGAAGGTGTCCATTAGCGCACAAATGGAAAACACTCATCATGAAAACACACTCAGCCGAGATCGCACAATGAAAACACCACAGCAGCACTGAGAGAAGACAGAGAACTGAGGAACCAGAGTACAAGCTATTCTGATTTTTTTTCACTTATTGTATGTTTATATTTGAGAGCAAATTAATTTTAGCCTGGAGAGTGAGATGATCTGATGAGACAGCAACTGCCTAGGATTTGGGCTGAAGGAAACCTGTAAGAGATGGTGAAGCTCCCTGAGGCCACCCCAGCAGGGAGCCGCTACCATCCCTAGTCTGGAGGAGCCGTTATCAGAATCTGGAGAGCCGGAGCTGGCGCTGCGGGAGAGGAGGACCCCCAAGAGGAGTGGTGGTCTTTGTAGGGGTACAAAGTCATTGCGATTGGCAGCCTAGCAGAGACAGAGACAGACAGAGACAGAGACAGAGACAGAGAGAGCCCAACCTTTCCTGCGCCTGATGCCTTCATCCTCCATACCTAATTGGGATCCAGAAGGTCAGGGCACTGTTGCTGCAAACCGTAAAGGCCAACTTCCCTGACCCAAAGCAGTGAGTCCAGCACAGGAAGTTCCCAGGTACACCGACACGGGGGCAGCCCCAGACCCCAGCCTGCCGGAGCACGTCCCTGCGTGGACAGGACAGGGTCTGTCTTCCAGGAGGCAGTTTAGCAGAGGTAAAACGATGTGCGCTTTGAATCAGACACACCCAAATTTTAATCCTGCCGGGAGTTAGTTTTAGGCTCAGGAAGGCCAAGCATGTCAATCAATATAATAGAGTAATACTGCTCACCTAAAAACACCTCTGTGACGATGTGGTTGGACAAATACGAAGCGTTCCGTGATGTGGTAGGACACAGTAGATGCTCTGTAAATAGTAGCTATGGCTCTCCTGTTCTCTTCCTAAGACAATACAAACTCTAAATGGTGGTGCTGGACTGCTTTTTCTCGCTTTATGACAAAGATCTGTGGCTGGTAACACCATTTCAATAGACCATTGCGTCACGCCTGCCAACACAGATTCAGAGCATTTGCACAAGAAGAGTGGAATTGGGTCCCACTTCTGAGAGCCTCAAGTATCTTGATTCCTTTGTTACTTCAGAATGGAGACCCTGAGTGACCACATTCAGCAAGTTAATGGGATAAATCAGAATCTCCAAATTATACCCTTTCCACTCCCTACAGACCAGAGGTTCTCAACGGGGATGGGGGTGGGGAGATGATTTCAACCCCCAGGGGACATTTGACAACGTCTGTAAACATTTTTGGTTGTCACACCCCAGGAAGAAGAGAGGGTGCTTCTGGCATCTAGAGGGTGGAAGCCAGGGATGCTGTTACACAGCCCACAGCACACAGGACAGCCCCCACATCAAAGAATTATCTAGGCAAAAATGTCAGTAGTTCTCAAACTAAGCTGTAGAGAATCGCGGTGTGTAATCAGAGATGGTGTGAACAGAGTGGGAGTGGAGGCAGAATGAAGCATTGAAAGCTTTGCTAGAAGAGGTGGAAGAACTCTCTTGTCAGAGTCGAGCCCTGGGGCAGTTGACTAGAGAAAAGAAGAACCTGAAAAAGGTGAAAACTAATCTGGAGCCATCGCCTTCCCAACTGCTGCTCTTTCTGCATTTTCCCTAAAAGTTCCAAGAAAGCTTCCACGAAGGGAGGTAGTATGGAGTGGGCAAACTTGCTTTTCATTTCCTCTCTTTAGTCCATAGTTTTCCCTACAGGTGGAAGGAATGTTGCAATATTCTCCTTCCAAAAGTAATTGATGAAAAGAAACTGTCCAAATATGATTCTGTCTGAACAGATGCCCGACTATTCAGGACATGTCCACAGACACAGGGACGGCTGTGAGTCGTACGGAAATATATGCCTAGGATCTCCTGTAGCCATTTGGTGACTCAAAACAAAAACGTGGTTCAAACTAGCTTAAACCATAAAGGTAATTTTACTGGTTCTGGAAATTGGAAAGTCCACAGGCATGCCTTGATCCAGTGGTTCAATGACGTCCTCAAACATCTCTCTACTCTGCCTTCCCCTTAATCCTGGCTCTCCTCCTGGTCTCAAGATGGCTTCTGGTAGTCCCCAAGGGTATAAGGTGGGAGTGACCTTAACTCACATCCCAGGAGAGGCTCCGAGGCTCACTCTGAGTGTATTGCCGTAGGTCGTCTGCCCATCCCTGAACCAATCACTGTGACCAGCAGAATGAGATTAACCAATCGTTGCTGAGAAATTAATGGATCCCACACAAAACACATGGTCAATAATGGAGGAAGGAGTGGTTTCTCAAACCAGTTAGGATATTATTCCACACTATTATCCTCAGAAAGAAAAAGAACGGATGCTGGGCAGCGGAAAGCAGATGCATGATAGTCCGGCCAGGTTTAACCAACCGTTATGTATCGAGTCCCTGTCGTGTCCTCAGCATGGCACTCTGTGACATGGGGCATCCAGAGTTGGATAAGACTTGATCAAAAAGCCCAGACTGTCTAAATGGTAAAGGTAACACACATGGAACAGGAAAGAAGAAGTCAACTAGGTGCCAAGTTGCACAGCACAGACTGCAAATGATGGAAATTCAGAAAAGGATACTCTGACTTCCAAGAGAAGAGATTGACGTTGGCCTCAAAAGGTGTCCAGGGTTTGTACGGACTGCAGAAGGAAATGGGTGCATGCTGACCAAGAATAAGGAGAGAATGAGATCAGAGACTTGCCTGCCTGGAGCCGAGGGTGAATGAGAAAGAAAACCTCACCTCTGGATCGATTTCCTCTCCTAAGCCCCTGGCTCCCTCTGTCCTGGTGACCACGTGTGCTTATTTACTTTGACAAGCTCATTTAATGTGAGCTGAAAGACCATCTCCTTAAAATGGAAAAGATTCGGATAGTCAGTTCCTTTTATCAGTTTTCCCTTCTGGGAGACACGTTCTACTCATCAATTTTCTTCTTCAAAACCATTAGTCAATCAGCAAGAAGGGAACCGGTGCTTTTGCTGTGCAGGCTGGTGACAAATGAGGGCATGAATTTTCCCGGGCAGGCACTTTGCTTTGCCATTTGCCTAACCAGCAGCAGACAAACACAGTGTCATAGATAATGTCGTTAAGATTACCATGGCCTTTTATGAGAGATAACTGAGAGTGATTAGAAATGTTAATGCTACAGACTTAGAGAATGCAGCCCAGTCATGAAGGATTGTTTCCATATGAACCCTTAGGCTGCCTGCAGGCATGGCACCAAGAGATTCTTTCTAGTTGTTCTGCTTAGTATGAAGGACAACCAAAAAAATATCTTCTAAGTGTCTTACAGGGTGCTCTTCTCCCACTCCCGGACATGCACTGGCTCCCTGGTCCCTGCTGGGATGCAGGCAGAAGTTTTAAGATGAGATCCGAGATCTCCACAGGCTGACTTCACCATGAACCTCAAATCCTTCACCTGCCAGTAGATGCTCTGCTCTTTACTCAGGCCCGGCTGGCTCCCTGCTGCCACCGTTGAAGCCACCTGTAAATTCAAGAGGTACAGCACATAAAACTTCGATGCACAATAAGTGAGAGCGGGTGTAGAAATAGCAGCAGTAGCAACAGCAGCACCAGTGGAATAGTTTCTTTGGAATTCTCAGGTGAAAACTTGGCAGACAAATATTAATAGCTTCCTGAACCCATAATTTCAACAGTTTGTAAAGATTTCACACAGAAGCGATTGGTCAGCTTCGCTTTATCTTCGCTTTATTATTTATGGAAAAGCCATAAAATTTCCCATGAGATTTGTAAGGCCTTGCCATTCAATCCCTTTGTCCTCAACTCTCCCGTGGGACGGCAGTAGGGGTTCGGGCCCATCATTTTTAATGAAACTTTAGGTTACAGCTTCTAGGCCTCAGTAGACTTCTTAATTATGGATGATCTTGGTAACACTCCCAAAAGTCACAGGGCCTGGGGAAACTACGTAATTCCTTCCCACTGTGGCCAGGAAACTATTCCCAAACAAGATGTTATTAATCCTCGTGTAGGCAAGAAATCTTGGAAGTGCAGAAATATGCAAGAAAATACCTGTGAATTCCACCGCCCAGCTTGTTCCCCCGTCTGCTGGCCCAGCTCCACCCCGCCCAGCCCTCAACCCAAAGGGCGTCCCTTCCCTGCCAGCCCCTGAAACAAACACGGTTCCACTCTGTTGTGGTGGATCATGTTCCTCCCCCGAGAAAAGATGTTGGGCTCTTAACCCCCAGTGCCCGGGAATGTGACCTTATGTGGAAAGAGGGTCTTTACAGAGGCAATCAAGTTAAAATAGGGTCATTATGGTAGCCCAATTTGTCCTGATAAAAAGGGGAAATTTGGACACAGAAACAGACATGCACGCAGGACGAAGGCCACATGAAGACGATGGCAGAGATCAGGGTGACGCCCCTCCAAGCCAAGGAATGGCACAGATTGCCAGCGAACCATCAGAAGCTCTTGGAGATACACGAGCAAATTCGCCCTCGCAGCCTCAGAAGGAACTCACCCTGCCGACACCTTGATCTCAGACTTCCAGCCTCCAGAGCTGCGAGCCAACACATTTCTGTTATTCTGCCCCTGAGTTTGTGGTCCTTTGTCATGACAGTCCCGGGAAACTAATACACTCCTTCCTGACTAGGATCCCAGGCTGAGGGCTGCACGGCCGTGGGAGTCTCTCTCTTCCTGGGGATCACTCATCCTCAGGAAGACATGGCAGGAGCAGCCCCACGGAGAGCCCCACGTGCTGAGGAACTCAGCCTCCTCCCAACAGCCCCATGAGGGGTCTTGGAAAAAGGACCCCCAGGCGCAGCTGAGGGGACCGCAGCCCTGGCCGCCGGCTGGATTGCAGCCCCATGAGAGGACCTGAGCCAGAGCCCCCAGCTAAGCCACGCCCATTTGTGGCTTTAAGCTGCGAAGATTTGGAGTAATTTCTCATGCCGCAGTAATGAATACAGATGGCTTTCAGGATTTCAGACACTGAGATGTTTTCACATATATTCCTTATCAACAAACTCCTTTGGAAGGCAGCACAGAATTCAGCCATTTTTATCGGGAACAGGGGAGTATGTTGCGTTAAAAATTAACATGCCAAATACTAGAGAATAAAGATTCCACCCTTTTAACACAAAGATGATCACAGAGTATGTGCTGCTCCACCAAGATGCCGTCTTCAAGACATGCACTCAGACCCAGCTGCTGGGAATACGGGCTGAGGGCCCATGGCTGCACCAGTCATTGGGAATTGCTCTCAGCCATGTGGAACTGCCTACCGGAGGTTACGACCTGTCGGTGACTTGCCAATGTGGGATCTTATGGGCAAGCCCCTACCTCACACTGGGAGAAGTCTACATTCTTACTTCCTGCTTTTAACTTGACAATTTCCCTCCATGTGCTCGCTTTGGGTTTGCTTTGTTGCTTAATTCCCTTGTTTTTTGAACCGATTCTTTAATTCATTTACTTTCATTCTTCCATTTTTATTGATGTTTAGTGCTATGAATTTTCTTCTGATCACTGCTTTAAATATATCATGCAGATTCTGCCATGTAGTTTTCATTATCATTCAGTTTTAGAAATTCTGTGATACCAATTTGCATTTCCCCTTTCATGCAAGAGTTATTTAACAACATTGTTCCAGGTGGAAGGGCCTTTTTCTTTTGGGATTTGTTAATAATCTCTAATTTTACTGTGCCATAATCAAAGAAAATAGTAATATTTCACTTTTTGGACTTACTGATGTTTATTAATGATTACTAATATGCAATTAAGTTTTGTAAATGCACCATGTAAACTTGAGAAGACAGTGCCTTCTCTATTATGAGGATGTCTCCTTCAATGTGGATCCATAAGATCTTCCCATAACGTTGTTGGGTCTTCTCTATTCTCACTGACGTTCGTCAGCGTGATCCGTCCTGTACTGAGAGTGATGTGTTAAGGTCTCCTGTGTGTTTCTGTCTCAGCTCTTGGCATCTCCTGTGATTTTTGCTTCATGAAAGTGATTGTAGTACTAATTGACGAATACATATAGGTTACTGTTGTATCTCCATTACACATCATGTTCTTAGCATTTTAAAACCTTCTTGTTCGTCACATTTCATGCTTTTAGGTTTCAATTCTACTTTGATATCAGGATTGCAACCTCATTGTCTCTCTCATTGCTTCCATTTGCCTTGTATACCTATGCCCATCTCTCTACAGTCATGCACTGCATAAGGACGTTTCAGTCAATGACAGGCCACATATACAACTGTGGTCCCATAAGGTTAGTTCCATGTAGCCTAGGCGTGTAGTAGGCTCTACCATGTAGGTTTGTAAGTGCACTCTATGATGTTCACATAAGACAAATTGCCTAACGACGCATTTCTCAGATCATATCCGGGTCATTAAGCAAAGCGTGACTTTTTCTGTATCCTTCTGAATCACTTTGTTTTAAGCGGTCTCTTGTCACACAATTGCATTATGGGACAAACAAAAGGTCTTTGGATTTCAATAGTGGAGTCCATTCAAAATTATTGATATGACTGACATGTCAAATATTAACTTGGTCATCATATTTTATGTTATGTTTTGTGTTAATTTTGCTATGTTCCTTTCTTGGCATGACATGTATGCTTTGCTCTTTATTTTCAAATTTTTCATTCTTTTGTGCTCAGGAATATTCGTATTTTTCTTTTAGTGTTTACCTTTGTGCCTGGGTTCTTTTTTTGGTACCGTTGGTTCCCTTCTTTCTTACTTAATCTCTTACTATCTGATATACCGGTACTGAATGGTACACTTTAACTCCCACCTACTTCCTAAAAGACAATAAATGACTTTTCTTTCCTCTTCATTCTATCTTTTCCTCTTGTTTTTCAGTCACACAAATTTCTGTTTTTCATAACAAGGTAATATTTGTATATTGGTATTTCTTCCTTGCCTCCGCCTTTGTTTTAGTCTTATACACACAATCAAATAGATTAGCGTGCACATCATGGGTCCTTCTGCTGGAGTTTTTCAAGTCATCTCTTGTTTAGATGGAGCTCATCCTCTCTTAGTTTCCTCAAGAAGGGGACACGGGTACACAAGTCCCCACGTTGTCAAATATCTAAAACTGTTGTCTATGGTCCTGATGCTTCACAGACAGTTTGATTAAAAATAAACTTTTCACAATTTCTTTCACTGAGTTTTTTGACATTCTACCACTCCATTCTTGCTTTGCTTTTTGTGTTGTTTCTGAGAATTCTAATTACAGATTAGTAATTTTGCTGTTGTAAGTTATTTAATCCTTTTATCTGAAAACCTTGGAATATTTTTGTTTACCTTTGAAGTCTAAGTGTTACTGGGCTACGTTGTGAAGTTGATTATTCGTTCCTTGTTCGTTTTTCCAGGTATTCAGTGGGCCCTTTCAATATGTAAATTCAGGTCTTTTTCTGTGTCTATAAAGTTTTCTTGGGTTACAATGTACATATTATTTCTGTCCCATTGTTTGATTTTCTACATCTGTGACTTTAATTATACATATGTTGTTTCTTCTTTGAATATCTTCCCATTCAACCTCTTTCTCTTTATCATTTTCACTTCTTCCATTGCCTTATTTCACTTGTGGATTGTTTTTTTGCAATTCTTCAATGATCCTTATTACGTTTCATTTGAGTCATCTTCACTTCTGAGATGGGTTCATCTTTCTCTTTTGTTTCTTTCCTGAGTTCAATCAACTCTCTTTTCATTTTTTTCTGTCTATTTTCATTTTTAATATTTGATTTCTGATTCAAAGTGGTTCTTCACATAACAAATGTCTGTTTGAATATATTTAATTCACTTGACAACATCCTACCATCTCCTTTTGCTTCATGGTTATCTTTAGAGGAGGAGTTTCAACAACTGAAATGTGTTAATTCTCATTTTTCATATTTTTGTGGTAACTGTATACAGAGTTACTCAGTGTCACGCTATTCATTTTGCATATTTGCAGTGGTTTACAAGATTTCTACTCTAGTGGCATGGTGTCCTCTTCTGTCTGTATAGCATAGCTTGGTTTCCTAAGTGAAGAAGTTTCTTGTTGATGTATGGAGTGGCTACATGCACTCTATTTTTATATTACTTTTTGCCTTTCAGGACCTTAATTTTTCCTTTAACTTCTTTTATTTTTTACCACCCAGTCACCAAAAGTGCCAATCCCTTATTTTTTGTCTTTTCTCACCAGAAGCTATGCTTTTTAAAGACTGCCACCTGAAATCATATATACTTTAAGTCTCTTCTCTGTACTCAGTGGGGTAGTCTATTAATACAATTTTTCAGTATTTTTACAGCTAGGATAACTATCATTCTGGTCGTGGTTTTAGAATAATTTTAGCCTTCACTCCCTTCTTCTCTCTTCTGTGCATTATGTTTTTTTTTTTAAATCAGACCATCTTTGCTGCAACAAAGGTTTGCGAAAGAGTCGGAGAGATTGCTTACTGAGATTTCTTTCTTTCTTTCTTTGCTTAAAAGCACTTGAAGTTTGTGCATTCATTGTCTTCTTGTTATGCCAGTGTCCTGGGTTTTGAGTCATTTTACAGGTTCTTCTTTTGCATTATCTTCTGTATTGTGGTGAGACGTGGATTTAGGCAGCTGCCATTGTCCCCAGCTACCCGGAAGAAAACAACACATATTTTTTGAGAGATATCTATCACCAGGACTTAAACTCTGAATTTGCAACTATTCAAAGACAGGATATGTATAAAGCAGTGAATTTAAAAAGGTGATGAATAACCAAATTCCAAAACTACCCTGACCAAAAACCTTATGAAGATTTAGATAAGAGAATGGTTTTTGTGAGACAGGGCACAGAATGGTGGTTGGGAGGGCGGGCTCTGAAGTCAGACAGCAGTGAGTTTGAATCATGTCCCTGCTCCCTACCAGTTGTGCAGCCTCAGGTAAGGATTTTTACACTCATTTTACAGATCAAGAAGCTGAGGTCTAGGGAGTTAATCATATATCTACCCTCGTGGAATACTAATAATTACGTGAAAGAATGCATGAAAAGGACTTTAGTTAGAGTTTATGGTGCAGAGCAAATGTTCGTGAAGTGTTAACCATTGTTATTAACAAAATAACAGAAGAAATTAGGAAAGGCTTCATGGATGATAAGTGCTTAATTTGTACATTAAATTCTAAGTAATAATGGTGGAGAGAGATTCCTGGGGCAACTACAATATGAGGAAAGATGTAGGAATGATTCTTGAGCCTGATACATTGGCAAAAGATGGTGACAGGTTGAGTTTCAGAAAAACACGACAACCGTTTTTCCCCGTCTGAAGATTTATGTGGAAAAGCAGAGGTAGATAAGAGTGGATTGATCTGTGGACTGATTATGGAGGCAACTGAATGAGTCTGAGGACGTGGGGGTTGACCTAATGCAATGTTTCTGGAGAAACTGGTCCAGATAATATTAATAATGTGTCCTGATAAAAACATGTGCTAAGTCTATATACATTTGGAAAGATTAGGTTGAATAAAGCTAAATTCATTTCTTTATGTCAGAAACTCACTCTGAGCTTTAGTAGTATACTGGTTTGCATTATGAATCTTCAAAATGAGGATATAGTATTCAGCAATATTTCTCAAGTTTGAGTACTATTTGTAGCCCTTTTAATGTAAAAACAAGATAAAACACTCAGATCCCAGTTTGAGTAGGTGAAAAATAGAACTCAAGACAGCCTGAAATCTGGACCTGCTAAGGGATGCTACCGGGAAACTGACCATTGCTGCTCACCCTGAAGAGACTTAGAGGATATGAAACCTCACCATAAGGACAGAAACGTTTGACCTGCTAGAATCCTCTTTCCATGTGAGAGACATTATCTATTGCTCTGTACCTGAATGGTAAGCTCTGGAGATACAGGAAGCTACTAATTCATCTGCTCTCTGTCATTATCTTTGGTCATTGGTACATGCAGCTTTGTGTTTGATACTCATGTCCACACCATCTCCACACTTTTAGCAGTTTCTTGCCATTTTCATTCCATGTCTTTGTCTTGTACCTACCTTCAGTAGGCAAGACAAGCCCCTCCATTCTTGGAACCCTTCAGGGGGAACGGACGCTGAATCTTTGAAACCAGATGGGCTCCATTCTCTCATTCCTCCATCTTCTATAATACCTGCGCCCACCCACCTACAAACACACCCTACCAAGCCTGCAATACACCTTGGCTTCTGTATTGCTGGGTGTGAGTTTTCCTCATGGGCGAATCTATCATGAAATAGTCATATTCCCTCAAAGAAAAACCAACCCTATGAACCTTTGAGCCTGTGTAATCTTGTAGTGACTGCTTTAGAAATGGTCCCAAACTAAGGCTCAGCAGAGCTGCCCTAACTGGCTGTGGAGTCTGTTATCTTCCAAGGCACAACTTTTCTGCATCTGTGTCTCTCTTAGCTGAGAGGCATGCCCAGTTCCAGCATCCTTTGGCCTGGCAGTTCTCAGAGCCTGCAGAAAGGACTCACGTTTGTCTTCCCAAAAGCCTGCAAGGTGTCGGTCCTGACTGGAACTTCTGTGAGGGTCCTTGCCCATCCTGGCCAACGCAGCCTGAGTTGGAGCTATTGCAACCACCTTCCCCTTCTAGGAAGAGGTTTGAGTCTCTTACAAAATCAGAGGCCAACAGAAGGATCTTAAACATCACTCCAGGCCTCTCAGGAAATCTGTAAAGAGTTTAATGTCATCAGCCAACTCTGGCAAGGCTGCACTCCCTCTTTCTTCTCTTCTGTCAATCACTCTGTGTCTACCCTCGGGCTGGCGGGCATTCTGAAATCCTCTCTCAACTCAGTGTCCTCTGAGATTATAGGAGGGGTTTTGAGAAGACAGCTCATCTTTATCGATCTATACTCCAAGAACATTACTGGTATCATTTTCAAAAGAATAGGCTTGCATTTAACGGGCTGTGGTCTATCAATGCTATGCATAAGCTCTTTACAAGTATGTTATTGATACTGAACTTGGTCACTCCTACCGTAGCCATGGATCTCCGTCCATACACTCAAGTGAGCAACAACAACAAAAAACAACTCCTTTAGTAAACCAGCTTAACTCTTTACTGAGGCCTCCATTCCACCAGAACCTCAGTTCTTTCCAGGATTCTCTCACCTCCTTGTGGTTTTTCCCCAGCTCAAGGGTATTCCAAAGTTCCCAGGTGTTTGTGGAGGAAAGAAGTCAGTCCTCGGCCCCCAGTCCTCACAGAGTGCTCCTGAGATGTCTGCCTGGCCCCCTCGGGTCCTGCTCCCCTGCCGTAATGGGACCTGGGCATCTTCAGAGAGCCTTAGTCCCATCTTTTGAGATGCACCATGTAGCCAATTCTCTCTGGGCTCTTTCTGCCTCTCCAGCAGAAATTCTGAGAACAGGAGGCCACAGTCAGTTTCGGTCTCAGTACTGGTCACTCCTGTCTCCCTGCCTCCCTTTCACCCCTTCAAGAGATCCCATTCATGCCTCCTCAAGATTCTCTGCATTTGCCCCAAATTCTCCGAAGCTCTGAGCAAGGAGGATGGCAGTGGTCACACACAGTACTTTTACTTTGAATTCCCCACACACTGTCCTGAAGACAATGGCATGCTGACCCACCCCTGCTCACATGGTGGATGCATCGGGAAACTGTGGGTTAAAGAAGGAGCGAGTCATAAATTAATACTGCAAAACATTATTCTGCTGTGTGTGTAAAGTATACTGATGAAAGGAGACAGAAAACTGTCCTCCCACACGGGGACAGCCACCAGGCACTAGCATTGACAGGCCTTTCACAGGTTAGGTGAGAAAAATTATCAGTAAATCTTGCCCTTGAAACTAAACAGAACTGTCCGATATGGACTCCCAACAATTATCCATCATCAGGCATGAGGATTGTCTTACCTCTGTGAGGTAAGGAAGAGAGCGTACGTCCTCCATTGCTGGGAAGGAAAAAAGAGGTCCTGTTGCAGTAGGGCCCGTGGAACCCCATGACTCAGTGGATCTGATGAGACCCAGTTCCTGACGGGCGGCTCCAGCCACATAGCGTTTGACAGTCCCTGGTCACAGACACGCAATGCCAACCAGGGAGAGAGGGGAGGTGAGACGAGGAAGGGAGGAATGGCAGTGAAGGATGCACCAACGTGTGGATTGTGGCTGCGAGAGAGGGGCCTGACATCCCTCAGAATTGTCCTATTGAGAGATGAGGCAGCCGAGCTCCCACCCCAGGGTGGTCAACGGTTGTTCCAAGGGCATGAACGCTCCCACACTCCCAGCCCGTCCTGCTCATTTGCAGGTGGAAGCAGGGACACAGGGACCCTCCCCAGGCCTCCAGCATAGGACACAGGATATGACTGGGGGACCAACAACACCTGTTTTGAGTGGCTCCAAGGGTATGGCCACATGGGAGAGAAAGAAAGGAAGAGACACAGGGAAAGGCATTGCAGGGGCTGCCTCTGTCCCAAATAAGGGGGCCTGGTCCAAGGGTCCCCAAAGGATGCTCTTCTTCTGCACACTCTGCCACTCTATACACAACCTCAATGTTATCAAAAGTATCTTCAGTGCAAAGAAAACAATAAAAAAGGCATAAACTCCAGGTGAGCCCCATGTCACCAAAGTCTTCCCAAATGGTCCGTATCATATATCACATGAGAGCAAGGAGTCTGGAGGCTCACTGCACCCAAAGCCCAGCTCTGATATCCTTGCTCTGACCTTGGGCAAGGGAAGGGACCTCTCGGTGCTTCAGGCCCCTCATCCATAGACTAGTGATGGTACAACATAGGTCCATCATCCCATCTCCACAATTCCAAACCCCGAAAGCTCTGAGAAATTGGGAGCTTTTTCATAACTTTTTGGCAGCACTCCTGACCTGAACTAAAATGAAGGAATTTGTAGTCTAGATTTTCCCATTTATGATGAATATTCACATATTTCTCTGGAGAAAGAGTCACATGTTTAATTATAGGGTGCAGCGGAGGATGTGACATTATATGTGGTATAAGCACCACGAAAAGCTAATCAGGAGAAAATCATATTCCGAACAACGTCCGGTCTGAGAGCTCTGGACGGGGAGTGTACTGCCTGTCCACATCATGGTGGGTGGAGTTTTGAGATTAGCAATGATTCGGGATGCAGACATTAGCAGATTGCAAGCACATATGTAGCGCTTACCGTGGATCAGGCAACCTTCAAAGCCGTTTCCATGTATTAATTTACTTATCCATTGCTTTCAATCCGCGAACAGTTGCATCTTAAGTGATCGCCAATATTGAAACTTTCTAACCACATCACAGGTGACCTGTAACACTGTGGGCAGGAAAAAACCCATGACTTAGAGGCTTTGTGGGTGTGTGTATTTTCTTGTGGTAAAAAAAACACAACATTAAATGTAACTTCTTAACCAAATGCATCCACATCATTGTGCAACAGCTCTCTGGAACTTTGTCATCTTGCAACACTGAAACTCTCTACCCACCAAAAACTAATTCTCCTTTCCCTCCGCCCTCAGCCCTTGGTAACCATTCTACTTTCTATTTCTATGATTTTTTTGACTACTTTAGATACCTCATATAAGTAGAATCATACTGTATTCGTCCTTTTTTGTCAGCTTATTTCAGTTAGCAACATGTCCTCGAGGTTCATCCATGTTGTAGGGTGCATTAGGATTTTCTTCTTTTTTAAGGCTGTATAATATTCCATTATACGTTTGTACCACATTTTGTTTACCCATTTGTCTGCCAATGGACATTTGGGTTGCTTCTACCTCTTGGTTATTGTGAAAATGCTGCAATGAAGATGAGTGTGCCGATATCTCTTTGAGATCCTGATTTCAATTCTTTTGGATGAATACCCAGAGACGGGATGGCTGGATCATACAGTAGCTCTATTTAAAAATTTTTGATGAACCTCCATACTGTTTTTATGGCACCCACACCATTTACATTCCACACTGCACAAGGGTTCCAACCTCTCCGCATCCTCGACCACATAAGTGATTTTCTGTGTTTTTGATAGTGGCCATCCTGATGGGTGTGAGGCGACACCTCGTGGTTTTGAGTTGCGTTTCTCTAATGGTTAATGATGTTGAGCATCTTTTCATGTGCTTATTGGCTATTTGTATGTCTTCTTTGGAGAAATGTCTATTCTATCCTTTGCCCATTTTTAAATTGGGTTATATGATTTTTTTTGTTGTTGAGTTGTAGAAGTCCCTTATATACTCTAGGTATTAACCCTTTATCACATATATAATTTGCGATTATTTTCTCCCATCCTGTAGGTCGCCTTTTCACTCTGTAGATTGTTTCCGTTGACATGCGGAAGTTTTCAAGTTTGATGTGGTCCCATTTGTCTGTTTTTGATCTTGTTGCCTGTTGTGAGTTTGAGGTTTTTTAAAAATCTAGAAGTTGACTCAGGAAGCCAGTCCCCTTGTGATGAATTCAGAATAAAAGAACCTCAGACCCACACTGAGAGCAAGTCAGAGCCGAGAGAGGCCCTTCACGGCTGAGGCCACAGCTCAGGATGCTTTATCAGTGTGGGGAGGCCATGCGTGGGAGCTGTCGAGAGCTGACTTTCATCCAGATGAGAAACCATTAGGCGCAGGATGAGAGGAGAGGGGAGGGGAAAGGAGGACAGATGGCTACACAAGAGGGAGATTGCAGTTCAGAAGGCTCGCCTGCCTTTTTTCTTTAGAATGACACCTCTTGGTCACTGTTGAGGCCAAGGACTAGAAATAACAGGGCTCACCTATGAGGCTAGAAGGGAACATGCCACATCAAGGCTCACAAGCTCACAACTGGCATCCAGTTCTGAAGGCCTCATGTCGACAAGACTGCCAGGTCCTCCCCGAATTTGCTCTGTACTGATATTCTTTCTGCAGAGTTATTGAGCTGGAAGACGGGCATTGAAGGAAAGCAAATCCACAGGATGCAACTTGAGGACTGAATACTCCACCAATTAAATGGTCTGCCCAGATACTGGAATCATACTGTCTTAGGAAGAAATGGGCTGACGCGCCCTTCATGCAGTCAGGGAAGGCGGTTAGGAAACAACACAGAGAGGTGCCAGCTGGGCTGTGTTTTGTTTTATTTTAAAACCTAAATCACCCTCACCATGTTTTCTGTAACATCGCGAAACCTGGAAGGTCCTGGTGTGACTTTGGCTTCATCTTGCAGTTTCAGAGCCAGAATTGGTATTTTCCCTGGATATTTAGGGGGCACATATACTGAGCTATTGCTAGATGAGTAAAAGAGGAAGTGGGAACAGTAACAAAGTAACAATAATGATACTCTGTTCACCCACCAGCTAAAATGGACAAGGTACTTTAATAAACAACTATCCTAATGCCAGGAAGTCATTAGAACATGATCCAATTTTACTGATGCTGACAGTTCATGAAGAGTAAATAACGACCCACAGTTGGAAGTGGCAAGGCCTGAAATAGGACTCATGGGCTTCTAGCTCCCAGAAGGTGCTCGATAATAAGTGTTTGAGTTAAATTTAACGCGATGAAAAAGCAGCCTTACTGTTGAGACATGCAGTTCACACTTTGCTGGGCATAGCAGAGAGAACAATAAACTCAGGGCAAGTCACTGGGCTGGAAACCGGAGCACACCCCTTTCAGTTTGCTGTCTGACCTAAAGACGACACTCAGTCTAATCCTACAGAGATCTCAGTCCACTTAATGAAAGGACATACAGCACCCATGGAACTGTCTGGGCACTCCTTTCTCCAAGTCTTGAACCAAAACATTAATTACTCAATGCAACCCAGTTTTCACTGCAGGCTTAAATAAAATACTAGTTTCAATCACCTGCTGGATCTGTAGGGGATGTATGACTACACAGCAGCTTCACTGATACTGGAACTCCTGTGTCTGAGTTCTGGTCGCTTCAGAGCAAACCCTTTGAAAGACTGCGGGATGCCTCTGATGCTGCGACAGCGCGGGGCAGTTTTTAAGCTTCCCTGTCAGAGCGGCCACGGAGACACTTCCACATCTTTCATGGTGCCAAATCCTTGGGTTTTGAGGGCAAATGTGATATTTAGAAGCAGCCAAAGTCATTAGGAGTCATTTTAAGGTAAACTAATACGGGTTTTGCTCAAGAACTAAACTGGTAAAACTGATTTGGCTTAAGTTGTTTCTTTAAAAAAACGTCTAGAGCTTTTAAAAGATAATGCCATTCTTTGCCACAGTTTTGGAAATTTAGCAGCCCCCTAAAGCGAGCCCTCTTACAACTATCATTTATTTCAACGCGTCGTCTGATGGTTACTGCCCATCCCCATCCTGCGGGGTGGGCACCCCACCGCGCGCACAAGCGCCGCCTCCTACGGGGTCTCCAGGTTCGGTTCGGTCGGCTCCATCGAGAGGCCTTGGGTACAACTTCACTCCCCTGACAGCAAGAAAGAGTTCATGTTTGCCTCACTTCCTCTTCCCTGCTTCTCTCTCTGCTTATTTAGCAGAGAAGAAAAAAAAGTACTTCTTTTTTTAAACAGCTAAGATCGTGCCCCTCATTTCCATAAGCCCCTTGTGATTGTTACCCCGCACCAAACATCCTAGCTCCGTCTAAGCAAACCAAGCCGCTCTGTGCTTCTATAATTAATCGCTTAAATGTACGAGGCATGCTTGTGCTTGCCATAAACTCTGCAAGCTGAGCTTCGAGGCAGCGTTTGCACCTGGTAGCTGATTCCACTTGCATTAGCAAGGAAGCTTTTGGTTATAACCTGGCAAGACTTGCTTTAAAAATTGTTTAAGGGGCAGCCCCTTGGCCGAGTGGTTCAAGTTCTGCACGCTTGGCTTTAGCTGACCAGGTTTGTGCGTCCTCATCCCGGGTGCAGACCTACTCCACTCATCAGCCTTGCTGTGGAGGCATCTTACACACAAAGTAGAGGAAGACTGGCACAGATGTTAGCTCAGGGCTAATCTTCCTCACCAAAGGAAGAAAAAAATTGTTGAAAACAAAGATTTGAAGCAAAAAGGTAAGGTAGATTGTCCATACCAAATATAACACGGAACACAAATAGGCTCACACCTCACGTTTCATAGTTGTTGTGTTTAAGTCTGAACGAAGAGTCTGTTACCAGAGGAGTAAGACTTTCTCCTTTAACATGCTTTGATTTATCGTTCTGAACTCTGGGTAGAAGATGTTTATCATGGGGGAAGGAAGAGAAGCAGTGGTTTGCCTTGCTTGTTGTCTGTTCTCGTTAGGAATATCATTATTTTCCATTAAGTTTGACTCTCTCAGCTACAGCCCAGGAGTGAATTTTGCACTTCAGGAAATCATATTTACTCTTGCAAGCAACTAACGCCTATTTAGTCAATTACAAATCCAAAGCAATAAAGTTAGCTTGTGATAGTTTTCAAAATTCATTAGAATGACAAAATTCTACCCGAGCTGAAAATTTGTTTTGACAGTTCTCACATTTATCGCAGCAAGGATCTCCTCACTCCCATCCTCACCCTGCAGCGGCTCGAATTTCTAGACTATGGGAGAAAAAAATCTCAACATCCAACATCTACTGAATTTCCAGCACTGAACACAGAACCCGATACATAGTAGGTGCTGAAAAAACAATGTGTTAAATGAATGAGTGCAAGACACTGTCCTAGATACAGACAAGGGGAGGAGGTGGGAGGCAGAGGTGGAGACGTTGAAGATGAGAAGCATAAAATTGGGTCCCTGCTCTCAAGGAGCTTGTTACCTGGAGAGAGAAGGCAGTGTACTTGTGAAAATTAATTGTGCCGTATTTTCTCTAGAATCCTTCTTTAGGTCCAGAGAAGGAGAAGAGTCTAGCATATTTAAGAAACATAAAGAAAACCACCGAGCCTAGCTACAATGTAGTGCATAATTTGAGAGCATGAGCTAGGCAGGTGACGGAGGCCATGGAAGCCATGGCAAGGAGCTTCTATTTCATTCTAATGATGAGAAGCCCCTGATAGGTTTCAGAAGGTAAATGACGTAGTGTGATCTGATTTGCGTTTATGAGAAGTCACTGTGGTTCTAGTGGAAGAACGATTAGGAGAGAGGAAGGAGGAGGCAAGGGGGCCAATGAGGAGGTGATCGCATTACTCCAGGGAGAGGTAACAGTGGCCTGGTCTACGGGGATAAAAATGGAGAAAGCCAATGGAATGGTCATCTATTTTGGAGATGGAACTCTGACTGGATTTCCAGAATGATTGGGTGGCCAAGATGAGGGAAAAGAAAAAAGTTGAGTGTTCTGTAAATGTTTAGCTTGATAACTGGTCCCCTCCCCTCTTGAACCCCAGATTGGTTCGCTCCAACCTCTCCTACCTTAGAAAAATAGCACCTTATTGCAATCATGAACTTCACCTGACGTGTCAATTTTGAGAGGCTTATTCACCCAAGCAGGGATTTCAAGTAAGTGGTTGGACAGAACTCAGAATAGTGGTCAGGACTGGAATTATCAGCTGCAGGAGAGTTTTAAAGCAATGGAACTGGATAAAGCTATCTAGAGAATAAATATAGATCGAGGTGAAATAAGACCTCAGGATTAAGCTGTAAGACACCCCCACATTTATGATGCTGGCTGTTGAGAAGGAGCCAGCAAAGGAGACTGAGGAAAAGAGGCCAGAAATGTAGTAGAAAATCCTACTAGGAGGGAAGAGTGAAACAAATTTCAAAGAGCGAGCAACCAACGGGGTCAGATGCGCTCCACTGTCATGAAAGATGAAGCATAAGACCGTCACCTGGCTTAGAAAGATGGAGGCTGTCGGTACATTTGACAAGACCAGTTTCTACACAGTGATAGGAATGAAGCCACATGGAAATGTTTGTGATGGGATAGACCCCAGATATCACCTACTTCCACCATCTCTGGAGAAAGCCATGCCGTAGAGAACATGGGCCTTTTGCCCGAGCCCGAACTTTAACTTGCAGTGGCCATGAGCACGCAGTCTTTGTCACTCTTTGATATGTGTGGGATGTATGCCCCCAAAGGCCAAAAGCAGGACATGGAGCTGTTACAGGACAAATCTCTGATTCACAGAGTGCCTTCCAGTCCCTCCAGCTCACGTTAGTTGTTCATACTCTGTATTAGGAGTGATTGATCTGGGGCCCATGGACCTATGAGTTTAAGAGTGACTGTATGTAAAATTATGCGCAAATACAGTTTTCTAGTGGAAGGGTCCATAGCTTTTATCAAACTCTCAAGGGGTCCATGTCTTCCTCTCAAAGAAAAATATTAAGAACTTTGCTCTACACCAAAGAAATTGTACAGCTCACCAGACTGAGAGAGACCTTCTCTGAGATCAAGCTCCTTTGAGAGGATCATTTATCATCACCCAGGGCGCAAGGCAACGTCTGCACCACAGTCAAGGAAACTCCAAATGGCCCAGCAGCCTAATAAATCACCCGCCCATCACATCGAGCTCTCCTCTAAGCTTTTAGAGGCTTTGATTCCAGGGAAATGTCACTTCTGGGCATGGAGCTTCAGAGGCTGAGAAATGCTAAATGATCCATCAAACCATATGAGGACAGAGCAGGGTTTTAGCGGGAGGCCACACGGCTCTGCGTGCAGACTCACAGCTCAGAGCACAGCGCAGTGTCTATGAGAGTCCTCCCGGCCCAGTTTCTGCAGTCAGGCCTCATCGGGCCCTCCGGTTGCAGGTGAGACATGGTAGCCGGCTCCTGAGCGGTCCTCGGCATTCGGGTTGGGTCAAAGCTGTCTCAAGGGCTTTGCTCCACTTTGAATACGCGGGCCCCAGCTGCAGAAATGTGCAGAAATGAAATGATATTGAACCTTCCTCTTCCAAGAATATAAAGGAATTTTAGGACGTTATGCTCTTGAAAGTGCCAGAGGTGGGGCATAAACTCTTCTCTCCACACTCAGAGCACACTGCGCTCCTTGCAGGAAACCACGAGCCGTCTGATGTACAATTTCAACCTTGCGTAAAATTCACGTTCAACTCCTCAGCTGCCACCACCACATTCGGTCACTAGGGAGCCAGCACTAAAGCCCAATTAAGAATTTGACGTTTAGCCCCTAGTGGAAACACGGCTGTCTGTACCCTGAAATACCCTTCCTGGGGAGCGTTCTCAGGCTTGCAGTCAAAACACAAAGATATCCAAAATATTCAGGGCCTGAGGGTGGGGCAGGGGCTCGAGGCAGGAATGATGTCCCTCATACATATTTCTCAATCCCCAAATTTCAAGACAACAGATATTTATTTGGTTACTTTTCTTTATATTTTTCAATTTCCGGCATCCAGCACAGTGCCTGGCATGTAGAAGCAGGATAGTTTTTTTTAATCAATAAGTGAATTGTTGAGAAACTAGGTGAATACTGTATCACTCCGGGTCCAGTCAGAAAACAGAAGGATTTCAAATAAAGGGAATTTAATACAGGAAATTAACATGGGTATTGGAAGAACTGAGAGGCCGAAAGGCGGTGATGAGGCAGCCCCGACATTAGCACCAGCAGGTGCCATTCCTACTCCCAGGTGTGAGGCAGGTCTCCCAGGGCCAGAAGCGGAACGAGCCACAGTGGGGCTGCCTGCCTGAGTCAGGACGGCACTGGGAGGGGCCGCCTGACACGAGCAGGAGACCGAGGAGATGCTGCCTGAGACAGAAAGTGGGTGTGGAGATCCTGACTTCTCTCCTCTACCCTCCCATCTTGCACCAGAGCCTCTGTTGGCAGAGGGCGAGGGGCCTGAGAAAGGCAGCTCGCCTGCAGCCAGAGCAGAGAGGAGACGGGTGGGAGACAAGGCATCTGAAAGACACAAAGAGCACGGTGGAAAGTTGCCCACCTCTGGGAATTAATGGGATACCCGTACTTTAAAGGATGATATAAGTCGATGTCAGTGCCAAAAGAACAGCACAAACAATGAACACTCAAGTCACTCGGAAGAAGAAATACATTCGCTCCTCAAAGGAAAGGCTTGAGATGTTCCTGGCTGTATCCCAATACACAGAAGGCGTTCCTTCAGAAGGTATTTATTGGGCCGATTGCTAGTGTGGACGAGAATGGTCTGAAAGGATTTCCAGAGGGGACATGGACCAAGTTCCTGCCTTTGAAAGATGAGAAGAATGAAGTTGAAAGGAGAATACAGAAATTCTAGAATGGCGGTTGCATGAATGCAGGCACTGAGATGAAGAGCAGAGAGGTGAGCCTCGCACGGGAGCACAGCTTATCTCCGCTGAACTCTGGAGCGTTGAGCCTCTTTAATGATTCCAGGTGCTCGTGCTGCCTCTGCATCAAGGCTATAAAATCTTTGAAGGTAGGAGTGGTTCCACTTCAGTGTCTTCTCCCAAGCCTCCCACTTGCAAAAGTGTTGATCAGCTGCTGGTTTCAGGTCCTCTGTCTCCCCCGACATCTCCCTTGGACTCTGCTTCTCACCTGCCCCATCATCTTCTCGGTCCAAGAAGGTGGACTACATCTACGTGTTTATAGCTCCTCCTCACTAAATCCCCCTGAAATACAAGAGATATAAAATAAGAACAACCGAGAGGCCATCGGAAAAGCAGAAAGGTGCCAGCGTGCGAAAATATCTTTGAGAAACTTCTGGATAGTACACAGATGCCGGATGCAGACAGGTGGGAATGGTGGCTCAAGTGCAGACAGCACAGCCCAAACGATCTCAGTGGGAAAGCGGACAGAGGAGGCATGGGCTGACCCCCCACGTTTGAGCCTTGGCTCACACAGCAGAGAGTCCCATCTTCCCACCCTCACCAACAAGAGCTCACTGTAATCTTTTTATCCCTCTCCAAGGGGGGACCATGCAATAATGCAATAATGTGATTAGTCAAGACCTGACACTCCTATTTTACTGGGTCTCAAACCAAGAATGGGACAGGTGCTTCCCATGCCCCATGTGTCACAGAAGATGCCCCTGCTGCCCTCCCTCCGTGTGCCCCCTCTGCCCAGCTGCACCAGCCCACCTGGAGGGTCTTCTTTCTCTCTCTTCCAGCATCTCTGCCTGCAGCAGAGATGGAGTCATCCAGTCCAACGTGGATTCATCAAATTCGGTCTTCAGTTTGAGGGAGGTCCCAGCTACCTTTGGGGCTAAGCCTCATTCTTCAATCCAGTTTTTTCTTAACTTTTTTAATGGAAGTATAATTATTCAGAAAAGTATACATTTCAAAACAGTTTAAACAGAGAGCCTTACCTTTGGGGCTTATTGGACACACTCGTCACTTTAGATAAAGTGGGCGCTTGTTGCCTTTGTTCTACCAGCTTTTCCTCTGCGTGTGCTGCACCAGCTAAGACCTGAGAGGGAGGAGTCAACAGGAGCCGGAGACCTGGAGCCCTCAGCAGGAGGCTGACCAGTTCCTCGAAGGGACAGCTTCTATTGGCGCAGCCTCTCCACCAGGGCGAGATTTACGCTGAGGAAATGGGGCGCTGACTTTCGCAGTTCCCGATGTAATTCACACCAGATTAATCCAGGTACGTAACAGGCAACAAAGAATCACCAGATACTAGAATAAAACAAACAGCCACAAACAGAGAACCAATTTCAAAATATGCTCCATCAACACATTTTACTGACATCTCCTAGAAAGTTGTGAAATAAACATATAAATCTGCTATACTGGAGGTGTGACTGGCGCAAGCTCACAGCAGGGGCGCTGCGAGCAATCCCTCGGCATCTGTGGTGCCTTGTAATTTCAGGCAGAGCCCGCAAATTTTCAGTTAAGTGAATGTAATAATAATTATTATTATTATCAATTATTATTAATAATAATTATTAATGTAATATTGAAGAATGGACTTCTAAATGAACATTAATAAAAGAAAATATCCTCAATAACTAAAATTCCAAGTGGTTCATAGAAAATCTATATGGGGTGTCTGCAGAGAGAGCAAAGCATGCTGCAGGTCTAAGAAAGTAGCTGTGGGTTTATTTAAGCTACCGTTCTCCTCGTAGATTTTTGTCTCTCCTTATGCTTCCCTGATTGGTGGGAATCTTTCTCCTTCTTTCCTTTAGTAGTTTAGAAGTTTTACATCTTATTTCCATTGACTAGTGGTTTTCCTTCCAAATTTAAACAGAAGACCTAAAAATGTGGTCACTGGAATAAGCTGAGACATATTAGTAATCTTAATAGGTTAAGTGTCCCATTAAAAAGCATATTCTGACAGTTTAAGTGAAAGTGCACTCTATTCACAAGAGACTCGTCCAACACCACGTGATGCAGGAAACATTAAGAAAGAAAGGAATAGATGAGACACGTGAGGAAAATGCTAGCAAGAGCAAGCAGGGATAGCAATACTAATATGAGGTTTCAAAGCAGACGTTCTTAAACGGGACAAAGAAGTCATTTTATATTGATTCAAGAGAGAATTCACAAAGAAAATGGAATGGTCCCATATCCTTAAGCACATAATAAAGCATCAAAACGTCTGAGCAAAAGATGTGTATATTCAAGGAAAATTTGGGAAAATCAGAAACACACTTCTCAGAAATAGATTAAATAGAAAAAATGAGATTTAATAATTTGAAAAACACGACTAGCAACCTTGGTATAAAATTTAATAACTATCTAAAATTTTTACACTCAAAAACCAGAATCAACATTTTTAGAGTCCTAATGGAATATTTAATAAAAATTTCGCTAGTTAATAAACAATTTCCATATGTTCTCCCTAAAACAGAGATCTTTCAGAACACACTTTCTAACCATTGCTCCATAAAATTAGAAAAAGACAACAAGAGAATAGTCAAAGTAAATCTAACCACTTAGAACACGTAAAACACTCAAATATAGCTTTTGGACCAAAGAAGAAATCAAAGTAAAAATTGCAAACCCTGTGGTTAAAAACACCCCAAGAACGTTCCAG
Organism: Equus quagga; assembly: GCF_021613505.1. Classification (NCBI taxonomy): domain Eukaryota; kingdom Metazoa; phylum Chordata; class Mammalia; order Perissodactyla; family Equidae; genus Equus; species Equus quagga. The sequence continues at coordinate 128,012,286 of NC_060274.1, read as the reverse complement.
GCCACCACCGAGTCGGTCGCTTTCACAAGGTGTTCACGCGTCTGCAACGGCCCGAAGGCAACGTCCTCTAACCCTTTCCTACTAGGCTGTCTTTTCTCTTCGTCGGGGCTCTTTGTAAAGTACACACTCAGCCTTTTCCATATGTGCTGCAGGCGTGTTCCTATGGTCTCTCTCTCCTGTTTTGACGTGGTCTGTGGTGTATTTGCGCACACAGAGATTTTACATTTTTAGGTGGCCAGGACTGTCAATAGTCTTCATGTGCTCATGTTTCTAGTCTTTCTCAAGCAGATACGCCTCCTTCTCCCAAGTTATAAAAATAGTATCCTAAAATTTCTGATTTTTAGATTATTTATATCTTGCATACATTTGAAATTTATTTTTGCCTTTGAATGGTGTAGGAGGTCTAGCTTCTTTTGATAAAAAGCCAGTGATGTGAGATGGATCAGTTAAGTGGGGATCCTTCCCTGGTTAATGTGACCGGCAACCTTTATCACATGTTAACTTCTATAGTCCCCTCCCTCTGGCTCTCTTCCTCTGCCTCCCTCTTCCACTTTTAAGGACCCTTGTGGTGACATGGGGTCCCCCTGGATAATCCAGAATTCTCTCTCTCTTTTAAGGTCAGCTGATTAGCAACCTTAATTCCGTCTGCACCCTCAATTCCCCTCGTCTCGTAACCTGACATATCCATGGTTCCCAGGATAAGGACGTGGACATTATCTCGCCTACTGTGGAGGGTATGCTTGGACCTCTCCTCCCTCTCTGAAGCTGGGAGTTGGGGTCAGCCTGGCCTGACTGCACAAGATCATGAGAGGACCCTGCCTGGGCCTGTGAGCTGGGAGCTTGCATGCCTGCTTGCCACGTGGACCTCAGACGGCCTCAAAGGCAAGAGAGACGGTGACGAGCAGAGGGCCCCGCCCTAGTAGTCGTAGCTCAGCAGGGGCCAGCATGGAACCAGCTCGGCCATGCCTCGTCAGGGGTGTTCCTCCTCCTCCTGTGAGTAGATGAGAGGGAACAGTGGACAATACCCCTCCCTGAGGGGAAAGCACACGTCAGTCACTTGCCTCTGCTCTCGGCTCCATTACTTTCTCTTCTCCCACTTGCTCTGCATTTCAGGGAACTCAGTTTCCCAGGCTTCCTTGCCAAGTGGCTTCCTGGCGATTTTGGCCAATAAAAGGCACTTGTGGCAACTGAGGTGTAAGAGGAGGGAGGAAGCCAGGCATTTCTCCCCATCTCGCTCTGCCTCAGGCCGCATCACCAGCATCTCCTTCCTGACTATAGCTGTCACCAGAAATCCTGTCCCCAGAGCTTCTAGAACCTGCTACATGGTCCAGCTTCTGGATTCTGGCAACACCACTTCCTCCAGTTGTCCCCTGAGACACGGTAGGACACAATAGGGTCGTCTTGTTGTTGTTAATCTCCCTGCTGCTCCTAATCTATTGCCTCCCTGTCCCCTTTGACTTTTCGGGTCTTTTGTCATCCGTGTAACCAATTCCCTGTGTTGAATTCCTTCTGTTCAAAGACCTGGCATGGTTTCTGATTTCTTGATGGATTTGGACTAATACATAGTAGCAAACTCCCTCACGAAAACTCGAGTGTAAAGGAATAGGGCCCTGATTTCCAGAAGAGCCGCATCCTTAGTCAAAAGCGCACAGGAAATGTGCAGAGAACTCGAGTAGCTCAGGCTGTAAAAGATTATTAAGGGCAAAAAGTATCCAGACACTTGGAGGTCTGGATTCTCAGGGTAGAAAATACTGCTCCTGTTCTCTCAATAATTTCCAACAGACTGATCCACTTACGCAAAGATGTGTCTCGTCCATAGGCAGAATTCACAAATGTCGAGGAACAGCCATGTTGTAGGTGTAGTGGTCTGCTTAGGTGTTTACATGAACAACCTAGGGAGGCAGTTAAAAAGATGAAAATTTAGGTGTCCCAATTCCAAAAACGTAAAAGCTCTGGGTGAGACCCCTGAAAATGCATTTCAGAACCACAAGTGATTCTGACACAGGTAGTCCACGGACTACGTGTGGAGAAACTCTAGGTATGAGCAATGATCTCCAGAAGATTCCTTAAACGTTCTTGGCCTCGGTTTCCCCATCTGCCACATATGGATAATATGACCTCAAAGAGATGTCATAGGATTCAATGAGGCATTGTAAAGCATCTGGCACATGTGGGGCAAGGGTGGCAACAGAGAAAAGGGGTTGGATGTACCCAACAAGTTAATTTTTGCTGAGTGTTTAGGATAAACAACTTTCTCTCATTTTTTAGTTTAGCAACATATTTCTGTGTTTTGAAATGTCAGCGTTGGTGACTCACATATAGAGTTGGTGTGTCTCCAAATTCTGTTAGTTGATGAGGAATAGAAATAGTTAATCCAAGCCCAACATCCGTTTAAGCTAGGAAGTCTCCATTTCAAGTAGAATCTAAAAGGCTATCTGATGGATAGAGATACTAGTTTAATTTTTAAAAAAGCTTCTTAACTTTGTAATCTGGTACAATAAGCTGAACGAAAAGAAAACGATCAAAACCTCAGTTAGAATATTTAATTAAGACTAGTTGAATTATTTATGATAAGGGAGTTAGCTCATAAGGCCCAAGAATCTTTTAGAAGCTACTTCTTGTAAATTTAGTTATAAAATGTTGAAAGCTCTGTTACAACTCTTCAAAAACTAAACTTCATCATCTCCTGCCTTCACGCCCCCCTCTCGGAAATTAGCCAATTAAGAACCAGCCAATATATGCAAAAACATGGAGCCTTCTTGATTATGCAGCATCTAATTGTTACTCAATCGTCATTGAGATGGTTTTAAAGTAAGATAACATGCTAGTGGCATTCATGTTAACAAGCCCCATTTATTTTTCACATTATAGGGCTCTCTCTCTGAATGGGGCTTTCTTGTCTCATGGGGAAAACAGTCTGCAAATTCAGTCCACTCCACAGTGACGTCACACCTTTCCACAGAGTCCTGGGGGTGGAGGCAGGGCCAGATGCAGAAAGTAAACACTGCAGTGCAAATGAGCATGGAGATAGAAAAAGAAAGAAAAGAGAACTGCAGGGGATTCAAGAAGGGCAAAGCATTAATCAATTGGCTTTGACTGGAATCTATGAATCTGAATATCTTTTACAGCAAGGAAATGTTTCCATCGGAAAACAAAAAAGTTTAATAGATCAGTGTCTGAGAGGAGGTTGGATTCAAAGACACCAGGAAAATCTTGGGATGGCCACCACACCGCAAGTTTGGAAACAGAATTTAACAGCTGTCACGAGTTGGGGAGGGGGGTTGCTGTAACCACGCATCAAGGATGTTCCAGGTCCAGACCAGCTTTCCACGATGAACACCAGCAATAGAGATCCCTAACCCAGAAGCAGACTTGTGTCCATGTCAGCATCCTCACCGGGCCCTGTTAGGAAGCACATGTGGTCAGTGCATCAGTGAAGATGTAGTAACAAGCCTCAGAGCGTCCTTCCCTCCGCCCTCCCCTGGTCTGGAAAGTTGCCCATTAGATACATGGAAGCTTCTCTAATTCTGGGACCATAGGTCTAGCATTCCAAAGACAAAGCCAGAAGAGAGAATACAAGTTCAAATAAGAAATGTAAGGGAAGCTGCTACAACTACATAGGCAAGTCGACGACGCTGGAAAATTAGATGTCAAGGAAATAGCCAACCCACTGACCCACCGTCGGCCTCAATAGCCAGAAAGGCAGAACCAATACAAATTGAGTCAGGATCTAACAAAATGCAAGTCATTTCTGAATATCTCATGAAAGACTTATAGGGAACCGATGTTAGGCACCTGGGTGGCTATTTTCCAGAAACTCTTTAACAGGCTGATTTTCAACACTGTAGCCAGCTAATGTTTGACATGCAGTAAAAGCACACCACCAAAATATCCATCTAATTCTTCAAACCTTATCATCAAGACAATCCCAAATGATATGGTAAAGTTATTAAAACTCTCACTCAACTGAGAGTTTTCTGGAAATTCATTTATTGGTACACTGTGGGTAAAGCAAGTAAATTTTATGACCATGGTTACTTAGTGACCTGGAACCCCTGGTAACAATGGATGCCCTGCAGAAAAAAGATGTCAGTGATAGGAAGTTGCAAATTGCTTTTCGAACTATTGATGTGGTAATGCCCTAACTATTAAATGTTTTTCTTGTATTCAAACGTACACACGCGTACAAACAGGCAAGGACCCTTGCCAAGAGACTCTAAGAGTAACATTATACTTCAGAATCTTCCGAATAGTCTCAAATATCAAAACCTGAAAACACAGCCAGCTTCTCTGTAAAGACAAGCAGTACTTTCCACTCCATATGTGTAAGTTTCAATTGCTATAATGGTTATAACTTACATTATGGTAAGAACTAACATTTATTGAGCATTTACCATGCTCTAGGCACTATGAAAGGTTCTTTATATAGAATATCTCATTGAATCCTTTGAAATAGACAGGGTGTTTGATAGAATCCCCACTATATCAAAAGGCAATCAAAACTCAAAGATCCAAAGTGTGTTGGCTAGGATCACACGGCAAGCAAAGACAAAACAGGACTGAACCCAAGATTTTCTCAGGTCCAGTCCAGTGTTCTTTCCATAAATTTTTTTCATAATTTTTTCCCATAAAATTGCTTTTGGTAAACATTTTCATTCATTTCTATTTTTGTCCCCATTGCACCTTAGAGTTCTGTGTATTTTTTTAACTTTCTATTTGGAATAGTTAAAGATTCAGAGGAAGAAACGGACAGAGAGGTCCTGTGTACCTTTCACCCAGTTTCCCGGGATGGTAACATCTTGTGTAACCGCACCACAGCATCAAAACCAGGAAACCGACATGGGTACAACCCACTGAGGCCATTCAGAGTTCACCAGTACCTGCACTCACCTGTGTGTGTTTGTGTAGATCTATGACATGTGCTGTGTGCCTTCCTGTAACCATCACCACAGTCAAGATTTTTTATTTTATTATATTTTACTTATTTATTTATTTATTGCTGAGGAAGATTCAGCCTGAGCTAACATCTGTTGCCAGGCTCCCTCTATTTTATATGTGGGTTGCTGCCTCAGCACGACTGCCAATGAGTGGTATAGGTCCATGCCCGGGAACCGAACCTGGGCCCCAGAGGTGGAGCATGCCAAACTTAACCACTACGCCACAGGGCCAGCCCACAGTCAAGATTTTTAACTGTGCCATCACCACACGGCTCCCTCATGTTACCCCCTTTATAGCCACACCTACCTCCTCCCCCTCACCCCTAACCCCTGATGACCACTGACCTGTTTTCCATTCCTGTAATTATATTACTCCGATATTCTCAATCATATTACAAATGTTATGCAAAAGGAGTCATGAAGTATTTCCTTTGGGTTTTTTTTTCTTCATTCAGCATAATTCCATGGAAATTCATCCAACTTACTGCATGTATCAATAATTCATCCCCACTTAGCGCAGGATAGCACTCCATGGAGCAGATGCACCACTTTGGTTAACTGTGCATCCACTGAATGACATTTGGTAGTTCCTGGTCTGGGGCTATTTCCAATAAAGCTGCTATGAACATCTGTGCACAAGTGTCTGTGTGAAAGTAAGTTTTCCTTTCTCTGGGATAAATGCCCAAGAGTGCAATTGCTAGGTTGTATGGCAAGTCCCTTTTTAGTTTTAAGAGGAGCTGCTGAACTATCTTGCAGAGTAGCTGTACCAGTTTCCACTCCCGCCAGCAATGTATGGGAGGTCCAGTTTCTCCGCACTCGTCCCGGCATTGGGTGTTATCACTATTTTTTGTTTTACCCACTTTCACTGATAGGTAGCAATATCTCATATGGTTTGAATTGCATTCCTTAATGGTAATGAAGCTGCATATCTTTTCACATCCTTCTCTGCCATAGGTGGATCCTCTCTGATGAAACATCAGTTCACGTTTTTGTCCATTTTCTACTAGGATGGTTTGTTTTTGAGTTTTCAGAGTTCCTTCTGTAGTCTAGACACAAGTTCCTTATTGACCATGTGATTTATCCATAAACATTCTCTGATATTTTCAGTCAGTAAGGCCTTTAAAAATAGAATCGAATGCATGTTGGAGTCCAAAAGATTAAATAAATTTTTCAAGAATTCAAACACTTACCACGTGCTTTACTAAAGAAGCAGCAGAAAGCCTGGACCTTGCTTTCTCAGAATAAGAAACTAGAGATGGACACAAGACCAGGGATATTTCGTATAGAACTGTGAGATGTGGGCAGGACATGTCGAGGGGTCTGCCTGAGGGAGATCCTGCGAGGCAGCTCTGACTGTTGCTTTTCGGACCCATCTGTCATCGCTGCAGCTCATGCGCCACCTTGTGGGCTCCATAAACTCGTCAGGGTCCTGCAAAGTACAAGCTCATATTTGCAAAACATACCCGTTCTCACCCACGCTTCTCTAGAGGAATTGGTGACGCATGAGATTTATTTCTACCCACCGCAGTGTTCATCACACATGGCTGCTTCCAAAAGGAAAGCCAGTTTGGGTAGCACCTGCTGCTTTATTCTTTGGGGCTGGTGAACCACCAGAAGGAAGAAAGATGGCTGAGACACCCACTAATGCAACAGAATCTCATAATGACACTTCACCAGCAGGCATTACAAGTCTCCTCCCGTGCTGTATCACTCCTCCTATGGAGTGTTGCCTCACAGATGGAGGTTATCTGCCTTGAGAAAGCGGGGCTCAGAGCCGGCTGCCGGAGCATCCCTTCTTTGACTCTGACCACCAGGACGGACCTGCAATGGGCATTTCTCCTGGGTACAGTTATTGGTGGGTGCTGCCCAAGCATGTGGCCACAAAGGCAGATCTCAGCCCCCATCCCCCTTTAGACATCAGAGAACATTAGAACCAACAGAGAACTAAGAAAAATGGTGACTGCAATTTTTTTAACGAAAAACAAAATTTTGTCTGACATATGATTAACTAATAGAGCAAAACCCTTGAAATGAGGACCATCTCATATTCAGGTCATCTAGTGCAGGACCCTTTCTTACTTTGCAACCCAGATACATAAAGCACACAAATGTTATGGGAAGCAGGAACGGGGGGTGGGGAGTATGAGCCCCCATGTTCATTAGCCCCTCCCCACGTGGGTCCCAAGTCAGCTCCCAGGACTTCCTAAGACCTCTTAAATCACAAATTGAAAAACAATGAGATTGCCCTCTTTTTAAAAACTGGAATAATATTTTATTGTATATATACCACATTATCACAAAAGAACAAATATTGCATGATTCCACCTACATGAGGTATCCAGAACAGTCAAATTCACAGAAACAAGAGTAGAAGGTGGTTGCCAGGGTCAGGGGGAGGGAGAAACGGGCAGTGCTTGTTCCATGGGTTTAGAGTTAGGGTTGTGCAAGATGAACGAGTTCTAGCATCTGCCACCCAACACTGTGCCTATAGTGAACAGTGCTCTACTGTGCGCTTAGAAATCTGTTAAGAGGAGAGATCTCATCTCCAATGTTCTTACCACAATAAAAAAAATAAAGTAAAAAAAAAAAACAAGCAGACTAAACTATTGAATCGCTTAGGACAGTTCTTACAGTGCAGCTAATCAATTGAGAGAACAATGTCACATATGACCTAGAGACTGAAACAACAGATCAACAAAGTACCTTTATCTGATGGGAAGAAATAAATTACGTTTCAAATCTTGGAGGCGGGGGAAGGACTAAGAAACCCACCACCATGTTGTACAGATGGAAGAAAAGTCCAGAGACTGTTACCAAAAGTTCAGGCTCTGAACTCGGTGCCAATCCAAGTAACAAGAACAGAGTTTTGTTTGAAAAGGAAAGAAAGCTTTACTTTCTTTGCCAGGCAAAGTGAGTAGCAGCTGGCTAGCACCTTAGGAACAGCTGGCTCCCTATAAGAAGTGGGTAAGTGGGGTTAAAGCTTGTAAGGAATACAGCTGCTTGTAGGGAGGGGGAGCCTGTGGTCTTGCTGGTCAGCCCTTTCCCACCAGCCTGTGTTTGGCCTTGTGAGGCTGCTTGCAGGCAGGATGGCGAGATAAGGGAATCCACAGGTGGATGTCCTTGGTTGTCTGCCTCTGTGGTGGATAGTGGATTCTGGTGCCAGGAAGCTGAGGAGTAAGCAGAGAAAGGGGAGGAGTGCTTTTGGTTTTAACCCCACATATGCTGGGTTTAATGTAGGGGAACTGATATCAGGGATGGTATCAAGGCCAGGGGCCTGCTGGAAGACACACAGCTAGTTAGTGCAAAACCAGGATTAGAATCCAAGTTATTTACCTGGTTCCCCATGAAATTCTCATTCTAAATACTTGGAGTGTCTTGATACCTTGTTTCCATGAACTCTCCATGCCAGAGGTCAAACATTTTTTATGATGAATGAATTAGCACTGTCACCTCCCCCTGCCTTGGCCAGTTAAAAGCTGAAATCACAAAAGGAGACATCTCAGCACATTATATTATAGGAACTGCCTGCAGGTTTTTGAGGGCCTCAGAAACCCAACCTGGCTACTCACTGCCCTGCCCTCCAGGGACAGAAGGAGAAACAGTTCCTAACTGTTTGGTCTTTCCTGGGCTGACCACGGAGAACAGCCTGAGCTGCCTGCAGATCTTGCCTATCTGCCGTTTCCCACCATTGCGAGATGACCACGAAGGGATTGAAATGGCTGAGGGCAAACAAGGGCTCTGAGGGATGGGCTCAGAGACGGAGTCTGAGGATGAAGGAGAGGACAGTCTACCGAGAGGGTGGAGGGTGCAAGACAAGGGGCTTAGACAGGAGAGCAGCTCCAACTGGAGGCTTGGTGTGGCTGGGGAACCAGCCTAAGAGCCCTGGTCCCCAGGAGGGGGAGAGGAGAACAGAGTTAGGAAGGGGAGGAATGCTGTGGAGTGACAGCTGCAGTCCTTGCCTGTTGCTGACAGCTGGGCCTGGGGGAGCGAGTTATATTTCAGGGAGGAAATCAGATCTCCACCTTCGGGCCATTTGCCTATGGCCCAGAGAAGTAATATCAGACAATTTCATTTTTAGTAGATTTTTGCAAACTCTGCCAAACTAACCGATATGAATTTCATTTCTTCGGGATTGCCCTTTCTAACCCCATCAAGGCAAGATGCTGACTCATGGCAGAAACCAAACCACAGCAGATGAAGAGAAGACTACGGAGAAGGGGACGTAGAACTGCACAACCGGATGGCAAGCCTCATTAGTAAGAGTCTGCTCCTCTGATCTTCAAAAGGTACATCTCCTGGGGTGAAGCGGGCTTTAAATCCCTTCTCATCACAATGTGTGAAACCGACCAGATTTTACCTTGACACTAGAGGCATCGTGTTAATGAAGACAATAGCTGCTAAAACAGGTAATCCACGAAACCTCAGTGATTTAACTCACTAAAACCTTCTCACTCAGGTCAAGTCTAAAATGAACATTGTAGACCGTTGCATGACACTTCTCCAAGTGACAGTGTAGGATTCAAGACTCCTTCCATTCTGAGTCACTTCCAGCTTCCACTCATGGTTTCCGAGGTCACCTGGGAAGGTAAAAGAGCCTAGAGGATTGCCCGTAGACTTTTGCAGGGGCCAGACCTGGAAGTGGCACATATCAGTCCACTTGCGTTCTAGTGGCTGGAACTTGGTCACATGACCAGACTGAACTGCAAGGGATGCTGGGAACTGTAATCCAATTGCCCAGGAAAAGGGGAAAATACACAGGGGGTCTCAGGACCAGAGCCACATGCACACCTTGACATAATTTCCCCTAACAAGAACTTTTTCTGAGACCATTATAGATGTCTTGGCTTATGTGCATAAAAATGGATAAAAATACTTCCATAGAGCCCTTCTGAGGCCTACCTATGAGGCCATATGAAATGTTTAATTTTAGAGACTAGAGGTATCCATCAGTAAACTCACCATTTTAATTGTGTCGTATTTCAGAACTTTCAAAATGATTTCTCAAACATCCTTTCATGCTGGACAGAGAGAAGATCCCCCACCTGCACCATGCCTGCATCCTCGGGAGGAACAGGAAAGGTAAATCAGCAGCATGCAAGATACTTTCAGATGCTGATAAGACTTCAAAGAACAAAAACAGAGTGGTGTGATGGAGGGGGGGCTGCCTGGGGGCACAGGTGTTTTCAAATGCACCTGGGATTTGTTTTAATCAGATGTGGTAAGATCACAGGCTGGGAGACAACTGCCTTGAAAGAAGAGTTTATTCCTCAGAGTTCCCAAGAGGAGAGGGTGTGCCATCCCACACAGAGCCACATGGAGAAGCACCAGGTGGGTCAGGAGGCAGACGAGGGAGGGGAGAGCGTGGGCAAGAGCCTTTATTGTGGGTTTTGCAGGAAGGAATGGACAAGGCAGGGTAGACAAGCTGAGCAAGTGTAGCATTGGATGGTGAGAATAATTTCAGCGGCCTCTGGGCTATAGGAGTCCCTAGCCAGCCAGTACTTGTCCCTGGGGGCACTTGGGACAGGGAGAATGCTGGCTCGGTCTGTGAGAGTTAGAAAAGCAGGTGGGTGGGGGTACGGGCTCTGGATTGGTTGGTTTGCACAAGAGAGACAAACTCACAAGCAAGTTGTTTACTTTCTCTAGGAATCAGCCAGCCCTATGAGGGGTAGTCTCTCCAGGATTAGCAAGGCCCCAAGATGTCAAAGCATCATAAAATACAGAAAATAAAGCACGTGATGGATATAACGCAGCAGTGGGTGCATACATTTAGAACGGACAGTCAGGAAAGTCCTGCCTGAGGAGCTGATATTGGAGAGGAGATCAGAATCACCAGGAGGTTCCAGCCCCACACAGATGGGGCTGGGGGGGCGGGGAGGAGGGCGGGGGGCAGCATACCAGGCAAAGGAAATGCCAGGGAAGAACAAGGTCAGCCCTGTCTCAGAGGAGGGAACAGGCCAGTGTGGCTGGAGCAGCAAGTGCGGACTGGGCGGTAGGAGGTGGGGCCAGACAGGCAGTCTGTGGAGACCAGGGCCATTGGCTTTTATTCTAACTGCACCAGGAAGCCATTAGAGGGTTGTACAGGGAGCAATGTGGTCTGATTTGCATTTTTGAAAGGTCACCCCGACTGCGGCGAGGAGAATGGATTGCATGTGGGCACTCAGGGAAGCCAGGGGACCAGGGAAGAGGCGGGTGCACCGCAGCATCGCTCGGGAGTAAGACGAAGAGCCGTGCCTGCTGTGTGTGTCTAATCCTGAGCCCCTGTCATCCCTACGCTTTATGTGACTCAGCTCAAACATGGCCTCCGTCACAGACATCATTCACTCATCATTTTTTCCCATAAATCGAAGTACTTCCAGTTCTCAGAGGGATCCTCCCACACTTTTCTCACCTGTCTGCTACTGCTAACAGAGGACCCCAGGGAATCCAATCATTTAGCCAAAAATTACCCACGGATTCTCCAGTATACACCCCCAAAAGCTTGGTCACTATGGGAAATAGAGGAAAATTTTATCGTATAACAGTCCCAGCTGCAAGAACTGAAAATTCTACTGTAGACTCGAGAATGCGCACAACTCAGAAGTAAGCGAGATGAACCCCAAGACGCAGAGCTGGAGGCTGGCACACTGAGAGCAGGGTCCATGAGGAGGGGACGCCAACTGATCTTTAAAGAACTGAAACGGACTTCTTGGGCCTCAGAGCACCGAAGATAGACAAATGGTCCCAGAGGCCACCTCTCACCCTCTCACATGGTGCAACAGAAAAAAAAACTATTGGATAAAGACTTGAAAAGGAACAAAATAGAAATAATCTGTCATAAATGTATAAGTACCAATTTGATGACTTGCTTAGGATTTATTTTATAACAGAAGACTACAAAACTAATGCTCCAGTGTACATGTATATCACTTTTTCTTTATCCAATCATCCACCAAAGGACATTTAAGTTGCTTCCAGACCTTGGCTATTGTGAATAACACTGCAATGAACGTGGGGGTGCAGATAACTCTATGAGTTATTGATCTCAATTCCTTCAGATAAACATCCAGAAGTGGGATTACTGGATCATATGATAGGTCAATTTTTAACTTTTTGAGGACCTGCCATACTGTTTCCACAGTGGCTGTACCAATTTCCATTCCTTCCAGCAGTGCACAGAGGCTCCATTTTCTCCACATCCTCACCAACAAGTGTTCTTTGTTTTCTTTTTGATAATAAAGAAGAAAGAAATCCTGCCATTTGTGACAACATAGACAAACCTGAAGGGTATTATGCTAAATCAAATAACCAGACAGAGAGAGACAAATACTATAGGGTATCACTTATACGTGGAACTGGGGTGGGGGGAGTCAGTGTCATAGAAACAGAGATTAGAACAGTAGTTGTCAGGGACTAGGGGTGATGTAGGTCAAAGGGTGCAAATTTTCAGTTATAAGAAGAAGTTTTGAGGATCTCAGGGGCAGGATGGTGACATGGTTAATATCACAGTATTGTATACTTGAAAGAAGCTGAGGATAGATCTTAAGTCTTCTCACCACAAAAAGAGAGGAGTTAACCACGTGAGAAGATACATGTGTTAATTATCTTGATCTTGGTAATCATTCCACAACGTATAGTATATCAAATTATCGTGTTGTACACTTTAAATACATACAGTTATATTTGTCAATTATTCCTCAATAAAGTTAAAACAAGAAAAATATAAAAGGCTGTAAACCATTATAAATTTTAAAAATAACTCAGTGATTCTAAAACGCTTACCCCGATCGTATGTTGCAGGTTATTTAAATAGCACAAACTCACAGCCCATTAAAATTGAGGAGGTGTCATTGTACTCACGAATTGCAGGAAGGGGCTGTCGGTGCACCTGCTTAAGCCTAGGAGAACAGGTGATTCAGAGCTGAACCACAGTATACACGTTTCAAATTTTAGTTTATGGAAAAGTGTAGGTCAAAAAATACCGCTGGCTCAAATACACATCAGTCACTCTCCTTTGCAGAAACCAACTTCAATTTATAGTTAAAGAGCAGCAATGATAGCTCATGACCAACTCAAGGCCACACAAAGGAGGCCCTGGTTGAACCCCTGCTGGCTGAGAAAGGACGGCGGGCACATGTCTGACAGGGCGGGTAACCTCGGCCAGACCAGTCTTCTCAGTCCATCACGGACTCTCCACCCCAGATGCTCCGCTTGCACCTTGTGAAGACCGTCAGGAACCCTCCGTGACTCGTTCGGTGGGCTGTAGGCAGGTGGTCCTCGGATGTACAGAGAACAAAGGTCTACAGAATGGCTTGTCACGTGCCTGAGAGAACCAAGGGATGGGTTTGTGGGCCGTCAGGAGAAGGAAGTTTCCTGCCCTCAGACTCCACTGCCGTCAAGCTCTAGGGGTTCAGAGAACCAGAGGGGCGGAGGGAGAGCATTCCGGGCTGAGACCATCCCACTCAGTGCCTGTGCTCCGCCCCCGCAGGCCATGCTGGTCACAGGCCGCTCCCCTCCCTGCTCCTCCAGCGCTGCTCGGAAGCCTCTCCTCTCGGACCATCGCTTACACCTCTCAACTGTTCCTCGGGGCCTGGGAAATGTTTATTGGTTCATAATAAAACACGTGGAAGGGGCCAAACAAAAGAAAGCTCCAGTGGGACTGTCAGCATCGGAATGGACCAGAGTGCTTAGGGGGATGTGCGGCTTCACAACCGGAGTACAGAAACTGCTTCTGAGCAGCAGAGACCAAGTCAGGACGCCAGTGGAGGGCGTTGCTTGTGCCGTCGACTGGAGGCAGCATCGAGCGGGAAGCACCACGAACAGATGGCACCTTCTCATCACAGGCTTTGGGCTTTTCATGCGTGCCCTGCCTAGTGCCCTCCACGGGCCTTGAGAGGGTGGGCCGCGCACAATAGTTGCGGTCTTGAAAAGCGACACATAAACCTTACTTTACTAGATCGACCGACCTATGTAAATGCAGGGTGATGTTCGATGTTTAAAAGCCACCTGCGGAGACTCCTTCTGCGTGTGGGGAAGGCCATCACGATCTCCCCTTCCCGTGGTGGTCTGTGTGTGCTCACCCATTTGACTCCACTCTCTTGTGACCTGCTTCAAAGTAGGCCCGGCACCAGCACTCTCGTGTTGATTGGGACTCTTGGGGGAAGCAGGTAAAAACTCTCAGAGAAGGAGCCTCAGGAGGGCCCAGCAATGCAGAGGACCTGGGCCAGTATTTGCTGCCGGGCCAGTCGTTCTCTGCCTTGTCTCCTGGAGATTTCGCAGAGATATCTGATTGAGCTTCTGCCCAGCGTCTGCTCTGCATTCGCACACTTCTTGCAAACCAACAAAAATTACTATTAGTTGAGAAGCCACTATGTTAGGCATCACTGGTGGTCTTTTTACATTTTTGTTTGATCCCTCAGACAACCCCATGATATGGCTACTATTTCTATTTCCCATGGAAACACACAAACAAAATGTAAAGAACAGATTGAAGGCCCACAGCTAGTGTAGCAGGACAGGACTCCAGCTCAGGTCTGTCTCTAAACTGCTCATTCTGTCAGTTGTGTTACATTTGCCTAACTGTCCCCAGCCCACAACTGACCTTGGTCCCCCGTCTATGTCCTGAAGGTGGCTCAGAGCCTTGACTCATCTACCCCTTCCTCGGTCCTCTCCCTAAACCTACAGCCTTTTTTTTTTTTTTTGCTTTTGACCTTGTTAAGAGAGAATCGTTAAACAAGTTTATGGTTAAACCTGAAGTTATTTCATGAGAAATGGGATGTCTCGCCATGCTGTAATGACATTTCATAGAGCAGGTGCTGGGAGCCCAGAGAACCACAGAAGGGTGGCAGTCACATGAAGCAATGATGGCTTCTGATGGATTCCTGGCTTCCCTGGGATGCGATATGATCCAAGAGTATAGTCTTCCCCACAGCCCAAATTTCGTGGGCAAGGATGTCCCTGGATAGCATCCATGAGGAGACAGCCAGATTTCAAGCCTTGGAAGTAGAGATTTTATTTTCAGAAAGTCTGTGGAAAGTCAACAATGTAAGATATATAGTATTAGCAGTTCCAAATTTCAGGACCACACACAAAAACCAGAGGACTGACTTATAACACCTCCATTCCTTTAAACCTGTAGTAAACCAGTATATACATGTGGCCATTTTACTGCCTTCTCAATTATTCAGGACTGATATCTGCATTTAAAAATTGACTAATACCTGCATCAGGAAAATTCAGGAATTCGAGCCCTGTTGGCGCCTGTATCACCAGAGCAACAATCTCATTTATATACTTCGCTTTACCATGTTTAGAGTCACAGAGTTATAGTATGTTCCTAGGATTCTTAGAGGTCATCTAACCCAAATCTCTCATTTTTAGAGATGAGGAAATTAAACTAGAGACAATCCACTAAGTGGAATAAAAATCATAGTCAAGTATTATTTACAATCCTCAAGGAAATTTTTCTGCCTTCAAGGCAAAGGAAACACCATCCCGCACCTGGCGAGTGGGGCTTTTGCGGACATTCTCGAGGGAAAACAGCAAAGGAAGCTGGACGTGTCATAAGATTTAGTGCATTCTGGATTTTTGTCCAGTTTGAAAGGGAAAGTGAAGTTTGCATTTTAAGGAGCTTTGTAAATCAATAAGCAGAGAGAAACAATGCCTCACGGGCAACACAGCTCAGCGAACATATCACAAAAATTCTCTTTCAATGAGTAATTTTTAAATGACTAAACTTAGAAGAAATACTATATACTTTTTCTTTTTTATCTATAACCTTTGCCCTGCTAACTTAAAAAGAAATTTTTTTTAAAGATTTTATTTTTTCCTTTTTTCTCCCCAAAGCCCGCCGGTACATAGTTGTATATTCTTCGTTGTGGGTCCTTCTAGTTGTGGCATGTGGGATGCTGCCTCAGCTTGGTTTGATGAGCAGGGCCATGTCTGCGCCCAGGATTCAAACCAACGAAACACTGGGCTGCCTGCAGCGGAGCGCACGAACTTAACCACTCGGCCACAGGGCCAGCCCCTAAAAAGCAAATATTTTAAGGAGCCAATATCACATTTCCTAATTTGAATTCTTGTGTTTCTAGATCACATAGTTATTTCCCAGTTCCTAAAAGAGGCAGCTCATACTCATTGTCCTTAAAAATCCAACCAGATGAAAAAAACCGAAAACAAAATACAATCAGATGATCATCTCAGGGGAGATTTCCACCCCCCCCTCGGTGTTTTGCTGTGTTAGTGTGTATATCATTGCACTATAGCTGTTAATCAGCATCTCTTCTCCAGTCATCTTTGTATGTCTGTAAGACCAGGGCCCTTTCTCATATCTTTCAGGATCTCTGGTGCCCAGCACAGTAGTGCTTTACAGGCGCTCAAATCTGTCGAATGCATGGCCGCCCTCTGCCAGTCCCCCACCCAGAGCCTCAGCAGGGGCACAGCACATCGTTAAGAGATAGGGGAAAACAAAGTGAATCTAAATCTCTAGAGGTTTCCAAAAGGATTTATTTCCTGGCTCTTCTGTCTAGAAAATTCATTTTGGTTCAGAGTGACAACCTGGACAGAATAAAGACAAAAGGGCACGATGGAGCCGTTACTAAGCGTGGTTCTTAGCATTGCTGGAAACAGACTCTCCTAAGCTTCCTGATGAACAGTGTCTTGTGTAACGGCATTACGATGCCGAAAAATCCTTGAATCACAAATCATTTAAACTCTGCCAAATGAAACCATGTTCAAGTGACGCCAGACTTCAGCAGAGCTGTCTTCTGCATGGTCATTAAGCATTTTTAAGTTGGTTGCCTTCATTCTCTATTTTTTGGAGGAAAAATGTGCCCCTTTTGAGAGATCACTTTTCCTTCAAATGACTGAGACTTTCAAAAAATTGTTTCTTAATCACACCATTTTTCTTCATGAAAAAAGATGTTCTTCCTCTTAAACTTCCTCCACGCAGCTCCCCCCTGTCTCGGAAACCAGGGAAGACAGAGGAAGAGGATATCTTTTCATTAGGTTTCCACAGAAGCCCCCGCCTCGAGCCAGCGACAGGTGACCTGCAGAGCAAGAGTCACAGCGCCTGTCTCGTGGGCTCACTGCCTCTTGTCTCCCCAGCTCCACGGTTTAGGAGGACTTGTTCAACGTTTTGAAGTTGTACTTATCTTCCTGGAGCAATAGAAGAATGAGTAAATGATGGAATTTTTCCTCTGAATGCCCTTTCCTGAAAATTAATCAGTTATGGCTACAATGCTCTTTATCCTGAGAGCAAAACATGAGCTCCCGCTGGGGCCCTTCAGAGCATATCGCTATGCTATGGCAGCTGCTCGGGTCTAAACACTTCTTTTCTTATTCGGACGTCAGATTCACTAACCTAAGCAATCTCTTTAGTTATTTCCCTCTGTATTTGTAATCCATGTTATTAGAACATTAAAGTCATCGATGTTCATGGGTGAGTGAATGTCCTTAGATTGCCACAGATGGACGTGGAATTGAAACAGTCTGTATTTCCCAGTATAGACACACGCTTCAGTACTGGCTTGACAAAGGCCAAAGAGGTCCATGACCCTCTTAGCAGCTGCAAGAGACTCTGAGGCCCCTGTTTGCAGCACCCTTCCCACTGGTGCCTCGTCACCACGTACCCTCAGAACCAAAATACTGCCCCGGGAAAGTGGGGGGGGAAGAACCCCAAACTGATAAGAAATTTCAATCACCCTGACAGGATGGTGCCTCAAATTAGGTACTAAATTTTGGAAAATAAGCTACATTTTTTAGGTACCTGATTTGCAAATCAAACTTTGAGCCCAGAATATGCGGAGGCTTATCTAGAATCTCTAGGAATATTCACACAGTCATGAACTGATGAAAAGCCTACAAATGAAACCAAGTCCATGGGAGGCAGTGGCTGTAACCCTGGAGGGAATGAGCAGACTCCAGACATCACGGCTGACTTGCAAAATCATGGACTGTGACCAAGCTGCAATTGAAAAAAGACAACACAATTCTTTAAGATGGCTCATCAAAAAAAGAAGAAAAGAGGAAGAATGCAGCCTTGTTATACTTTCTTAGTAAATTCTCTCAATACCAGAATACTACCTCAAGCGAGAAGAATGTGGAAAATAAGACTTACCGCCTCTAAGCCGGACTAAGGGGTCCTCTCAGCACCGAACTTCTTTCTGCAGAGAGAAGAGTGACTCCAGCACGTCCAGAAGCAGCACTAAGGCACTGAGACGCCATTCTCCCACCAAATGATAGGCCCATTAAGCTGGCATTGACCTTTATGGCCTGGGGAACACATGCAGAGGCTGTGCTTGGAGAAGGCTGCCCTCATCGCGGTGAGAGCACGGCCAGGTCCGGAGGGAGAGGATTTCGAAGAGAGCCTCTGAGGTCCTGGTGTCATCGTTGAGTTGTTGTTGCTCTTCTCCCCCTCCCCCTCCTCCTCCTCCACCTTCTCCTCCTTTTCCCTCTCTGTCTTCTTCTCTTTCTGTTTTTCCTGTAAGAAAATCAAACAGGAAGGTAATCTGTCCACAGCTAGTAATGGAAGTTGAGGTGTGATTATTGGAAGTTGAGACGTCTCAGAAAGCCAACAGAAACCAAAGACGGGAGTCTATGGGTCCTGCGAAAGGCTCGTCTCTCTTCCCCTCGCTTCAGACAGTCAAGCAGTTGAGACACAGAGACTGACCCCTGAATCTGAAGAGCAGGGCACCATGGCTGGAGATTCATAGTGGGAACCAGCTCATGGGACCTGAAGCTTTTAAACAAGAAAAGGGATCTCACCCCTCACGGATGTGGGCAAATTGTAGGCTTACCTCAGCCCAAAGGGAGCTCTGCCATTGCCCTTCCCTAAGCCTCCTGGGAGGGATAAGGCAGTCCTTGGAGGACGGGGAATCTCCTGAAGGGAAAATGAGCAGCCTCTAAACAAAGGTGGGCCTAACATTCAGAATCATCTTCCTCTCCTTGGATAGGCTGAGAATTTACTCCCATATCCAAAGCATCCTATGGTTTTATGGTTGACGACCGTACCGTCTTGAAGAATACAATTTGGGATTCAGATATAGGCCCCATCCCGTTGGAGTGAGGGTGAGATGAGAGGTAATTATTTTGAGGGCATGTAAGGATTTATTAGGGCCAAGTAATTTTTTAAATTATTTCCCGATTTTTTGGTATTACTTGGCCCTTCTCCGACAAATAGGCCATTTTGCATTCATTATCACTGAAGTAAAGGCCAATAGAAATAAAAAAAGGGCAACCAAGACTTAGATTTTAAATTTCACAAGCCAAGGACTCAGAGGAACTAAAAGGACTCTGCAAAGAAAATCAATGCATGAGGAAAAGATGGTACTTATGTGCAAATCTTCCTGCCCCGAGATGAGGCTGGGGGAGGAGAACAGTCCGAGGGGAAGGAATGAGATGCTGGTGGACTGCCGATCTCTCGGTTGGGTGAGATGAAAGGTACAACATGGAAACTCAGAAGGACACGGCAGGCTGTATCTGGAAGGGACCTGCTCCCCTTGCCTCAATGGAGCCCAGGAGGCAGCAAGTGACAGAGCAGACAGAGCTTCCAGGTGCGTCTGGGCAGATGCAACCACAGAATCCAGAGCCCAGTGTGATGGTCGATTTTATGTGTCAACCTGGCTAGGCTCTGGTGCCTAGTCACTCGGTCAAACACTAGTCTGGATGTTGTGGTGAGGGTATTCTATAGATGTGATTAATATCTACAGCCAGCTGACTTTAAGTAAGGTAGCTCACCCTCCATAATGTGGGGGGCCTCGTCCAATCAATTGAAGACCTTAAGAGCAAAACCTGAGGATTCCTGGGGAAAAAAAGGAATTCTACCTCAAGACTATAACGTATAAGTCCTGCTTGCATCTCCAGCCTGCCAATTGCTCTATGGAATTCATCCTCGTGAGTGCAACATAGACTCTTACCTGAGTTTCCAGCCTGCTGACCTGCCCTGTAGATTACAGACTTCCCGTCCCCCATGATCCCAGGAGTCAATTGCTTCATTGCTTATGAATAATACACCTTTATGTATGCCGATATTTTACAACAAAGCAGCAGCTTCTTAAAATTTCTCTCTCTAAATATAAATACAGATACAGAGATATATAGACATATAGAAACATAGATATAGTAGACATATATAGACATATAGATACACACGTCTATGTAGCTGTACGTACGTGTGTATCTATAGAACCCTGACTGATATGCCCAGCGTACACCACGTAAACCAACACTCAATTCTGAGAGTGGCACAGCAGTGATGAGGAGCCTCGGAAACCCTCGTAGATGTTGGTGTGTTCACGAAATCAGAGATGGCATGGGGAGTGTTACACGTGAAGTCAGAGACAAAAGCTGGAATGTGACACATGAGGGCAGCGTGAATTCCCCGTGCTCTGGTGGGGACCCAGAGACAGCAGAGGCTCCCGCTCTGGAGGGGCATTGAGGGTGTTAGCAAGGAGCGACTCCAGCTGTCTTTCCCGACCGATGACACGGAATACCAAATCTAATCAATGCTTGCCCTCAGAAATTGGATGTGATCCTGGGGAAAAGGATAAGGGGAAACCAGAAATTATTGTGACTGGCAGAATAAAGGCTTGAACACAGATTAAGTTCAGGTATTTAAAACGTTTGTGGTCTGAGACTCATATTTGCTCTAAAAGGCTATGGTTTTTAACCACAAATTAGACTTCACAATGTAAGTGTAATCTAATAACCTATCCACAACTACATTTGTTGCCAGTGGTAGCAACAAGCACCAATTTTACCTTGAAAGAGACATGTCTAAGGACCTCAAGAACCATTCCCTCCCCCGGAATTCCCTCACTCCCCAGGCACGTATGTTGTGTTCCTTGCCTTAATTCTGGCCTCTCTTTCTCCCGAGAGTTTGGCGTGGATTCTTGAACTTTCGTCAGTCAGTCTGCTAGCTGGCGTTGCTACCTGACCTCTTGCACCCTGGAACCAGTGGTCCTGGATCCACAGTGCCTGATTTCGTCACCCTGCCTTGGAGGACACTCTTTGACCCTGATCTTTGGACAACGTGACTTACAGCATCTACCAGCCCAAACTTGGGGCCATCCCTCAACCCAGAGGAGATCCTTGTCCTGGTACTGCAAGATCCCCCATCGGACACAGACAAAGGAGGACATTATGACCTAGCACAGCCCCTCCAAACAGAGATGTAAAGAAGAGCAGTGAAAGGGTGATAAGACTGAAGAAACGAAGGTAAAACTGGAGTGTGAGATGGGATTCCCATGTTCCGCATCAGGCTAGATGAATACATCATGGCTACCCAAGGCACCGACTCACATATGTATTCAGAGCGGGGCACAGAAATAATTTTCAGTTTCAAAGCAGTGGAAAGAGTTGATGTGAATAATACATTTTTGTCTATGTGCCAGTATTTTAAAACAAAGCAGGAGCGTCCTATTTGTTCAAATCCGCCTGTGTTTTACATTATGCTCTAGCCTGAGTGTTCTAGTAGAAATTTCATTTGAAATGTGAAATTGTTTATGGTGATGATACAAATTCAAGACAACCTACCATCCATAGATTTGCCATTGTAGTGGATTTTTAAACACCTTTATCATCACAGAATCACTGCGGAGAGAAGAGACCACAGAGTAGCTCCAGTGTCCTTCCTTCCTGGCACCTCCCAAGGGTATTTGTCTTGCAGAGATAGAAGGCCTGTGAGCTGTTCAGATCCCCTGAAGAGACCCGTGTTCAGACAGAAAAGAGAGACTCCATGGCTCAAAGCTAAACAGCAGTTTGCTTCACCTCTCTTTGCTTCAAAGGTTTCCAGGACAACAGTTCCAATGAAAAACGGAAATATATCAGTAGCTTGAACACAGAAAACAATCTAGAATTCCAAGCTGTTAATTCCAGTGGTGCTTCCAAATCACTACCCAGAATCACTTAACATAAAACGCTGCGTGTTATGTGTTATGTCCAGATGTCCCAGTGAGATCTGTTCTTGCCAGTTGTTGGGAGGAAACCCTGCAGAGATTCAGTCTTGCCATCTTGACACAATAGTGAAGTTGTATAAGTCCAATGTTCCGGGGCCAGTCAAAATACTCCCTCTACTGTAAAGGACAGGTTGTTGCACCTTGTGTCACCTGCCTCTAAGAAAAAGGCACAGTGCTTGGTAGGCCTCTTCTGCAGCCCTCCGAGTCAACTGATAATAGGGTGGAGCGATATTCTGATGTACACAGTTTCCAGGATCCAGTTACAAGTGTGCTCCAGCACAGAAGAGAGTTGTGCAGCAAATCCAGTTGCCATCGCAATCGGGCCACATGCCTGGCACATCCAAGGTGCTGGGGTGCCAAGAGTGATAAGTGTCCAGCAGTCCCCACTGGGAGAGTCACAGTGCAGACCCCTAGAGTTCCAGAGTGAAACTCTGCCTTCTGTGGCACAGAATTTCCTGATTTGAAAAGCAGTGCCTGGGTGTTAGCAGAGGTTAGATGCTAGAGGTATTAGCTAGAGGTTAGAGGTTAGATGTCAAGCGACCGTCAGTGGGGACCTCTGGAGGAAGTATTGCCCATCGCATGATCCCACATTGGGCCAAAGTGTCCGAGTCTTTCCAGGCTGCCTCCCTCAGGATGTGGGTGGCCTCAGGACAGGTGGGACAGGGTGAGGCAGTTCTCTGCAGCCAAGGCAGGTCCTGGAGGGGCGCCAGGGGTCTGTGTGCTGACCACTCTCCCCACGGCTGGACAGCAGGTTCTTTTCTGAAGGGGGATCTGGGCAAGAATCTCCATGTCTAAGATTTTCCTCTTGATGAGTTGATTTCTTCGTCATTACGAAATGTCTTTATCTTTGATAAGATTCCTTGTCCCGAAGTCTAATTTGTCCGATACTAAAATGTCCATTGCAGCTGTATGGGTCCACTTGGACCGCCATAAGCAGAATGCCATAGAATGAGTCATATAAAAAGCAGAAATTTATTTCTCACAGTTCTAGAGGCTGGGAGTCCAAGATCGAGGTGCCAGCAGAATTGGTTTCTGGTGAGGACTTTCTCCTTAGCTTGCAGACGGC
The DNA here is from genome assembly GCF_021613505.1 of Equus quagga. Classification (NCBI taxonomy): domain Eukaryota; kingdom Metazoa; phylum Chordata; class Mammalia; order Perissodactyla; family Equidae; genus Equus; species Equus quagga. The sequence continues at coordinate 127,989,352 of NC_060274.1, read as the reverse complement.
CGCCATTTTGCTGTGACCTCATGTGGCCTTTCCTCTGTGCATGTGGAGAGAGAGAGTTCTGCTGTGTCCTCCTCTTCTTATAAGGACACCAGTCCTATAGGATTAGGGCCCACTCTTATGACCTCATTTAACCTTAATTCTTCCTTAAAGGCCCTCTCCAAATGTAGTCACTTTGGAGGTAGGGCTTTCACATTCGAATTTGCAATTCCATCCATAGCACCAGCCTCTGTATGGTTAATGTCTGCCTGCTATATTCCTCTTTGTCATTTTGCTTTTAGCCTTTCTTTCATGTTTAAAATGCATCTCTTGTAAATGGCATTTATATGATCTTGCTGGTTTTCTTAGTATATAATCTCTGCCTTGTATTTGGAGTGTTTAGCACATTTCTATTTAATATAATTACTGATATGGCTGGGATAAGCCTATCATTTTGCTATGTGTTTTCTATTGGCCTCATCTGTTGTTTCCTTTTTTCCACATTCCTTCCTTGTGTTAGATTGATTAGCTGGGTTTTTTAGTACTTCTTTTTATTTCAGGAACCATGGCCCATATGGGCTGGGCATTGTTAGTCTCTAATAAGAGGGTAAGATGTTTAGTCTAAGATGAGTTTTAAGATTTAACGGGCTTAGTGATGGGGTGTGTGTGTGTGTGTGTGTGTGTGTGTGTGTATGTTTGGGGCGGGGTCAGGAGTGCTGTTTTAGGATTCACTCAGCAAATTAACCAATGCTTAACCCATGGCTTAGCCAGCCTTCCTTTCTGGATTACAAGCTGAGAAATCCTGGAACAGCTGCATAAGCAGCAGGTAGTAATTGCAGACAAACAAATAAGCGTCAAAGAAGGTCTTGACAAGGTGGAGCCTGCTGTCATTGAGCCCAGAACGGTACATAAACACCGTCAGAGGTCTGGCTTTCTAGAAAGGATGCTCTCCCTCCACCTTACTCTAGAGTTTAAGGGACTGAACATGGGCTTCCCTCAAAGGTTCCGGTTGTGCACGTGCCCAAAAGTGTTACAGACACACCTCATTTTATTGTGCTTCACTTTTTCACGCTTTGCAAATACTGTGCTCCTAAATCCATATTATCACTTTTAGCAGTTTTTTTTTTAAGTTCTTCAGAGATTTCCCAACTTGACACAAGGGGGCCAGGCCTTTACACCCTCATATCAATCAGTCGTTGGACATAGGCTGCCCCAGAAAGAGAATGTGACCTGGGGCACGGTGACTCTACAACAGAAGCAGATCCTGAAGGGGGCTGACAACTAAGGGCTGCCTGCCAGAGAAACTGCAGCAACTGGGGACACAGACCTTTACTCCTCTCGGGGAACCGGGCAGCACACACACGGTCACCATGGTTTGTGTGCAGAACATTATGAATTCAGCCTTGTTTACTGGATGGATTTTGTTGTCTTTCTTTCAAGAAGACTGAGGTTTGTTTCATTAATTTACTTGCAAATCATCCTGGACCTTTTGAAGCTTATTTTTAAACTTTGCTATGAAGGGTCAGTAGCAGTGGTCATCAGCTGGGGCAGATTTTTGATGGCCACAACTGAGAGCTGCTGCTGGCATTCAGTGGGTAGAGACCAGGGATGCTGCTGAACATCCTATAATGCACAGGACAGCCCCCCCTCCCCAACAAAGAATTATCAGGCCCCAAATGCCAATAGGGCCAAGGCTGAAAAACTCTGCCCTGCAGCAGGCTTCACTCTGGGGCTAAGTCCTACTCCTGAGTCACGGCCCTCCTGGGATGTCAGCACAGGGCCAAGTGTTCAGCGTGGCCTTTCCACGCTGACTGGTTGCAACTTCAAAGTCTTCCATTCCGACGAAAAAGCCAGAACCTCCATGGAGCTCACAGCTCCCTAGGAGTTGTTCTTTGCTTGGCCATCAGAGTTGCACCCAGTGAAAAAGCGGCTTAGTATTCAGGCAGGTGGACCCTTAGCTGATCTCTGGAGCTCTCTTTCTACGTATATCCCTCCTCACCAGCGCTCTACCTGGAAAAACCCACCAACCTCAGTGGCCCCCACTCCCAAGCTGCCTCCCACCTCAGGAATCCTCCCTCCACCCGGGTTCAGAATCCACCTCCAGACAGAGGACAGGGGCGTGCAGAGCCCATCTTGGCTTTTCCTTCTCTCTGGGACCACAGGCCCGTGCAGCCTGGTGTTGAACATTTGAAAACAGCTGTTTCATGTACTGTGTCCAACTTCACAGCACACAAAGGTTAGTCCAATCCCTGACACTTCCTCATGACCAGAAGCGAAGACTCACAAGCAGCTTTTGGTGAATTTCTTTCGTCTTTCTCTCTCTTGCTTCCCCCACCCTCACTTCCCCTTTGCCCGCCTGCACGTTTGTGTGCGTGCACGTGTTTTCTTTAGACAAACATGGATAAATCTCTCATGAACACTGAAAATCCACTCTTGTCCTTAACTACAACTCACCAGTCCCCGAATTCACAAATAGCACTCTGACAGACTTAAGAGACCAGTCAGAAATGTCTTAATCTTCCCCCTTAATATTTTGGACTTCCTTAAGAAGTTGGTCCTCAGTCATGGAGCCTGTCTCATTACCCAAAACTGAGCGAGATCCTGGCCCTGGCCACACTGAACTCTCACTTGCTTTTCTTGGAATGTGAGAAGTTTTGGTCTAAACTCAACCTCCGTCCTCCCCGGGCTCCACCCGCAGCCCCTTGTGCTCTGGGGAACCCGTTGGCAGGGACGGCCCGTGCCCTGCTCCTGTGGTGAACGGTTGGTTGACTAGTGATGCTAGAGATTTCACCTCCTGAAGCTTCACGGGATTATGTGCACAAACTCCTGGGATTCTATCAAGTCCTTCACGTTTCATGTGAGAGTGACTTGATTTTGTGCACATCTCGGAACCTCACACCGATGACTTTTTCAGCTTTAATCAAAGCTCCTTTTTGTTTGAACACCTTCTTTACCGCCTGGAGTCCTCACAGTGATTCCCAGGTTGCTTTTTCTTGTTTACATACAGACTCTCTGGCAGCCTTAGTCATATCACAATTCTAAGTCTATTGAACTTGGCGTTCTACATTTTTGAAGTTTTGGTTAAATTTTCTAAGAAGCATTGCCTTTTTAGACTGTTCTGTTTTCTCTTTATTCCAGCAGCAGCACTAGCAGTTGATGGTCTTTGGGGAACACGTTTTACAAACAAATGGAATTGATCACTGTGAGTCGGTCAGTGAATATCTGCAAGGTACAAACCAACAAACTGTTTTGACATGTGGTCACGGGCATGTGTAGACACCAGCAGCTGTTGGCTCCCCTCTGGCTAAGTGACTCTGCCTTGTGGAATAGACTCTGAGTCTGCAGGACTCAAATACAGCCTCAGGAGCATTATAACACGTGCTGTGACCTCGCGGTTACTCACAAGGCGTGAAACCATGAACGCTGAATACTGAAACTCCACAACAGTACATCCTGCTTGTCACTTAATGTTTTATCCTGAGCATTTCCCTAAGTCATTATAGTCGTTAAATAGTTGCCTGGCAACTTAGTGAATGGCTTTAACATCTCTCATTATGTGGATATGCCATGTGTTAGCCATTCCCCTACTCTTGGGACATTTCAGTTGCTTAATGCCTTCTAATTCAGCCTCCCCATGTGCAAAAATGGCACTAATAGCAGAAATGTTCTGCCTCTGTCCACTCTGAAACATGAGGTGCAGACATTCCAAGGCGGGCTTTAAAGAAAGCTCGGCGTACTGGAGGGCCAGCTTCCAGGCTGTCAGGACATGTTGGAGCTCACCAAATAGTGCACACTCCCCTCTGCAAAGTGCACAGATACTCACGTCTAAATAAGTTGTAAATTGGGTTCCTTGTTAGATTAACCCATTGAGGGAAAAAGGAAACAGGTGGTGGGTCAGAATCAAGAATAGAGGCGTGGGGGGACATGAGACAAGATCCGAGGAGCACCCCTGGCCCCAGCAGGGGATGTAGCAGCAACAGGCACCCTCACCAGGCCCCGTAGAAAGGACTTCGAGTGGCTGCCCAGCAGTGCAGTGGGCTGCGAAGCCTGGTCATACACAATCTCCGTCCAGATTCATGAACTTGGCAAAGGGCCTTCTCTTTGTGCAGTACGGGGGTTGGGTTCTCAAGTCCCCTTCCAGGTCTGGCACTTCCCGCATAGCTGATTGACTCCTGCTGTGGGCTCCCCCAGCAATCACATATTGCCTCTGTCCTGAAGGACCTGAAGAATAATTAAAAACAGTTTGATGAGTTCAGTTGAGATATAGAAATCCAAGATTCAAAGCCACATGTATTTTCTTGAAAGATGATGAATAATATTCCCTTCTGGATGAATCTATATAAGAGAAAATAGGAGAACAAAATAGTTTCATTACCACAATGTTCTTTATTCGTGATGGATCTTATATTGATCTAGCCAAAGTTCCAAGGGGAAGTAAAACCCCTCCTCTGAATAGGCCAGGGCAGCATTCACAAGGCAGCCAGGGAGCCGCGGGCATGTGTCGCCTTTTCACAGTCGCTCTCCATAGGTGTCGCCTCCACGCCAATGACCGCATCAGGAGCAAAGGGGCTGTCAGGTTCTTCATCTGTCAGATTGTTCAGCCCAAACTCCTGCATATTTGTTTCTCTAAACTCAATTATTCTACAGGCTCATATTATATTGAATTACACGTCTCACAATATTCGAAATGGCTCATTTGTTCTGGGAATTACATGGCTCTAATTGTATCACAAAAATGCTGACAACCTGCAGAATGGTAATGCCACACGGCACACGCGCAGCAGCAGGCTCTAGAATGCAGTCATAGGGCACGTTTCAACATCGCTGCAGCGCCAGCCACATGCAAATGCTATTAGGTGTAATAATGATTTGTATTTACACCACTCACTCCTCGGAGAGCTTTGCTGTAAACCCTACAGCCCTCGGGTTAGCTTCCTATCTCACAGCTTAAAGGACTCACTCGGTTGTTCTTTCAAAGGCACCTAACCACTGCCAAATCACCACTTTGCCAGTGACGGTAGATTATTAAGAGACAGTAGTGATTCCCCCTAATGGAACCATGATGGGCCACCCAGATTCTCCTTGAGGACTGAAGGATTTGTCCTCCTAGCTTCTGAGCTAGCTACTAACTGACATCCCTTAATCGTCACCCTCTCTACAAACTGCCCTCGAATGAAGAGAGTTCCTCACCCCAGGTCACACCACGGGGGGCAGGGGAAGCCCACACCTAACGGTTGCCCAGTATGAGAGGAAAAAGGCCCAGCCCATCAGGGCTGGGGGGACGCCCCTGAAAGCGCCCCCCTGCCTCAGAGCTCCTGGCAATCAGCCGAGGCCGTTGTTGAGACAAGGCCCACTCTGCCTCACCCATCCTGCTCTCTTCCCTCCCATGGGTGTTGATCTGGAAAGTGCTGCCTGGTAACTCCCTGCACACTCGTCTCCGCCTCCAAGTGTGCTTGGCTCCGCTGGCCCTTTCCCATCAAATTCAGACTGCTCGCCCTGGCTTTCAGGGCCCCTGAAATCCAGCCCTACCTGCTCCAAATTAGGTGTTTGATAAAGCCAGACTGCCCGCTCTCCCCTACTCACACCATAGTAACTTCTGCTTCTGTGTCTTTTCATTATCTTCCAACATGGGAAATTTTTTCCCCCAAAATATTAATTGCTAAGTATAAGAATGACAAACTCACTAAAGAAAGACGGCACAGAGGTCACTCGGAGATGGCTCCAGATGAGAATGGAACTAACATGTAAAGATGGCGGCCAGTTTGGGTGGAAGAAGAGAAACTATGACTGATCCACTTCTCGAAGAGGGATTCAGGTGCGTGGGAATATCCCGGTGATGGTCTGGGACCCAGCCCTGAGCTCCAAAACCAGGACGAGGGAAAAGGGAAGATGAGAAAGGGACGAAGATGGGGATATGCTGGAGGGGAGGAGATGGCAAGTCTTTACACAGCAAGAGCACTTCCTCCAAATTCGCCAGTCCAGACTCCTCTCCCACCAAGGGCTGCTCTTGAGAAAAACTCGGTGTCTACGTTCTCAGGAGGTTTTCCACTTCTGATGTCTGAAAATGGATTCACTTTTTGGGGGGAGAGACGGGGGCACATTTGAGAGGAGGGATTATTAGATACTTTTACATCCCACTTACTTCTCAACTCCACACGGAGCTCAGAGAGTCAGCTGACTTGGCCAGGATCACCGAGTTAATAAAGGCAAATCCCCATTTCAACTGCAGTAGCCTTTTTATTACATTGCAATACCTCTAAAATATCATTAGATGGACACCAAATAGCACTTTAACTGTGACAGACACACCAGAGACCATAATTTAAATTAAAGGATTAAATTTGCAATAGCGACATTTCAGGAAACTTGCAGAATTTTAGCTCCCATTAAACAATGCAAATCCTTCACAATCCTTTTTCAAAAATACTTAAAACTGGTTTTTATTCTAATGAACGCCAAGTTTCCAAAACCAATGAATATAACTTAAAACTCTCACCTTAATTACATTTTCTTGAGCATGCTCATTCTTTCAGATCATTTTTCCTGGGGCCTGAAAACCTTTAGCACAGTGTTGAGCTAGCACATGATGGGTGCTCTGGGCTATACTCATCCAACAAGAACCCTACCAATAATAGTTATTAAACAACTTGATAATGTATCTGTTTCAGCAGACAAAACAAAGGCTGTTAACACTTATTAAAATATTTAGTCTATTGTGAAATTGATAAATGGAGTTATTGACAGAATTACTAATTTTCATTTTAAGCTCTAGTATGTGACATCACGCTTTACTGTCCATTGTAATTTACAATGACAGGAAACAGTCCAGTAAAGGGAATTCATCAATAGACACCAATTTTCACAATAAAAGTGTTCAGGATGTGGCTCTTTGAAAATGACTGTAATAAAACACCTGAGGTTTATCGACAAACATACTGTATATCAGGATTTTCTGAGGAGCTTATAAAAATACAGATGCCTGTGCCCACCACATACTTACTAGACTCACTCAGGCAGATCCAGGCATCTGCTTTTTAACAAATTCTCCAGATGAATATGCTGAAGAGCTAAGCTTGAAAACCCCCATTATAATGGACAACATCATATTCCTAAGCCTATGGACATTCCTTCCCTATCTTGTTGAGCGTTTTCTGTCCTAAGAACTCTGGAAATCCTACTTGCTCCATGGAGCCTTGTATCAATAGGGGGAAAAAATGACAATTACTAAAACCACATGCCAATCATAGTAAATATCCAATCCCTAGGATACCCTTTAACGTGCATCCACCCAACCAAACCCTCTACGAGTGAAATTACCGGGGGTGGTTTCCCAAGGAGAGGGTCTCAGTGTGAATGCCGTACTACATGCAGCAGGTATGTCCTCATCCTACCAGGAGGTTGGGTGGAATTTAGCACATTTCAAGGCACTATTGGAGCTCACAGCAGTATCAGTTTCTATTCCCTTTTGTAAAAGTAAAAAATTACTCAAAAATCAAATCGTTGTCTGGTTTGTAAACAAAATGTACAAAACAAAATTTTTAGAGTCCTTATTAACTATTTCAGTTATTACAATAAATAGGAGAGCACGTCATTTAAGGAGAAACGATGAAGAAACAATTCTCCAGTTTGTGCAGACTAATGTGATGATCAGTGGCCACAGGAGCCGCCGTCCTCGTTGACCACAGCCACGTATCTTTGCAACACCTAGCCGTTAATACATTACCATTTAAAATTCTAATCACAAAGATGTTTTGATATGAGGTCAATTTCCATGTTTAGTCTGCTTTCTCCAACAAAATGGGAGCCAAGTAAGTATCTTTTAACTATTTCAAATATTACGTAATTAAAAGACGAAAAGTCCTACTAAACGTTACAAGATAATAAAATTCATTGGCTCTCTCCAAACTTTGCCGCTAATGGTATATAAATTCTCAACAGAAACTCAAACAGAATCAGTGATAGAACTCTCTTTTCTCCCCATCTCTTTTCTGGCAGCAAGACATGGGTGGGAGGGAGAAAATATTAGACCTGCGACACAGTGACCCCTCTGGCTGGGGATTCCCAAGAAATGCTAAACCAAAAAGAAAGTACTGCCCATGTGTGTGCTGAGGGCAGACTCAACATTTTTGTGGCCAGAAGAAAACCAGCTGGAGCTAAGGAGAGACCCAAGGGCCTCATCCATGCAATCTGAGACATCCCCAAAGCCACATTTTCCTCAGCTCTGCCGACGGGCTTTGCTTCCGACTCTGGTGAGACTGCCAGTCTTCTTGCTCTCCCCCTCCTCTGCTTCAGCTCAAAGGCACACCCGGCCAATGTTTCCACAGAAGACTCTGGTGTGCTACATGCTTTCCTGATTCAACAATAGTCTTCTCTAATCCTACTTTCACGTCAAATGTCAAAGGCTTAGACTCACGTTGTGGGGAAATCTGACAATGGTTTAATGTCTGTCCTCCTCATTCAGGCTCCAGCTGCATGCTAAAGCTGGCATACTTTTAATCAACATTTAGCACTCCGGGTCCCCAGTTTTCATCTTAGAGGTCACCTGTATCTGAGTTCCCTCTTTCCAGTGTCCCAAGCCCAGCTTCCCCTGTCCCTATCTTGGCCAAGATCACTGATATTATCCACCTGTCTGAGTTAGAGTTTCTGATAAATATTTTAATTCATTGCTTTCTCTGTCCCAGGATTATCTACAGCTCAAACCTTAACTTCAACACCCATCAGGAGTTTTCGGTCTTACGTTTTAACCAATATGGGAGGATCTAGTCTCATTCTCTCACAAATATACAGGATATCAGAGTAGCAGGTGTTAGGTCTGCTTTACATCAAAATAGGGCAGACCTCAAGCTTCATCCTGGGACTTTATAATCACAAGGTAGCCTCATGGCCCCCAAAATAGTCTATCTTCTCCATGACCTTTCAAAATCCCATTACAATGGACAAAGCCCTCCTTAAAATTCAGATATTCAGGGTGCTGGCCCCATGATGCAGTGGTTAAGTTTGGCGTGCCCCACTGCAGCAGCCCAGAGTTCATGGGTTCAGATCCTGGGCATGGACCTATACCATTCATCAGCCATGCTGTGGCAGTGACCCACATATAAAGTGGAGGACGACTGGTACAGATGTTAGCTCAGGGCCAATCTTCCTCAAGCAAAAAACAAAATTCAGATATTCAGGATGTCAGCTTGCACATACAGTACCTGTATAAGAATTAGTAAAAAATGCTGCATTAGGGCAGAGAAGTTAGGGAGGGCATCCCGATTTCCTGAAACAGTCCACAAGGACTTGGGACTTGGAAAGCAGAGTGGGGTCTGTTGTCCCCCCCCCCCCCCCAACTGCCTCCTTGGTCAGGTGTCCTTGCACAGGGCACACCCTGTACCATAAGAAGTGCTGGCCCCACAAATTCCTTCAGAAGACAGAGACATCGACCTAGACCCATGTAGTGAGAATGTCCTTTCAAAGCAGTTCTGGAAAGCATAAAAGGAAGAGCAAGATAAAAGACAGATAATATTTGAAAGAAAGGGACACATAGAAGAAGAAAAGAAAGGGGGAAATCAAAAAGACAAAAACAAAATTTCATCTGCTTAGTAATTTAATACAAGGAGCTTAGCCTGACTGGGAGAATGAGGGGTCCTTGCAGGAGACCCAAGCTAATACTTCTTTGTACCCCTGAGATAACACTGGGAGCATTACCCATAGCTTTTTGGTTGATAGAAGAAGGGGATGGGTGACTAGCTGGTTTCCATGAGCCTAAAGGGTTGAATTAAAACTATATCTGTCTGGGGCCGGCCCCGTGCCTGAGTGGTTAACTTCGCGCACTTCACTTCGGCAGCCCAGGGTTTCGCAGGTTGGAATCCTGGGCACAGACCTAGCACTGCTCATGAGGCCATGCTGAGGCGGCATCCCACATGCCACAACTACAGGGACCCACAGCTAAAACTACACAACTATGTACCGGGGGTTTTGGGGAGAAAAAGGAAAAATAAAAATCTTTAAAAAAAAAAAAAAAACATATCTGGCTAAAAGCTGTGAACCACATGAATATGTTCCAGCAGGTCACTTACTCCGTAAATGTTGTTTAAATGGGTCATCCATAAATGTCAATGGTTCAAAGATTAGATGGGAAATATGTCCATATTAGTACATCACATTAGACATAGCGTAGTACATTAGATACAGGAGGGATACTAACAAATTCTTATAAGAATCCTTAAAAGGCAAAGGGGAAAAACTCACCCCTGCCCTACTCGGTTTCACCAAAGATCAGAGAACATAGCAGAGCATAAAGGCAACTTGCCACTTGCTTTGGTTTCTTTGTCATATTGGTCTACCAGTTACAGTAAGGGTAAAGGAGAGTAGATAAATTCTCCAGCAAACACCAAAATCTTAAAGATTTGAAGAGAATACGCACATGAGTAAACACTGTAAGGAGCTACAGGGAGCATTGTTGTCTTGTCGTAAAGCCCCACTTAAACTCCAGCTGGACTGAATCTCTCCCCAGGGACCAAATAAAACACAATAACATCGTCTCTAAGACTACGCTGAGGATTTACATCTGTAACAGGACTACTGGTCCAAAGGCATTTGCTAATAAAAATTCACAAATTGTCGGGCTAAATATTCATGGAACAAGGACTCTAAGAGTGCATTTTCTCCTCTGGATCAAGAAGGCGTAACAAAAATGCAGCACCTCAAATATTTGATAACCAGCGTCAGGGGACTGAGTGTCACATATTGCAAATAAAGATACTTGTGCTAAACCTTTCCACTAGATAAAAATGGTAATTTGCAGCCCACATATCAGTGTGGGCAATTGAATAAAAGAAGTTTTATTACGTAGTTTATTTATGTAGTTTAGAGTTGCTTTTAGAGGCAAAATTCTGGAATGACAGCTTGAGGAGTTCCTCTCCCCAGAAAAACAACCACTTAACTGGTGAAAAAAAATTTTTTTAGAGCCTAAGCATTTTTTTTCCAGTTTCTTGAGTGGCATACATCACTGTACAAGTTTAACACATACAGCACGATGGCTTGATTTACATTGTGAAATGAAAATTATTTTTCAAAACAATCATCTAAAGTCTCTGGAAATTGTCTTAAGGGCATTTAGCAAATAAAGAAACATTTATTCAAGAGGATCTATAAATCTCAGTAAGAACAGTGGGAATCTGAGCCCCCAGTCCCCACCCCCAGCTCTGTGTAACTCTACTGCAGGTGCTCTGCCCCCGGCAGGTGTGGCCCAGAAGACAGGGGGACCTCTCCTCCCAGTTCCCAGTTTCAGTTTGAAAGGGTAGGTCACTGGCACTTGTCATACCCCCAGAATCCCGGGCAGGCATGACTGAAAGGACGAGGTTCCCTCCCGCTCCCAGCCCTACCTTATAGGGCAGAACGTCTACCCCAGGCACAGCAGGTTGCAATGCTGAGACCCCAGTTGATCCCATCCCAGCCCATTCACAGGGCAGAGGTTCCACACCGGGAGTATAAGCCCAGAAGACCAGGAGTTACCACACCAGCCCAGCACCTGCTCAGCCAGCAGGTATGTCACTCCAGGAGAAGCAGACCAGAATATAAATGGATTAAACAATCCAATCAAAAGACAGAGACTGTCAGACTGGGTTAAAAAAAAAAAAAAAAGCAAGATTCAATGATGCGTTCTCTACAGAAGATGAACTTTAGATTCAGAGATGCATAAGGGTTAAAAAGAAGGAAAAATGCATGCAAACAACATCCATGAGAGAGGTAGAGTGGCTATATTAGTATCAGACTAAATGGACTTTAAAACAAAACATTTTACTAGAATTAAAGAGGGACATTTTATAATGATAAAAAGATTTATCTGTCAGGAAATTATAACCATTATAAACATATATGCACCTAACAAGAAGGCCGAAAGAATATATAAAGCAAAAACCTGACAGAATTGAAAGGAGAAATAGACAATTCAACAATAATACTTGGAGAGTTTAATGCCCTACTTATAACGATGGGTAGAACAGCTATGCTTTTTGCTAGATTCATTCTCGATTCACTGTGTATGTGGCTTAGGATGCTGTGAGAACTTCCTTAGAACCCTCAGAGAAACAGTGAGGGTATCAAAGAAAACACAGAGAGAGACAAACGGAGGTGAGGGACAAAAGGGGGAGAAGGAGGGAGGGAAAGCCAAGGTAAACAGGTAAAGTACTTTAAGATAACAATTGTTCTTCGTGCACTCACATAACAGCAAATATGCACAGCACAAGCTCCTTGGTATTGTCAGCACTACATGAAAACAAATACAATTTCTTTGAGTGTAGGGTTGCCAAATAAAATACACAATGCCCAGTTAAATCTGAACTCTGAATAAAAAATGAACAATTTTTTAGCAGGGGCATATCAAAAACGTACTAAAAACTTACTTGTTATTTACCTGAAATTCACATATAACTAAGCATCCTGTATTTTTATTTGCTAAATCTGGCAACCCTATTTGAGGTCTACACTGTACGAGAGATCGCACTTGCACTCAGTGTAGGAGACAAATAAAGTGTGGGTGTGGCCCTGACTGTAACAAACGACTCTAACACAAGTCCAGCTGTGACTGTGAGGAGTGTGCTAGGGGAAATACCCAGGAGTTGGTGTCAGCCTCTTGGCCTTATGAAAAAAGTGCTAGGCTCCAGGAAAAGAACAGATTATTGGCTCTCGGGGGGAAAAATGATCACCAAAGTTCTGGTAAAAGAACAGGTTATTCAACTGAGCCTGCCATTACGTGATTCTAATAAGCATCACGGGAGGTAGAGAGGGGACAGAAGCCAGGGAGATGGGCATGCCCCAATTGAGGACAGGAATAGACAGACTTACACATGTGAAATGTGTGAAGAGGACAGGATGTTATTTGATCACTGCCTAGAGAGAGTAAAGGAAGGCTTCTTGGAGGAGGAGGAACTGGTGCCAGACATCAGAGAAGACAGAGGAAGAATTATACACACATGGGCAGTGAGAGGCGATGTGAGAGCACCACTCCCCTCATTCAGCACTTGTAACTTGCAGCAGCTACTTCACAGTAGGCACGGCCTGTTTCCCGTTCTATTCCATATGTTCGGATCCACAGGACTGTTGGGCACAGTTGTGCAGGCTGTATGTAATGTGATACGAAGGTCACCATTCACATCACGGTGCTCTGCCTGCAGCCACATGCTGCAAATTGGAAAACCAGGGCTCAGAAGGCCCAGGTAAGGGTTTAAGTTACAGTGAGTGACCACGAAAGGACTGGCAAGGGGAGCATAAACCAGTAAAATCTTTCTGGAAAAAAGTTAGCGATAGGTGAACACCAGCTTTAAATCTGTTGAGCCAGCAATTCCTCTGCCTCTGGGAATTTAGCTTTACAAAATAATCGTGAATGTGCTCAAAGATTTAGAAACAAGGATGGTCATGGCTCAATGCTTCTAGTAACAAACAAGAAGAAACAGCCTCAATATCCAAAAATTGGGGGTTAGTTAAAACTATTCTAAATATTTTAGACAGAGTACATTTAATACGAGAAATTGATTTTCAGCAATTCCATCTCCCAGGTGATTAAGCAGGGAGTCGCGAGGCAACCAAAGGTTAGCAATGCAGACAGAGGCTCCCACTCTATGGCTAGAGAGGAAACGTGGCCCTGTTCTCAGGGACCAGGAGCTGGGCCAGTGAGAGTCAGACTGACACGGGGCTGTCTGGCAGGCACTGGAGCAACTGCCTGAGCAAGAGAGGGAGGAGCCACCTGTCTCCCCCTACCCTCCCATCTTCCACCAGGGCTCCCAGTGGCCCGACCAGGATTCCAGGTGCCCTGAAAGTGTAGTTCCCCATGATTCAAAGCAGAGCGAGAGAAGCGTAGGGAATGAATGTGAGAACAAATGGGAAAATGACTAGCTTGGTGGACAAAAGAGGTGCGGGGTATGATTTCATTTATGTAAAATATACGCACGTCAAGAGATAGTAGATAAAGTGAATAGACAAATAAAATATGCTTCTCTCAGCTGTTGGGGGTACGGATGGAATTGCTTTCTCGTCTATGTTTGTGACATCATCTATATGAACATGTGAAATGGATGCAGCACTGCGCTGTCCAGATTCCCTCCTCCATGACCGAAGCACTAACTCCCAAAGCTACAGGGAGTTTTGCTGGCCAAACCAAGTCGCTCTTCAAACTCTGCCCTTGGCTGAAGATAACTCCTCACCCAAAGTCACCCCCCCTTCTGGGGGATGGAGGTGGGGTCAGGCTGCACCACTGACTGGTCGAGGAGAGGGAATCAAGGCCCACTTCTTCACACCATTTCAGGATAACTCTGAAGGGTCAGCCCCGAACTAACACTCCCTTTAGAATCAACAAAGGCAACCAGTACAGACAGGAGCGGGGAGAATGCGCATGGACCGTGTCCTGAGGGCGCTGGATCGAGGGAGCAGAGCATAAGTTATCAAGGTGTGAATACTTGCCCGTGATAGAGGATCTAATACCTTGGCAAGGCCCCAGGAGATGGCACTAACGTGCTCCGAGGGCAGCGCTTAGTGTGGGCTGTTGCTTTCCCCAAGTTTCTGAGTGAAACACAACCACCAGAACTACCATGACGGCCGGTGGTATAAAGGATCAAAAGACTCAGAGGCGTGGACATGCCAGGCATGCCAAGCAGGCAAGAAAACCCCCTAGATGTCTATGATCCATGGGAGGACCTGGAGGCCATTTCACTTGCAACAAAAGATGACCTGGTGCAAGGGGACGAGCACAGCTGAGGAGCTACGTGATGGCAGCCTCGACAGCCAGGACTGATCATCACTGATGCCCTTACAGAACCCAGCTCCCAGTTAGCAATGGGAATGAGTGACATTAACTGTGAGCAACAAGGTGGGCAATCATCATAAGGGCAGGAAGCCAGGGTGGCATCCAGGGGCTTGGTCGCTAAAGAGCTATGGGAATAGTTCACACATTAGGACATCCCTCACAGAAACATAGATGGGCCCCTAAATACAGGATTCTTCAGACTATACAACCAAAAGAAATCAAGTATGGTTGACCAGGAGACTGAGGGCAACTGCCCAATGAAACATGGTCTGTTGCCCAGTTTCCACACTGAGCCACTTCTCAAATCTGAAATACACTGATTGAAGGGAGGAGTGTCCCCAGGGGAAAGGACCCTGCCACACCACGGCAAGTGTACCAGGAATGATTCCCCAGTCCTCCCCGAAGGACCTTCAGCCATCTAGTCACACAGCGCAAGCTTCTCTAGAGGTCTGGGAATTTCTGATATAAATATGGCAGCCTTGGCATATATAGTCCATTTGGCTATACAGATCCACTCTCCACTCTGCTCTGTATCCCAGAAGTCTGACTTATGTGAATTCCATCAATGGACCCCCTCACCCTCTGACTTCCAGTTGAGTTCAGCCAGTGCGGCACCTTAGCAAGAGTTCAGAGGAGAAAGGCTAGTGAGGACGGGCTCTTAGTCCCCTGGATCCATCCCTGCTGGGTATCTGCAATGTGAACATATCCACCACCCAATGGTCACTGGTTTTCCAAAAGCAGCCTTCATCTAAGTGACCCTATTATTCCAGGTTCCAGGTTCCAGGGAACTTTCCCTCCCTCTGTCCCCCTGACCTCAGGGTGGTAACAGCTCTCCCCATCGTGGCCCCCTTCGCCTAACCCAGATCTTTATAGTCCCATTATTGAATCCGCCTCAGATCATCCTAATTTGAGTCCGTCCCTCTTTCTTGTTACCTGACTGACGCAACAGCCCAGACCACCTCTCATCAGGGCGTTCAAGGAATTTCCAAGTTGGTGGGCGGGGGCTGAGCAGGCAACTGAACCAGCCTCGTGCAGTTATTACCTGCCCCCTCTCTCAACTAGTCCTGAAGCCCCAGCCTGCTTTCTCATTCTGCAGGAAGAGCCTGCTCCAAAGTGCCAATGATCACAAAGGAAAGTCCTTTTGCTGCAGGATTGATTGAAAGTCATTAATCCAGTTTTACATAAGAGAATACCAATAACACAATATAAGGCATTACTTTTAATTAACAAAAGCAATTAGCACTAATTAAAAAGTTCTCACATTTGTCAAAGAACCATTTCACCTTAATTGCTAGGTGTGTTAAACAGGCAATTAAAAACAAATTAAAATGAAGACCACAGATGGGAGGGAGGCAGGCACCTGCGTCTGGGACAGCACACCAGCAGAAACGCTCCTCAGCTCCAGAACACGCCAAACTGCTTTTCACACGTGTTATGTCAACTCCTGCCCAGCATGCTTCATAAGCCAATATTGTAAATATGTACTAGGGAGTTGGGTTAAAAACATAAAGTAAGCAAACTTGAATTTTGACACGGGAAGATAAAATTTTTTCTGGAGTTTCGTACAATCCACAAATGAGGACTTACTCGGTGTCTCCTTTGCTATGTTTAACAAGGAACACGGAAGCCATTCTGCCCTCCAGGAGCTTGGATCGATGCTGCCGTGTGAGACCCGCTCTTTTCAGTGCTCAAGTGGATGCAAAGACATTAAGTGTAGTAAATACACTCAATAAAATAGCTCTCTAAAGGGTGTCATAACCATACAGGGTTTAATGGAAGAGGAAGCATTATGTCAGACCTTGAAATATGAGTAGGAGAAGTTTTGAATGGAAAGAATGAAGCAAGGGCATTCTAGGCAAGAAGAATAGTATAAACAAAGGCTTGGAAATTGGAACCGAGACCAATAGTCTCACATACACCCCACATACTTAGCAATATTGTGAGATACGTTGGTTTGAAGTATGTCTTTTGGAGTGAGTTGTCCCCAGAGGGGAGCAACTGAATATTTTCAACTGGGCGAGTTACACTATATTCCGGGTGTACTACTCCGATGGGACCAGTGAGGGCTGGCTATTCCCTGAGCAGCAATAAGAAAAGAATTCTCTAATTCTCCGAGAATCATCTAGCTGCCAGAGGTCAAGCCTACCAGCATGAATGTAAATGTGTGACCTTATGTAAATTACTTCATCTCAGAGTAGCTATATCCAAGGGAGGTGAGAGAGTGACGAGTTACCATCTTGACGGAGGGCATGTAAGTATGAATACATAAAGCTCATCACAGACCTCACACAAATAAATTACGTCGTCAGTGTCATTGAGCCGCTGCAACCTCACTGACAGAAGGGCAAAGCTTAGAGGCATTTAACTCTGTTTCAGCGGTTGGTTTTAATGAAAGTGAGAAAATTCAAGACTTCATTATTTTGAAAGCACTAATATTACAAAAGGTCTCGAGTGGATGTTGCCATCTCAAATGAAAAATTTCTACCCTCAGAGATTTCTGAATCTTTCAGGACCATTGCAATTAAAAGTAAGTGTGAGGCAGATGTTTGGTTGGGAAAATCACCAATAAACAATAAAACGATCAGTATCTCAAGATTCAAAGTCCAGGATTCAACACTTTCCAGCTCTGAATGATGGGACAAAGTCAATGCATTTCCATATCACTTACAATCCCAAGACAAAGTCAGTGACCCAGGAGAAATTGAAAAATAAAAATGGTACAGGGAGGAGGGAGTCACACCCATATCTCAAAAAAGCACTGCTTCTTGGGGCCACAGAGCAAGTGAAGAACAGAGAAAGTGGGGGGAGGGGCAAAATAATATCCAGCACAGAATAAAAGAAAATAAATTTCAAACGCTAGAAAAAAACATATATTAAAAACAAAAAAAAACCTCTTCCTAAAAGAACACACATAGCGAGTAACCTCCTGGACATTGGTCTTGGCAATGATTTTTTGTATTTGACAACAAAAGCACAACAACAAAAGCAAAAATAAATAAGTGGGACTACATCAAACTAAAAAGCTTCCGCATAGCAAAAGAAACCATCAATAAAATGAAGAGGCAACCTACTCAATGGGAGAAAATATTTGCAAATCGTATATCTGCTAACAGGTTAATATCCAAAATATATAAATAACTCACACAACTCAATAGCAAAAATACGACCAATCCTATTTAAAAAATGGGCAGAGGAATTAAATAACCATTTTTCCAAAGAAGACATACAAATGGCCAACAGGTAGGTGAAAAGGTGCTCAAAATCACTAGTTATCAGGGAAATGCAAATCAGAACCACAGTGAGCTATCACCTCACACCTGTTAGAACGGCTGTCATCAAAAAGACAAGAGATAAGTGTTGGCAAGGATGCGGAGAAATTGGAACTCTTATGCACTGTTGGTGGGAATGTAAAATTGTGCACCCTCTGTGGAAAACAGGATGAAGATTTCTCAAAAAATTAAAAATAAAACTACCATATGATCCAGTAATTCCACTTCTGGGTATTTATCCTTAAGAGTTGAAATCAGGATCTCAAAGAGACAGCTGCCCTCCCATGCTCATCACAGCATTGTTCACAATGGCCAAGATATGGAAACAACCTAGATGTCCACCAACAGATGGATGGATAAAGAAGAGGTGGTGCATACACACAACAGAGTATTATTCAGCCTTAAAAAAGAGGAAATTCTGCCACTTGAGACGACATGGATGAACCTGGAGAACATTATGCTAAGTGAAATAAGGCAGACAGAGAAAGACAAATGCTGCCTGCTTCCACCCGCAGGAGGAATGTAAAGAGTCAGTTCTCAGAGACAGAGTAGAAGGGTGGTTCCCCATCCTCCCTGCCCCATGGAGCATTCCTCCTCCACCCGCCAGGCCTTCTGGAGGCCGAAGCCAACTGACAGCCTGCTGGGGCTGCCGCGGAGCAGCACACCTTTTGCAGACCCTAGGAACGCACGTCGTGCTGCCTCACACCTTCCTTCCACGTCTAGCACCCAGCACTGTGCTTGAAGCATAAGACGCCGGATCTTTAAAACGAAAGAGGAGTGCAGACTGGCCAGTGACTGCTCCACATAACACGTTTGCCTTGACTCAGTGTACAAGATGGAACTTCTGGCAGTCCAGTGGCTGGGTGAGAAAGCTGTTTCACAAAGTGTATGTTTTTGGCCAAAGTTCTAATAAATCATATAAACAGTCACCAGCTCTGATTATGCCAACAGCCACATGTGGGCTGCATTTGACCTCTGCGGCACCTTTCCTATCACTTGAAAGTACCAGAAGACATTTTTCACCTGAAGCTACTTAAAAATCCAGGCCTGATGCTCTTGAGACTGGAGAAAGCGTAGTGCTCTGCCAAACTGCTGCCGGGACAGGGTTGTGCTCACTAGTCGATCCGGGTCTCCCTGGCAGCCTCAGGAGGGGCCATGTCTGACGCTCAGCAGGGCAGGTCTCTCCCTTAGGCAGCCTCACACGGGCCTCCCGCAGCTCCTCCATTCCTTCGGCCTCCCCCGGCTCCGGGACCCCATGGCTTCTCTGCTTTAGCTAACACCAGGGCCTTCTGACTCCGAGGGCCTGGCCCACCTAGACCTCCTCCTCCTCCCTACACAATCTGCTCCTCCCAGGGGCCGACGTCCTGGTCAGAACCAAGGCACCTGTCTCGCCCCCCGCAGTTGCTCAGTCTCTGACTCTCACCTCCACTTCATAGGATCCAGCCTTCCAAGTGGCAGCTGAGAGGGTAGATGACAACCCAGAGGGAAGGACAGGAAAATCTCCATGAAGCCAACATTGACCAGTGGCAGAAAACCTACTGTTCCTTCCCCAAAGCGCAATTCTCTCAACGGCCTATCCGAGGTCGTCCCTGTGGCCAAGCAGGGGCACCAGAACGGTGACCAAGTGTCTTCTAGCGGCTCCATGTGAAGAAGGGCATGTGCAGCGCCATGTGACCGGCCCTCTTCCATCTCCGTCTGCCCCAGGGTACCACCTCCTACATCCCGCCTGTGGTTAAACCTTGCCTCAGGTCTGCTCTCTCGGGGAAGGCTAAGCCACCTGGTTTTCCAGTCTAACCATTAAGTGAAACCCAGCCCCGTTCTCCCTGAGCACCTGTGTGCAGGGCCCTGACACACGCCGGCGTGAGCAAGCCTGAGTTTGCACCGGACACACCTCAGCCCAGACGCTGCCTCTGCTACTGCCCAGCTATGCGATCACAGACAAGTCACTGAATCTTCCTGGATTTTATCTAGTAGGGACCTTGTAAAAATCTTGCATGGTAATCAGACAGAAATTGGCCCATTTGACAGATAAAATACTGAGACAGAAATTGAGTAACTTCCCTAACTTACAGTGAGTGGCGGTGTTAGAAATCTCTCCCTCATATTTCTCTACCGACGTTTGCGTTTTGACATGCTCAACAATTACCACAGTCAGCTGCAATGCTTCACTCTCCCTTTTAAAATAAAGATCGACACGCGCACTCAAGTTCTCTCAAGGACACTGAAGCCAGCACTTAAAAAGTGAATATTCCATGAACCTGGTCTTTGGCATCGTGAAGACCAAAACGAAAGTTTAAGAAATCGCTTAAAAAGTTAAATAAACAAGTTTAATAAATCGAGTTCATATTGTAAACATCTACACTGCTGAAAACGTTTTGATGGTTGGGAAATTTTTGGCAGCCATGTGCTAAACATCAAAAGTAATTCTGTAGGCAGCCGCAGGGTTTTTTCGATGCGTTTCAAGGGGCCAACATCTCAAAAACACTGCTGAGAACCGTGGCCTCGTTCTCAACAAAGCACAAGCAGCCTTAGACCACAGCTGACGTGGTACTGCACAGCGCCAGTGCAGGGCTCGCAGGCGCACCTGCACGGTTGCGGCACCAACAACAACTGTGAAATATACAGCCCACGCTTGCTGGAGTCCAGCTCCTACCAGTGCTGGAAACTAATTTCCTACAAGACACCTTGACTATCAAGCTATAGAAACAGAACAATGGCAATGTTGTACGTGAAACACAGCTGCTCGTCTACACTGGCTTCAATACTGTTGTCCGTGCCCACTCCACACCACGGTAGGGGCCCACCAGGTTTCCCTGGTGAGTTTCCTTGAATTTCGGTAAAGCCCCACGGCTGCCAATGAAAGGAAAAAAGAGCTAGGAAATGTCAGCACAGAGTCAGAGATGGAAACGCTAACAGCTGTGTAGATCAGAGCAGGAGGCCTGCTCTGCCGGGATGTCCCTAAGCCCTAGAGGAGGCAGTGTGGACCACCGTGACGTCTTCAGGTGTGGGGAGTGAGCTGCCAAGACTGACGGGTGGATCTTATTACAGAGCCCACAAGAGCCCTGCTCTCCTCTGCTCACGTGCGCTCAATACAACACCTTCCCGTGACCACACAGCCGCCGGGCACAGGCTTGCTGCCGCGGCCGCCAGCACTGCTCCAGACGCCGAGGGTGGGCTGAGAAGAGGGAAACCTCTGCCCTCAGGAGCTCTTGCTTTTCTGGGGAAGACAAAACAAGAAGTAACAAAGACAATCCTTGCAAGCGTCATGTCTGTAGATTGTGATAAATGCAGTAAAAGAAGTAGATAGGGTTATAGGACTGTGAGCGATGACAAAGACTCCCCGCTTCGGGCCCAAACTGTAGTCAGGCCCCTCAGAGCCCTTTCCCCCACTGGCTGGGCCTGCAGAGCCCGTTTTAGCAAGAATCCTGCCAAGTCCATTTAGAGAGAGTCCCTCCCCCCGGATATCTGACCGATTGCCTCACCCCACCCTCACCCGAAAGTGATGCCTGCTGGCCCCAGCCTGCCCCAGCCAGAATCCTGCTAGGCAGTCTAGACAGGACCCTATCTTGCCGTGTCCTGTGAGTCATTTTCCACCCACTGACCCTCCCAACCTGCGCCTTGCCTATAAATCCCCACGCATTCGTGTTGTATTTGGGGTTGAGCCCCATCTCTCTCCCTATTGCGAGTCTAGACACCTATCACGATAGTCCTAAGAAAATCTTCCTCACCATCTTAACAACCATCAGAACAGTTTTTTCTTTAACAGGAACCGAAGGGAGAGGCGTGTTATTTTTGGTAAGCTGGGTGAGGCAAGACCCCTCTGAGGAGCTCGGGCCTGAAGGATGAGGAGGAGCCAGACTCGCAGGAGGGAAGGAAAGCAGTCCTCACTGAGAGGGGCTGGGTGCGGCGCTGGCCACAGGGGTCTCCGCAGCCTCACCCTCGGGGCGGAGGCAGAACAGCCAGGTGGGCTCAAATAGAAAGTGGGCCGGTGGTACAGGGGCTTCGAGGGTGGGGCCTCGAGCAGTAGAAGCTATTGAGGAGCTGGGCAGGGGCCACAGAACGCCGGCCTCCAGAAATGCTCATGGCTTTCATGTCAGTGAAAGGCACGGCTGTGGAAGGTTTGTAAGCAGGGGCATGCCATGCTCTGAGGGCTTGAGAAGAAGGTGGTTGTTTACTTTTGATTTTCTATCTGGTACCTATCTAAGGCTGAGAACACACCATCTCCTGCTCCACAAATCCATGGTTTGTCTAGAATTGTTAGCTCGAGACGCAGGAAGAGCTAAATAGCCCTGAAGTTTCCCATGAGGAGATGAAAGAGGATGCAGCATAAGCTACAGCCTGACGTCGGAAGGTCCCTTTATTGAAGCAGTATCCCGGGCGGCTCAGGGGACCCAGACTTCATTACCCCGCACAGCTGTGCCCCATCTCTCCTCGGCCGACCCTTATTCAGAAGGATGCCAGACAACCAAAGAGTCAGAAAAAAACAGTGTATGAGCTTTGGAAAAGCTGCGACGTCCTGCCCAGAGCGGAATACGGTTTCCAAAGCCGCATGCCCGGTAGGAGACAAGCAGGACTGAAGGAGAGGGGCCGATCGGCACTTAGTCCTTCTGTCTCCCCAGCATCCACCTCCCCCCTGCCCTCCGTCTACTTAGAGGTCAGAGGGGAAAGAGTGCAAGGTGGAGGTGTGTTGAGTTTCTCACCTCCTGAGAATGTTTCCCAAAGCGGTTAGATGACAACAGAATGCCTTTCATTAAAAGTTTACAGACAGAAGATATATAAACAGCCAACAGCGTGTGAAAAGATGCTCCCCACCATCTGTCACTAGAGAAATGCAAGTCAAAAGCACACTGAGATACCACATCGTACCCACTAGGAGGACTAGAATAATTTAAAAAATGGAAAATAACAAGTGGTGATGAAGATTGCAAAAATTGGGACACACGCATTGCTGGTGGGAAGTGTACATTGTGCAGCACCGTGCAAAACAGCTTGGCAATTCCTAAAAGAATTACCCTATGACCCAGCAATTCCACTCCTAGGTATATACCCCAAAGGATTGAAAATAGAGACTCAGATACATGCACACGCATGATCATAGCAGCACCATTCACAATAGCCAAAAGGTGGAAACAACCCAAATGTCCATCAACAGGTGAACGGATAAACAAAATGTGGTGTATCCACACAATGCAATATTGTTCAGCCATGAAAAGGAACAAAGTGCTGATATATGCTGTAACGTGGATGAACCTCAAAAACATTCCGCTAAGTGAGAGAAGCCACTCGTGAAAGACCACATATTACATGATTCCACTTATATGAAATATCCAGAATAGGAAAATCATAGAGACAAAAAGCAGACTGGTGTTTGCCAGGGGCTGGGGACAGGGGGAGGACAAGAACTCACTGCCTAATAGGTACAGGGCTTTCCTTTGGGAGATGAAAACGGTTTGAAATTGGATGGTGCGGTAGTTGCACGACATTGTAAATATACTCAATGCCAATGAACTATGAACTTAAAATAGTTAACTTTATGTTATGAGATTTTATATCAATTTTTTTTAAGTTTATATCCAGCCAACACTCTCTGAAACAAAGCACTCTAGCTCAGCCCTCGGGGGCCACTTTCTGCAACATCTCTAGGCCAAGAGAGCTGCGCATGCTCCACCAGCTGCCCTCCCTTCCCCCCGGCTTGGCCGCTCCCTCGAGCACAGACCGCCCAGGGGTGGTGGAGCTGGAGCGGAGGGGAGTGGGGAATATATCGTGGGTTTCTCTCCTATCTTCGTGGAAGCAGGTTTAGCACCAGAGTTCACATCAGGAGACTCTTTGAGGCCAAAATACTGAAAGTGGAAGTAGCATGATCTCAGGTACTGAATTCACTTGAATTCGGACCAATTTCTATCTCCGTATCTAAGAAACAACATGACTCCTTCTTACCTAACTTAGACAGCTTTTGTGAGGACCACCATATGCAAAGCTAGAGTGGATCAGTGCTGTGTAGAATAAAGCCTTGTAAAAAGTTCTTTTCAAGTTATTGGAATTCTGTGCACAGTATCTTCTTCCCCGCCTCCATTTGGGATGTTTGAGTAGTGAAACATCATTGGGAATCCAATATTCTGATGTATATCAAATAGCCATACACGTGGATTACCACTGTATCAGGAAAAGACAAACACACCTCTTCTTTCCCGCTCATAAATTACTGGAGAGTGATGAACCTCAGCTTTGCAGACTTGTGCTCAGTGTTCAAATCACCAGCCATCAAGCAGCAGAAACGGGTAAAGTCAGTAGGGATTTGGAATTAACAGGATGCCAGATACTGACGTACATGGAGGCACTTTGGTTTACAAGAAAATACTAAAACAGAATGAATGAGCCATATTTAACTCAAAGCTAGCTTCTGGCATAAGTGTGTGCACTTCAGGGACTTGAGTAAGAGCTGCAGCCACTCACCTGACTGTCCTTCTGCCTCTGAGTCCTCCTCTTCTCTTTTCATATCAGTGAAGGAAGGATGATGATCCTTCGAGATCCAATGAGAAAGGAGAGATTTCTTCAAGACGATGAAAGTGATACACTACCTAGTGTACATGAACATATCGAGAGGAGATTGACATACCAGGGAGAGAATTGGGGGTTGAATTAGTGATAAATACCTAGAAAGCTAAGGAAAGAAGAAGAAGAATGAGGAGGAGGAAGGGGAGGAGAGAAGAAGGAGGGAAGGAAGGCAGGAAAGAAGGAAGGGAGGGAAGAAAGAAATTAGGCTATATCAGGAAGACAAGAAGCCCTAATCTGCCGCAAAGCCCAGCTCGAAATGCGGTTTACAGAGTCAGAGTAACATAAGCACCAATCTGTGAGTCAAGCCCAGCACAGCTTCCCCAATGTGGCCACTGGGCAGCTTCATGTTCACAGAATAAAAGAAGGAGAAGTAACGGAGATAGAGCAAAGCTACATTAAGGTGGAACTTGCCCCTAATTGCTTCAAATTATTGATCAAATACTCAGCAAGAAATACAACTTTAAAAGCTCTCAAACATATACAATAACTCAAACTATTAACGATGTGTCGCCAAGTGGAAAGCTTTTGAGCGCCTGCTTTCATGAAAATAAGTATAATTAGCAAATTGATTACAGTCAAAAGCTGCTGCTTGAAAGCAGTTTTTCTGAAGTAAGATGAGCATTGCCCCAGGGCCTTATGATCATTATTAATTTGCTTAGACTTCAAGATAAAGCCTTCCTAATTTACAGCTGATATAGGGGCTGAGGGCAGTGGGCACTGGATGTTTTGCCTGCCCGGGACTGATTTTTTCTTTTTCTGATGAGCAAGGAGTTAATTTCCTAGGGCACCGAATTTCCCCCACTCTCTGTCCCTTTTTCGGGTGGGGCTGTCTCCGCCTTCTGTTCCAGGGGTTGACATGTGACCCAGGCCTGGACAAACCAAACACTCAGCTCCCTAGGAAGGAGGACACAGGACCCAACCCACTTCCAATTCAGAGACATAATGTTGGAGTTTTCAGCAACAAGATTCTATTTCTGCTGGAATTGTTAACAATGCAAGAGCTAACGATAAAGCCTGGACCTGCCACATTTTGCAAGTTGGAGCAGCCAAAATCTACAAAAATTCAAGTCTTTGAAGAGAAGGGAAACAGGAGGGAAGTTGGAAGGGAGACACCTTGAATGAATTTATTGTGTGAGTTCCTGGATCCAGCCATGCCTGAATCTATCCCTGGAAGCTTCAGTTAAGTCACCCAGTAAATTGCCTTTTTTAATTAAGGCAATTAAACTTGGAGTTTCTTGTGAACAAAAGAGTCCTAGACAATACTACTTCTTTGCTTTCCAAAGAAAGTCAACCTTTCAACCATAGTACAAATGTAATTTCCAGTCCAGCTCTGTGCAAACTGAAACCAGCTCCACAGAAAAATGGACTAAATGGAATGTTTGATTATGCTTCTTCCTGGGAAATGAATAGTCTTTGTATCTTGCAGAGGGTTCAACCAAGGCTGGCAAAATGCCTGCAGAGACGTCCTGTCCAGGGTCACACAGCCAATTTATCTCTAAGGCAATACAGAGAAGTGCCCAGCTTATCACCAGGAGCACTGCTTTATGGCAAAGATGCAAAGGACCGTGATGCAGGACAGAATATTGTCTCCTCCTTAGCTGCACAGTCGCTTTGAAACTTGGGATGTGCATCCTGCCTCCTGGAGACCTTATGCAGATCAGTAGCATAAGCTAGTGGGATACACCGTGTATTTGTCTCCAGAATCATCTCTTCTGTTGGGAAGTACTTGTCTGGGTCCAGTATAAAGCATTCCCCCTGGACAGAGGTGTGTACAAGCCGCCCGCAGGGCTGCCGAGTCCCCTCCTACCCAGCCCATGCGTGTGTGTCATTGGCTTGGGGACGGGTCCCATTAGTTGACTCAAAGGCCTGACACAATGGGCAGGAGCCATGGTGACCTGATACCAGGTTTACCCTGGGAGCTGTTTCTCCAGTAGAGAGTAGCTCTCCACAGCACAAGGCACAGCCTTGCTCCTAGAGCTCAGTGCCACATCTCTGCCATCCTTTCGAGGGTCACAGAGCTTCCTTACCTGATACGGATACACCTGGCACCACCAGACCTACCAGACTCAGTGGCTTGAGTGGCAGGTCAGCTTGCACCCTCTCCTGGACTCTCTGCTGAGCCCTCTTGTGCTGACAGCCTTCCTACTCGCCCCATTAATGGGTCGGGACAGTGTTCCCCAGAGTGGTCTGCGCTGCCACCAAACCTCAGGAGGCATACCAAGCACAGGGCCACCTTCTTAGCAGTAAGTGCTCCCAGGTTCAGTAGCTTCTCCCTCCCCTTTCAGGAGATGTCCTGCATGTCCCAGACCACAGCCTTCACCGGGGGGCAGGCTCCCAAACATTCATGGGATTTTAGCTCTCACCCTCTGGCTCCCACGTGAAGTACTAGGGCATTTAGGGGACTTGTTACTTTCTATTCATCAGATCTAGTTAGCATTTCGTCATCAATGTTACGGACCAGTATGGCATGGTGTGGAATGTTGAGATGTTCGAGGTCTCTGTGGACTATATTATGACAAACAACTGAAAAGTCCACGTAGCCACTTTCTGAAGATAAGTTCCTCTCTGTCTTCCTTATTGATGACCCAAGAAGAAAGCATTTGATTCCACTTCCTAGGTGTGTACCCAAGAGAAATGATACACGCTTACGCAAAAACCAGTACACAAAGGTTTATGATAACAAATTATTATTCACAATAGCCAAAGAGTGGAAACAACCCAAGTATCCATCAACTGATGAATGGATAAATAAAATGTGGTCTATCCATACAATGGATACTGTTTGACGATAAGAAGGACTGAAGTATTGAGGGGTTCTCCAGCATGGATGAACCTCAAACACTTGCGAAGTGAAGGAAGTCAGTTACAAAGAGCACATATTGTATGATTCTATTCATATGAAATGTCCATAACAGGGAACTCGATAGAGACAGAAAATAGAACAGTAGATTCTTAGGGCCTGGAGGGAGGGACTAAAGGATACAGGGTTTCTTTTTGAGACGATGAAAATGTTCTCAATTTGACTGCAGTGATGGTTGCGTTAAAAATCATCGAATTGCACCCTTTAAATGGGCAAATTGTATGTGATTGTATGTAAATACTATGTGAATTATATCTCAATAAAGCTTGTCCAAAAAAAGAAGAAGAAGAAAACATTTGCAGGTCAGTAAACACATACCAAAAGCCAGAAGCCGTGTTGGTCCACTCCAGTGAAGATACCACAGCCAGCACGGCAGCTATGATTGGGGCTACCACACACTTAAATCATTGGTTATCTGCCATCACCTGCCGTGATGCTGCTTATTCTCACAGGACCTGACAGGTGAATTAATTGGCACGTGATTGGGACCACCATCCAGCATCTTTTATTTTTGATGATGCTAATCACCACAATTACTCCAGAAGTGAGCGGGTTTCAAAAGCTCCCTCCTTGTCCCTTCCTGCCATAAAGGCCCTTACCTCACAGATCAGGGAACCAGTCTCAGGGTTCCCTCAGCTGCTAAGCATACCTATCCCAACTATAGAACCACAAATGATACAATTCAGTTGTCTTACTATCGTTGGAGTTTGTACCGCATACCATTTCAACGATTTCATTTTTTTGTCTTTACAGTATATTTTTTTCTTCTTAGCAGATCTCAAACAGCAGAGATCTAATGAGAGATGGCCAAGTGTGTAGGACAGAGACTGTCATGGCTGTTGGTCTTGCCACACACCATTAATATCTACAGGACGCACCTGGTCTGGTTTGACTCAGTTCCGTTACCAGATAGCGACCAATGTGTCTGACAGCAATAGCATGACAGTACTCAAATTAATATTTTTAAATCCCACCTAGTTAAAGCAGTTACTGATAACAGAAGTGGAATACTTTATTCTTTCCAGTGACGTTTGTGTCCAAGAAAAGGAAATTCTTAACTGAGATGGCTCCCTAAGGGAAACGTTGGCCAAGTAAAGAATTTCAAGCAATGCTGAGGGTGTGTCTGAACTTTGTATTCATATCACACAGACTTCTACCAACTCTGCCTTCAGTGGTCACAAACTTCAGCTGAACAATTTTATTTGGTGCTACATCTTTCTGTGTTGTAGGCCATAGAATACCATGCAGAGAGAATCAAGAGCGAGGGAAAGGGGGCAGAGCAAATGGAGAGACTGAGAGAAAGCGCTGGTATGATCTGAGAAGAAGCTGACACGCTGCACCGGTCCAGTCCTCCAGGGAGCACACGGAGATGGAGTTAGGAGTGCAAGTGGTTCGTGAGGAGACAGCGAGGAGGAGAATGCCTGGGAAAGAGAAAACAGAGAAGAAGAAAGACTGAGTATCATCTCAAATTGTAATGCAGGTCTGATGAAGTCTCTGCCAGGCCGATGAGGAGCTTCAGAACAAAAATTGCCCATTAGAGGTTTCGGCTCTAGCATCCTCACCATGCTGAGCCATTGCCTGGGGGCTTCTCCAGGAAAGCGAAGCCTCATTTTGAAAGATGAACTGGACTCTGAAGGTGCTGACACTTGGACTCTGTGAGCTAATTGCACTCCTTGCAACTGAAGAAGCTCTTTCTGGAAGGGAGATCTGCATGAGTGGCACCCCGCAATGGAGGGCGCATCTACCCACGCACCTCCATCCACTGGGGAACATCCAATGGGGAAGCAGATCCTCTGAGGTCTCAGTGGGCCTCTCTTGAAAGAAACTTCGAAGGAGAGAGGAGGCATAAACTATGTCCTGTCTCAGGAGCTGACCTTGGGGTTGCACCTGGTCCTCACCATCTTCCTCCTTCATGATCATTTTTCCCCTCTCCCTCAGCCATCACCTCTGCTGATCGCAATGGCTTACCTGGTGTTGTGGTTTGAATTGCGTCCCCCAAAACGATATGTGGAGGTCCTAACCCCAGGTGTCTGTGAACGCAGGCTTATTTAGAAATAGGGTCTTTGCAGATGTAATTAGTTAAGATGACGTCATACTGGGGTAGGATGAGCTCTAATCCAATACGACTGCATCCTTATAAGAAGAGAAGATGCGGGGGGAGAAGGCCAGGTACAGACAGAGGCAGAGATTGGAGAGAAGCTGGAAAAGGCAAGGAGGGACCCTTCCTCTGAGACTTCAGAGAGAGCATGGCCCTTGATTTCAG
Organism: Equus quagga; assembly: GCF_021613505.1. NCBI lineage: Eukaryota > Metazoa > Chordata > Mammalia > Perissodactyla > Equidae > Equus > Equus quagga. Next base: position 127,959,644 of record NC_060274.1, on the reverse strand, counting down.
ACTTGCAGCCTCCAGAACTGTGAGAGAATGAACTTCTATTGTACCACTTGGTGGTAATTTGTTATGGCATCCCTAGGCATCTAACACGCCTGGTTTGACCCAAATCCTCATTTCTAAGGGTCCTGAGCCCCTAACAGCCATCTCTATTTTAGGCCAGGGCTGCTCTCCTTGTCTATTCACAGTCACAATCGAGCAAGAGGTGCCCATGTGGATCATTGGAGTTCCAAACCTATTTCTCTCTGCATGGCCTTACAGTACAGCAGCCCTCTCTCCTGCCGTTCAGGGCCACTCACCCCTGCTAGGATGGCAGCTCCTATTTTCCTCTGCTGGCCCCTGGGCACAAGGAGTCCAAAGCACAGTGGGACCTGTGTTGCATCTCCTAGAAAGAGTCTTCCTGCTTTGGGAGCCAAGATCTCCACTTTGCAAGGCCCAGACTTGTGGGGATAGGAAACAAAATGTCCCCCAGTGGGGTACCATCCATCCAGGCCATTTGTCACCAGCCAGGAGGTGGCTTCACCTCAGGCCACTTCTCCTTCCACACAAGTGGATGACCAGGCAGGCTCAACACTTTGCCCACTGGGAAGCCCTTCCCTGGCAACTGTCTTCCAAGGCCACCCTCAAATGTGGAGAGATGCTGCTGCTCCATTCGGGGCTTGCACCTGATACTAAGCCAACCCATCTGAAAACCAAGTTCAGACTTTCTTCTCCTTCAGCTAGTCAGATGGGATCCCCTTATGTGGCCAGAGGTACTAGGTGACAGAAGGCTAGTGCCACCACCCTGGGTGGCCTGGGGGCTTGGGATCCCTGCTCACGCAGCTTCTTCACACCTCTGGTCCTGCTCAAGCTTGTTCCCAACATACCATTTCCAATTGATGGTGAACAGCTGCTGGACTCGTCTGCCTTCATGACTTAGTGGGCCCCACTGAACTCCGCTCGGGATAGGAATCTCCTGGTGTGTGGTCACTTGGTATCCCACGGTCAAGCATTCTGTCTTTACCTGAGCCCAGTAGCACAACAGGAGCTGTTTTCAGAGGGTTCCTAAGTCTCTGGTGCAGACAGTATGGCTTCCTGCAGAGCCCCAGCTGACGCTGAGCTCAGAGAAGAGGAACCAGGCAGAACCAGATCAGTGAACTGCTGCTGCTGGGTTACACCCGGGACCCTGACTCTGGAGCCTGGGTCCTGAACTGAATACTGAGGACCACGCAGTTTACTCAGAGACCAGAGGAGTTTCCCAGCTGTCAGGGAGGAAGAGATGAGCACAAATCTAAGTAAGGTTCTCACAGGGTTGCAGTGATGCGTGGGCTGCAGGAGTAAAGGGGAAGTGGTGTTGAATTCTTCTTTCTTCTTTGGACCTAAACATGGGGGCACAGGAAGAAGAGGTCTGGACCAATCCTGTGCCCTGCGCCCCCTCCTTCCGTCCCTAAGGCATTGCCGCCCACTGAGCAGGCAGGCCCATCCCCCTTCCCTGAGGATGAGAAGGAGGCCTGTTCAGGAGACTTCTTATCCTCCTCACAGATGAGCTTCTGACAGCCCAGCCCACCGGTTCTGCAGACACCCATGGTCACATCGAAATCCCAGCAATGAGGACAGATGGGGCTCAGCCCGGGGCCATCGCTAAACCAGAAAACTCTCATGTTCTCAAAATATTGTCTCTCTCTAAGCAAAAATGCCAGTCCTCCTTCCCAACAAACTTCATTCTCCCTTTCTCTCAATAAAAATGTTTCTCCAATTAATGCATGGCAGCTTGTTAGGTCTTTTTCTTTTCTTAAAGCTCAATCTACTTTATTTCATTCAGGCTGTGCTTACTTTAAAATAAAACCATATTAGAAAAGCTCCCCGGCTTTCTGCATATTTTTTAAAAACATTCAAGGCTGTTTTCCTTTGGGGAAAAAAACACCCAAAAGAAAAACATTCTTCCTTCCTCCTGGCGATTGGTTCAGCAGCTGATACCTCCTTTGAGGGAACACGTCCAGGCGCAGGTCAAGACTTTAAAGGGGGAATAATCCAGCTGACGCGGCGGACGAGGGTCAAAGGCCCTGAATAATTGTTGTTCTCACCTCTGAAGGGACAGAACAAAATGGATTTTCAGTGGTGGAGAAACATTTCGGGAGTGGTTTCCACAGGTGATTTCTCCGACTGCGTTTCCAGCTCCTTGCTCTCCTGAAGAACCGTCCTCTCTGGTAGACGAGACGTGTGCCCCTGCGGTCTCAGGATGCCTGGTGCTGTGACCGAATTACAGGTCGCTAATTCATTGTCTTAAAATTAATGAGGATTGTATCACAGTCCTTTGTTGGGAGGTGCATCTCGCCTCCTATTTCTGGGCCATATGTGGCTCCATCGTGAAATCTTAGGCATGGAATTTGATTTAAATTGATTTCAGTAGCCACTCAGAACCAGTAATCAAGTTCAATGTGCCTCAAAGTTTGGCCTATGCATGACCTGTGTCAGAATCACTTGGGTTGCTCGTTGAAAAACAGCTTTCCGGTTCTTGCTCCAGACCTACTGAATCAGAATCTCTGAGGGCGGGACCTGCAAATGTGCATCTTAAGCAGATTCCCTGCATGACTGAAAAATACAATAAAGAGCCAGCCCTGATAGCCTAGAGGTTAAAGACCAGCGCTCTCACCGCTTGGGCAGCCCGGGTTCATTTCCCGGTGGTGGAACCACACCACCCATCTGTCAGTGGCCATGCTGTGATGTCGGCTCACATAGAAGAACTAGAGGGACTTACAATCAGAGTATACAACCATGCTCTGGGGCTTTGGGGAGGGAAAAAAAAAGAGGAAGATTGGCGACAGACAGCTCAGGGTGCATCTTTCCCAGCAAAAAAGAAAAAACATGGTAAAGCTTGAGGGCCATTACTCTACACAGAGATTCCTCCTTGGCCCCAGTAGCTTGTCCTAGCCTCATCCCTTGGGAGCATCCCTTGAGGACAGAGTAAAGATTATGGAGTTAGACATAGCAGATACGGAGTTAGAGGACTCAGGATGGAGTTCTCACTTTGCCTTGAATGTGCCTCACCTTCTTCATGAATCCTCTTTTCTGACATCTGAAAAGTAGTGATGATATTCCCTTCTAAAGGCTTGTTGCAAAGATTCAAAGACATACGTATAAAGCATTTTTGTATACTTAAATTTTCCATTTTTATTTTTTAAAAAATCCGAAAGTTACAGAAAGTTTGCAATACTGTACAAACAACTTTTTTCTCTGAGCCATTTGAGAATAAATTGCTATCCTGCTGCTTTAGTGGCTATTTCCTACAAACCAGGATGTGTCCTACAAAACAGTGATGCCACCTTCCAAATCCAGCGCAACACTAATACATTACCAACATCTAATCCTTTGGCTCCATTCAAGTTTTGCTGGTTGTCACGATAATTTTTTTTAGAGTAAAAGATTCTGTTTGAGTTTGCATATTGTATTTAGTTGTCATTAATCTTCATGGATCTTTAATCTTCAGTTGAAACAGTTCTTCGGTCTTTCCTTAACTCTCATGACATTGATCCTCTTCAAGACCACAGGCTGGTTGTTTGCAGAATGTCCTCCATTTGGATTTGCCTGATGTTCCCTTGTGATCACATTTGGTTACACTTTGGCAGGAATATCACAGAAGTGACCCGATTTTCTTCTCGTTGCATCCTCTCAGGTGACGCGTGATTTTTATTTCGTCCATTACTGGAGACGTTGACTCTGATCACTTGGTGAAGGTGGCGTCTTGCCTCCTTTGAATTAATAAGTATTTTGTGGGGAGATACTTTGAAACTCGATAAATATCCCGTTCCTCATTAAACTTTCAATCTGTTTATCTATTATACTGCTATGGACTCACAACTTTTTATTTTATTTGATGGCTTGTAATCCCTTTTTCTCTCACCATTTATTTTAACCCTCAAATGGTCTCTGATTTGGCCGCGGGAGGTCCTTTGAGCTGGCTTCTGTGTCCCTTTCGCATAAACCCAGGGGTCTTTAAATGCTTTCTTATTTGCCAGCCAAATAAGATGCTCCAAGCTCACCTTTCCCTTCTCCTCTCCAGTCAAGGAATCAGCCATTTGTCCAAGAAACTCCAGCTCCTTCAGTGGGGAGCAACATTTAGAAGCCAAATTGGGGTTTTTGAGGTTTTGAGGAATTAGGTGGAGACGGAAACTCCTTTACAAAATGTCTCACATGATGAAATCGGTTTGGAGATAGCATTCTGGACTAAAAGTTACCACGACATATGTGGAATTTAGACTCTAAGCAAAGTACCATAACCAGCACAGGCCTTGGCAAGACCAAGGGGAGAAGACATTGGGTAGAATGTTGACATTTGAAGTGTTGACTGGAGGTTCATATGGGGGGTCTACTCTCCCCTTGATCAGTGAAAAGAGTTGGAAGAATCTAAAGCTGCTCTATTTCAAGTGGCCTTGGCTCTGAGGTAGTGAATGCAACAGGAAACTTATTTCCTGGGTATATTCCTCAGTCTCGATCAAATTTCCCTCTGTCTCTAAGATCGGATTACCCTCAACCAATCCTAACCCCATCTCTTCCCCCTTCCTCTCAAACACCTTGGTTTCCTTTTGTATATCACAAAGCCAAATAATTTCTGTTTACTATGAAAAGCTAAATACACATTCCCACCTTCCAGAGAAGAGAAAGCCTGGATCACCTGTTCTCCACTGAAACCGAGGTGCAGTGATGACCAGTGAGCTCTCGTAGCACTTCTGGTTTCAATGTAAAATCCATTTTTGTATCTGAGAGGAGAATGGCCTCAACCATCCATCATCCCGGATTGCCCTTATCCTTGATGCAATAGATAATATAGCTCTCATTCTCATCTCATTTACTAAGTCGTGTATATACAAAAAGGGATTGACAGAAAAGGCCACATTGCACAGGGAGCTATCTCAGTGTGATTGAATTTTGGATTAAAACATACTTCAGGGATTTAAGATTAAGCAATAATTCCAGATTTAAAGGGTTTCTGATGTGGAACTGGAAAAAACTCTAGCAGAATTGAACATAGTTATTCTTTGTATCTCTATCGTACGCAATAAGAAATAAAAGAATACCAAGTGTGCAGTTCCTTTTAAATATGCTTTAGACAAAGGTCAATAGCCATGGAAATTTTCCAGTGTAGGATTTGCTCCAAGTCTGCAGCAGGAGTGAGTGAGGAGAGAGCTGCTTGTTGGGCACAGACACCGACCATGGGCGTGCGGCATTCAGGTTTGGTTCTACCTTCGCTGGCAGACCACTGGCCACAAGGAGTCTGCATTTTGGCTCACGCTAATGGGGGAGTCAGCACCCCAATCCCACAGGCTGTGGTAGCTTCCAGATCATCATGCTTCTATGGGAGTGATGCTCCTGCCATTTCTCTTTTCTGTATTCACAGTAGGCACGTCCATCTGCATGATCTTGTCCCTGGCACGGCAAGCTCTGTGGCTGAAATTCCCACTGAGGTTGATTCATCTCCTACTTCTGCCCAGGTCAGCAGGGAGCCGGAACTCGCAATGGCAGCAAACTGCAGAAAGAATGGCAAGCAGTCTTGCGTCGCCACCTCCCTCGCTCAGCACCTGCTCTTTGACATCCTCACCCGCTGTCTCAGAAGCATTTAAAAAAAGATGAAACTGCTTGTTGGCATTTTTCAGGCTCACTGATGCAGTTCTCTACCTCTGGACTCTGTAACAGAAAAATGAAATACAAGATGATCTCCCCATTCTTAGGGGCAGTAACAAGAAAATCTAATCTTATCTTTACAAGGACACACCCCTGTTACCACTCTGACCTGAATTACGTGCTGGAGAAAGTCTTCTGGCTAGAAAGAAGGCTCTGTGCAGCTTTGACAGCTTCCGATCTGCTCTTATTCTGTCAATCAGTATATTCAATTGGGAAGGCCATAGGAAAACAAAGGGATATTTTGTTTACTTAACCAGGCAATCAGCTGGTTTTCAAATAATTGTGAGACGTTCCAACCTTTTACAGTTTACAAACACCCTAATTTCCATTGCATTAATTTCTTGAGATGACATCTAAATCTGTCTCTCCATCCTTCTGTCCACACATACATACACACTTACGGAATTAAACCTAGTTTCGATTTAAAGATTTTAATATTGCTTCATAAATTACTAGTGGAGTTGTGAGAGTCAGGGTTATTAATATTTTAATCTAGCCTTTGTAATATTTCCAATAATATCATGAAAAATACAATGATTTCTCCTCTTTTCCCAAATCTAGAGGATTGTTTACTTTCTCTTCCATTGTTCCTGGGGAGGACATACAGTAATCGAGGCAATCTTGCGCTCTCCTGTGGCTGATGGTTTACATTACGTCTAATTCTACACCAGGTTCTTAGAGCGAACAGAGAACGGTAAGTGGTCCCTTACTTTTCTACCTTACACACAGCAAGAAAAGAAAGGCTTTGGTGCTGTATTTTAGGCAAGGAGCACAGAAAACTACTGATCTGTTACAAAGGTGAAGGACATGAGAATACTTTGGCCACAGATGCGATAGAATGGAGCCCATTTGAATGAACAACAAAGACATTATTTGGCTCCATAGTTGAATGTCTACAGCCGGGGTAGATCTGACAGTTGGGTAATTCAGCAGCTCAGTGTTGTCATCAGAAATTCAGGTTCTTCTCTCTCCTCATACGTGTGCTGGCAGGAACTGGTGCTAACTGCTTTCTCAGAAGGGCTCTGAAGAGCCCTTGGTGGCTTCTGGTAGTTTTCCCAGACGAGTGAGGGACCTCTTTTGCCAGAAGGCTCTAGAAAACCCTTCCTCAGGTCCCATTGGCCAGAATATATCACATGTCCTTTCCTCAACCAATCATGGGGCAAGGAGGAGAAGACTAATCAGGCATCGATTGCTCAGGGCGCACCCCTAGAGCGAGGGTCTCCTTTCCCTGCAGCCCTGGGGCACTATGAGACTTTCCTTTTAGGAAAGGAAAAGGGAAAACCTTTGCCAGGAACTAGCCAGCAACACTACTACAGGCACTGGGCCAGAAATAATATTACGGAAGGGAATCTTCGGGCCCTCTATAAACAAACGGCTAGACCAGGGTCCCAAGGCAAAGGCTTTCATGGCCCAGGAGGGTAACAAATGAATGAACATGTGGCATATGGCATTAAGGAATGGCGAGGACTGTGGCCAACCAGAGTGAGTGTGCATTCCGAAGGCATGCATATCCAATTAAACAAAGGCATACCCCTGCTGCCACTTTGACCTGAACTATCTACTGGAGAAACAGTCTTTGGACTAGAAAGAATGGCAATGTGCAGCCTGGATACCAGGTTCATGCCTCCTCCCCCACACCCGTGACCTGTCACCTCCGCCTTCTCACCCTGTACAGACTCAGGCCTCCTCCCCGACACCCATGACCTGTCACCTCCCCCTTCTCACCCTGGATATGCACTCAGGCCTCCTCCCCCACACCCATGACCTGTCACCTCTCCCTTCTCTTCCAAACCTACCCTGCCCCTTAACGCCCAGCTTCCCCGGAATCCTGACTTTTCAATCCCTTGCTACGGTGTAGACCCACATTCCACACACAGCGTAAACCCCAGCCCCCACCACGTGGGATTACCCAGTAGGCGTGAACACAGAAACTAAAAACCGAACTTCAATAAATCTGTCCTAAAAATTATGAAAATATTGGTAAAAATCTTGTTTCAGATGTTATTTTGGACTGCATTTTTTATTACTTTTATGCTTAGGGCCCTGCCCCTGCTCGTATTCAACTTCTTGAACTCAACCCCTTGGCTATCGTTGAATGAGGCTGACAGGCCTTCTCTGTATCTGAGTCTGTACTTTGCCACTTATGAGATGTACCATCTTGAGCAAGGCATATAAATTCCTTTTTAGATGAAGCCACCCACGCTCAAAGATTAATACCCACTTCCAAGTGCTTTTGTGACGTTACGTGTGGCCTCCTGTAAACCAGTGCGCCCTATCCTCAGTGCACTCAAGTGTTCCTCCCCAGCCCGGGCCAGCAGGTGGACGTGGCTAAGGCAGAAGTCCTGAACTGTTCTGTTATTTTCTGAGGGTCTCCCCTAAGCCTCTGGACTCCCACCTGCTTGTATCTCTTGGGCCCTCCCCACTCAAGGCCAGCAGGCTCCCCATAAATACTTGCCGCATTGACCGCTTTTCAACCTCCCTCACAGAATCACGTTTGTACGGATAATACTGCTTCTGGGCCTGGCCTGCCAAGGCTCCTTCAAGAAGACAGTTTAATTTGGGACTACGGGTGGCCCACTTTTTCCTTCTCTGACTGCTCATCTGAACTTTCCTCGGGGCTCTATTATTTTACTGGTACTCAGATACTCAGAAAAGCCTCAGGTCTCTGTCATTGCCTTCCAACGTTTTCATTTATTCCCATCAAATGTTAGTCATGCTCTACTGGAAACTGACATTCTAAGAGCATATTCTCAGCCATCAGGTCTTTGGGTCCATCACGGCCTTGGGCTTGGGCGAGGCAGGTGAGCAGGTAAGGTAGGGATGTGCTAGGAAGATGAAGCCTCGTTGGTCCCAGGAGACCTGACATTATGGCAAGTTTCTCTGCCTTCCAGTTCACCTGGAACCCTTTATACTAAAGCCAACCGTGCATCTTGTCTCCCTAGCAATGCCCTTGGTTCTTGGAAACCCAAATGTATACCTGGGTGTTCGTGCCATCCAGGGAGCCCTGTAAGGAAGGTACATAACAATTAAAAGTGTCAGCCTACCGTATGGGCTACTTTGCTTAGCCTAAAAATTGCGTGTGCTTTAGGATCATGCTGTTGGGGGCAAGGGGAGTGGATCTGAGCTGTGCACATGAGCACCCAAGCCCCTCAGAGGGGCAGTCAGCCCTGAGCCTGTGTATCAGAGCCCACTGGGCAGCTCTGCCTCCCTGGTTCCCTGCTGGGCTGATGTGCCTGACAGATACCAGAAAGGAAAACACGGGCTTGACTCCCTCTTGCCCTGCTTGGCCTCTGGGTAAACGGCCCCTGCAGGCCCGGGTGAGACAGGCACGGCCAGCTCCAGGAGGGGCTGAGGCACCTGGTGCTCTCACGACTCCCCGCTGACCAGGACTCAGACGCCCCAGCTTTCTCCGTCCCCGCGTGAGGCTGTCCTCTGCTTGCCTTTGAACCTGCAGTCCTGCTGGCAGCTCTGTGAACGGGAGGCAGGAGTGAATATCTTGCCAATGGCTCTGCATCATGGCTGCTGGATATTCTTGCCTGTGTGCCTCAGAGAACAGGCTTCACCGGGCCACAGAGACACTCCTGCGGCCGACTTCCTCCTCAACCATGAACACAGCCTGTGCTCAGCACACGCTCGGGGACCGTGGTCATGCCATCTGTGGTGCCACGGGCAGGACCGTCCACACACCGTCCCGGGAGCTGAGTCAGTGGCCTGAACCAGCCAGATGAGATGGGGACCGCTTCCCTGCAGGACGAGCTGCACCCTCAGCTTCCACGGGACCGGGACCTCCCCCCCCCCCCCCACCAAGCCTGGCAGGACGTGCTTGGCACAGCCGTTTCCCCTGTGACCACGGTCATTCACTGCAGCCAGCCCGAGCCCAAGTGGTCGTTCCGTCCTCCCAGACGTGAAGTTGCCCCAGTATTGCCCCTAGGAAGGGAGAGCCAGAAGGCAGGCTTCCTTTCTGGAACGTTGCTCCCAGCATGTCCAGAACGTCCTGGCCCAGGAATGCCTCTGCACAGGGACAGGGACGTGGGACAGCACACCTTCACTCTGGCTAGCCTTTGTTTAGTGGCTCCCCATAAACCCAGCTCCCTAAGCTACGCCGTGGGACGCAGGACCACTCCAAGTTGCACAGCAGCGTGTTGAGCGTTCCCCACCCGTCTTCCCCACCAAGCCAACTCGAAGCGTCTTTAGGGAAGGAACTAAATTGCATGATGTGTCGATGCTTGATGCTCTTTACGTTGAGAAGAAATCTAAAATATATATCCTGCAACCTGTCAGGTTCCCACACGAATGCATGTCCCAAACTACCATGACTAGTACTGAGGATAAAAAAAGAAGAAATAAATAATGCGTACAGTTTTCACAACAGCACTTTTTCTTGTCTTCCGTCGTTTGCTCCTCCCAATCCAGTAACTATAGGGCAGATGGTGATGCACCCATTTTATAAATAAGGCCTTCGGAGCCAAGGGAAGATACACAGCTTCCTTAAATTTGCACAGTTAGGAACTGATGGAGTCAGGACTCAAATCCACGCCCGTGACTCTGGACTACAATTTTTTCCATTTGTCTTCTGCTTTATCCCCTCATCTATGATCCATAAGCCATTACTTCACTGCTTCTTGCTTTGATCTCCCTTTATAAATCAAGAGTAAAGATCCCACAAAAAGCTCGGAATCACTTCTATTTCAGCCTGAATTAAATGCTTTGCCAGCGCTTACATTTCAAATTCATTGTGCCCCCACCTAAGTACGTTCCTTCCGTGACACGCGACAAGCCGACCATGTAATCAATCGGCGCCTATTATCCTCCAGAGGGCCTGAGTATCATCATATTTGGGAGTAGAGTTACACTTTAGTTCCCATTTTAAATGTTTAAATGAGGGAAAGAGTGGTGACAGTTGAACATAAAAATGATCTTTTAATTAAAATCTGAAGTTATATTTGGACCTTATTTTTTACATCTGGTACTAATGTGACTTTTCCTGCCAGTTCTTTAGATTTTTTCCTTGAAAAAAAAAATGCATAAAGGCAAGCATGAAATTCTCTCTCTTACAGTCAGACGCCCAGCCTTGTTCCCACTCGGCAGATGGGCAGAAGGATGCAGGGGGCAGTCACAGAGGAGCAATGAATGAATAGACATGATCTGTCTTGCTCATATGCCCAGGAGTAGACTTGGAAAAATTAGTACGTAGAGGTAAGGCAACATTAAAATTTCAGATTTGAATAGTTCCACGCAGATATAGAAAGAAAGCAGGTTATCATTAGCAAGCTTCCAACGTTCCTCTTAGATCATTCTATGTTAATGACGTGCTTTCTGGTTTGACATCATGATCCCAGCTTATCATTACCACAACCTTCTGAAGAAGGAATGGCTGAGGTTCTAGGCCTGAAATGCAGGCTCAATATTATACGCTAACTTGACATCTGGTAGAACTGGGGGGCCTGAAATGGCCTAGCTCTGAGTCCCCCCACTCTGCTCCTGCAGATGAGATCCTCTGGCCAAATGAGCCTCCTTATCACAGCGACCAGCACAGGGCCTGCTTTCCCGCGAGCAGTGGGTTTGGTGGAATTATTCAGACAAGCCGATCTCATCCTCCTGTGCAAACCAAGGGCTCCCCACCCTCTTGTTACTATAAATCCTGTCCCCCACAGCCCTTGTGTATTCACTCTGTTCCCAGATGCGACCCCCATGTGGTCCCACATGGTATGTGGTGTCCTCCTCCCCCAGCTGTGAGTCTGTGTGACTAAGAAACTGCTGTCGATCTCATCTGTCCCATGTGCCCATTGATCATTCTCTTCTTGATCATCATCTCCCATTGATCATCTATCATTCATCAGTTTCCCCCACTTTCTTTCTCTAACCCTCCTTTTTCCTCCCCATTTCATTATCTGTGGTTTCTTTTCTTGCACAATGAGAATTATATTAGATTTGCCAAACCATCATGCTTAGAGGTTCATGGATGTTCACACACATACATCACACAATGTGCCTCCCAGAGGAAACTACAGGTGGTCATCTGAGGGTCTCCCAACGGGTCCTTCCTTCTCCAGCAGGGAGGGTAAGAAGAGAGGTCTTCAACTAGAAGGCCTGGGCTCAACCCTGACTCCTGCTTACTATTTATATCATCTTGGTCAAGTTACTAAATCTCTCTGGGTCTCAGTTTTCTCATATGCAAAGTGAGGATAATAATATCGGCTGCATGGAATTGTAGTGACATTGTAAAAGATGGTGCATTAGGAGCTTAGCACAGGACGTGGCACAGAGTCCATCCGGCTGCTCACTGACAGAAAGTTTGGACTGCCAACCCCACGGCCCTGGCTGCACGATCCTTTCCCAAGGCTTGTGTTCACATTCCCACTGAGGAAACCCTGGGAGACCTCCGCTCACGGCACAAACACAGCTCTTCCCATCCAGGCTCCTTCTAGACTAAAAGGGTGACATCCATGGTTTTCAAACCTAGATGAACATAAGAATCACTTGTCGGGCCTTAAAGATGTACAGATGCTGGAACACCACTCCCGACCCTCAGAACCACAGCCTTATGAGAGCTGAACCGCAGGCAGGATGAAGGGACCCTGGACTGGTCTGGGTTCATTTCGGCTCCAACCTCTCATGAGTCTGTGATTCTGATTCATTTTATTTCCTTCTGGTTGTCTGAAATCTGGTCATTTCATTCTTGATGATATGAAAGCCAAAAGCCACATACATCAAAATGATTAAATTCTGCCTGGTGAACTTGTGTATAATTCTCAAGAACATTCCCTGGACTAGAAATGAAACACTTTGACTGGAGACAGCAGATTTTGAACTCAGCCACAGGAGAAAAGGAACAGGAATTGCAAAAACAATCCCAAATTCCCGAACTCCCCTTCCAGGGCCCCAAAGAAAAAACTTAGAGAAGAAAGTGCTTATTTATTAAAGTGCTTTCTGTAATCATTGCCTCCTGCAAAAAGACACTGAAAAGATAGCCAAGTTATTTGTGGTCTCTTCAACTTGGGATGAATATAGATACCAATAAATCTCCTAGACATGACCAGACAGCATCAATAAACTTGAGTGATAGCCCAGCACTAACATAATTAAGAAGAATTAATCCTACAGACTCTCGTTGATAGGTGTGTTGTCCATAAGAGCCTTGTCAGCACTTCAAATATTTCTCAACTGACAAAGATTGGACATTTGGGAAGACTAAATATACGCAGTCAGACACAATCTGACAAGATCTACGAAGACGAATCAACAGCCCAACCCTGGAAAAAAAAGAAAAAGTCTGTTAGGAAAGCAGAGTGTAGGCAAAGCTTATCTCCCCAGACTCTGGAAGTCAAAGAAAGATCAACTTCACAAGCCTAGCTGATAAGGAGATGACCCAGAGTGATTTTGCTGTGTGACTGGGACAGAGCTGGTCTACAGCAGAGCTACTCAAAGTCTCAGAGTGGCTTGCTGACCCCGCCAGTTTGCAAACTGTTCTAGTTCACGAGGAGATAAGGAGTTTGTGCCCAATATAAGTCAACTACATCACTAAGTACAGTGTTGAGTTTGGCTGACTTTTTTTTTCATAGCAAGACTTCCTTGATGAAGGAAGCTTTGCATTTCTCTACATTTGGAGGCAAGCTCCTGATCGCATCAAGGACTGATAACAATTTGCAGCCTAGGCCCTTTGAGTGCAGCCAGTTAGAGCCACCTCCTGGCTCTATTTCACTCCCTGTGGTGGATGCTGTGGCATGCTATCCAGCTACCCCTTCAGGGCCAAGACACTCGTGCCTGTAGCTGGATAAAGTAGCTGTTGCTCACAACTCACAGCTAAGTCCATCTCCAAGAATTCTTCCAGAGCAGTGGGAGATGACTCACCCAAGGTCACACCCCCACACTCGGGACATGTGTCCAAAGATGGTGTGATGCAGGGGTACCAGACCTGTCCCTGTGCCTCAATTTGAACGATCTTTTTTTTTTTTTTGCAGGGAAGAATTCATCCTGAGCCAACATTTGTTGCCAATCTTCCTCTTTTTTTTTTCTTCTCCCCAAAGCCCCGGTGCATGGTTGTATATTCTAATTGTAAGTCCTTCTAGTTCTTCTGTGTGAGACACCACCACAGCACAGCAACTGACAGACAGATGGTATGGTTCTGTGATGGGGAAACGAACCCGAGCTGCTGAAGAGTGAAAGCGCCAAACTTTAACCGCTAGGCTGTCAGGGCTGGCTCTGGACAATTCTTAAGAGTCATCCTAAGGCCTCTGTTGCAGGTTCTTCTTTTGCCAAATCCTGCTTCCTTCTCTACTCACAGGTACAGTTCCCAAGAGCATCACCCCCAATAAACTTCTGGAATGCAAACCTTTGCATCTGCTTTCCAGGGTATTTAAGCTACGACACTCCCTTACTCACAAAAAAAAAAGAAAGAAAAAAAATAGGGACCTTCCTGTTGTCTGAAGATAAAGCAGAAACAACATGGAGAGGCCTTCAGCGTCCTTCGTGCTGTGACTCAGCCCATCTTCCTAGACTCCTCTCCCGGCACGCTCCTCCACAGAATCTGCTGTTCTTCCCCACACACCCTTCTGCACCGTAGCTTTCACTGGTTATACTCTTTTCTCTGCCAGAAATGTTCCATTTGTCCAGCTGTACTTGTCAAAGTCCCATACGTTTTGAAGCTCTCCCTCACGTGTCTTCCGCTCATGAAATCTTGCAGACACCCTTTCCTCCGGTCCTCACCTTCCCCAGACCTCAGACCGCAGAACCGCCTGCTCCTGTCCTCCTAACACTGACCCTCTCCAGCCCAGCCTTGTTTCAGGAGCCCTGAGCCAACGGTTAATTAACCATTGATTTCCCGAGGATACCGTCAACTTAGCCTCCTTGTCAGACACACACACCCACTGCAGGTTAGTCCTCAACCCTGGGCTCTCCCCAGAGTTCACCACCACCGTCAGGTTGACACGCATCCTTCCAGCTGCTTCATTTCTCTCAGCGCTTGCTTCCAGGTGCATTACCCGTAGAAGAGTCACGGTAACATTTGGGTTTTGTGACAAGGGGCCTGTGGTGAAGGGGAGTGTTACACAGTCCACATTCTACACGTGGCTTTCTCATCTATTTATTCTTCTAGATATGTCAATTTCTATATTGCCGTGTACAGAATTACCCTGATTTTTAACTGTAGCGTGTACTCCAGTGTAGACATACCACAGTTTAGATATTTCCTTGTTGATGGACTTTCGAACTGCTTCCTATTTTGCTGTAACGACAATGCTGGTCTTGAGGTCCTTGCACAGTAACTCCCGTGCACATGTGTAATTGCTTCTCCAAGGTAGATAACAAGAAACGGAATTGCCTTTTCCCCCATTCTCCCTGATAGTGCCAAATTGCTCTTAGAGTGGCTGTGCCAATTTACCCGCTCGCCAGCACTGAACGAGAGTCCTCTCCCCTGAACGTGCCCGCCATGTTTTTATTTTGACCTTTTGCTTCACCTCATGCCTTGGTTTCTCACTCTTGGCCCCGGCCCATTTAGCCAAGAACCCGCCTGCCTCAGCCTCTGAGAGCTGCCCTGCCAGCCTCACCCCTACCTGGGATCCTGAAGAACCCACCAGAACATTACTTCCTCCCTTCATTCCCAGCAGGCCTCCTCAGCCCCACCCTGGAACAGCTCCAGGACTTGAACGCCACCGAAGTGTAAGTTCCACAGGCAGGGCCTTGGTCTGGTTAGTTCAGCACTGTGCTCCCAGAGCCTGGAACACTGCCTGGCACACACGAAACATGTTAGGTAAGTATTTTTTAATGCCTAAGGCAAGTGATATATTAATACTCATTTTCAGATAGAATTGGAGCATCCAAGTAACTCACTCAAGGCTGAAACCAACTAAAGGGTCCTGTTGAACCTAAAGAGAGAGTCTAACCCCCATTGACCCTCCAACACACACACACTCACACTCACACCCACACACACACACACACTCACCCTGAAAGTCCCCTCCCCACCTCCCACCACAGTTCTCGTTCTGAGCAGTCTGTGTCCGCTCGCCTCCCAATGCTTGAGCATCCTTGCTGCCTCCCACCGCCCTGGACCTATTGGCCATTCTCAGCCTGCCAGTCCACTCTGCATGAGCCCCCTGCCCCGAGTTCACATTGCTCTTTCCCCAGCTGCACGCCTGGTTAGGAGCAGATGATGTGCAGGCACATTCGTCTCCGCGGGCCGGAGAGATCACAGTGTTCCATGCAGCTGGGGGAAGCATTTCCCTCTCTGCTCTGTCAACTCCGTCATCTGCTCCCAAGCACTCCTTCCTGCCCAAAGTCTCAATGTCCCTCACAAAGCAGCGCCTTCGCTTCTCCCCCAGGGGTGTGTGTGTGTGTGTGTGTGTGTGTGTGTAAGAGGGGACTGACAGGAGTAAGGAGGTGGTACTTTAAGATCCCCAGACCCAGCTCCTGAGGCAGACCCCCCCCCCCGATGTGCATGTGTAGACACAAGTCTCTGTACCCATCTCATGCCCAGAATCTAATCCTGGATCAGTGTCTTCCTCTCAAGTCCAGTCACCACGGTTTGACTTTCCTGGACAAGGACCCCAGTGGTTGTCAACAGAGCTCTGAGCTCAGGTATTTCTGTGTGAGTGGAGTTGGAGACGTCCCCGTATCACGCTTAACTGAAATATACCTAAAACTATGCCTGAAATTCAGCAGGTGATCTATCAATGTTTACTGATAAGTGAATGAATATGCGTGGTACTCTGAGACCTCAGAAGGGAGCAGGGAGGATCTTTGTAAAGTTGGTGGGGGGGTGGGGCGATCACGAGAGGAAAGAGGAGGAGGTGGAAAAGGATGACAGAGAGATGCTGGGCAAAAGTTATACTGCCCCTGGCGGACACTTGAAACCAGAGTCGGACTCCCAGCCCCTCCCAGTCCAGCCCCATGCCGCGATTGTAGCATGTCTTGTGGGGTCTTAGGATGACCACCAAGGAGGACTGCTGGGCACCACAGACCCCAGGGAGACGCGCTGCCCCAGCGGAGCACACGCCTCAGGGCAGCTGTAAGGAGGCATTTACGAGGATGACGTCCTGTAAATGCGTCACCCCAGTCTCTGTCTTCATGGTCACGCGGCTTTATTTCTGTTTCTCTTCACAGTCTTCCCTCTGTACGTATCTACGTCTCTGTGCAAATTTATCCTTTTTATAAAGACATCAGTCATAGAGGATTAGGGCCCACCCTGATGACCTCATCTTAACTGGATTACATCTGCGAAGACCCTATTTCCGAATAAGTCCACATTCTGAGGTACTGGCGGTTAAGACTCCAACATATCTTTTTTTGGAGGGGACACAGTTCAATCCATGACAGAAGTGATTCAGAGATAAAGGTCCAGAGACAAAAACTAAGGGGCATCTATTTGGGAATTAATCCTGAAGTAGCTGCCTTTCTAGTCACAGGCTGGTAAATTCTGGAAGTTGGGGTGACACACAGACAGAGCAGCGCATTAGAGTCTGACTGCTGGAAGGGTGGTCCCCAGACAGCAGCATGGGCATCCCCGGGAGCTCATCAGAAATGCAGACTCTCGGGTCCCGCCGCACACCCACTAAACTAGTCTGCATTTAGTAAGCTTTCCAGGGGATTCGCATGTCCAATACAGTTTGAGAAGCACAGCTGTGGAGGAGGACGTGCCCTCTCAGAGCTCACTGGTGAGCACACAGTTTATTTTTAAACCTCACTAACAAATGAAGTACTTCCCACTAAAAAATAGATTTTATTCCTTGAAAGCTGGAGACAGACTGTTGCAGGACTGTCGTGCACTCTGTGTAGAAAAGAGCTGAGTTTCCTCCACAGAATGGTTGATGCAGGTTTGAAAATGAAGTTACCTGAAAGCCAACTGCATTTTAGAAGCTTGTGCTGGGGCCTGTGAGTTTATCAGGCCAGCTGAGCACACAAAAAGCTTTCAGAAACAGTGAGCAGCTGCCCTGATGTATTGAGGAGCCGCTCGCCACTTGTATCTTCCAAAAAGAAACGCTGGTCTCCTCCCCAATCTCTACGCCACTTCTGAGAAACATCGTGCTCTTCAAGACCCTGAGGACCCAAAGAATACTCCTAACAACCACCTTATAGTCATGATGCGTAGAAACACACCTTGGCACCAATATGCCATCATATGCAAGGACAACTTTTGAACCATGAACTGCAAACAAACACTCAAAAGCAAAAGAAGTTGAAACATTCTTCAGTTTTGCTGCATCATGATCGTTTTGTTCAACTTGCCTTCATCAGCAGAAACCTGTAAAGGACTAAATTAAAATAGGAAATTTCCAAGCTCCATTAGGAGCAAACTTCAAGGTCAAGTTTAAGGATAAGGGACAATTTTCTCCAAGTACCAGAAAACAGATAGAAACTTTCTGTTTGTTTATATATATGAGGCAAACCCACCTCACCACATTAAAGCAACTCAAAGAGCATCAAGAGTCACCCAAGAATGCCTCAGAAGAGCAGTGGTCCAGGAGGTGGGGCCAGATCACCAGGTATGACTCCTGGTTTTGCCATTTACCATCTGTGTACCCGTCGGCAGCTTACACTCTGGTTCAGATTCTTCATCTGTGAAGCAGAGCCCCTGATACCACAACCTAAATGTTTCTTGTAAAAATTCAAGAAGCTGGAGAACCTAGAACGCTGCCCACACACACAAAGTGCTCGACAGAAATTGTCATTATCACCAGACAGGCTATGGATTTGAGCTCCCAGGTTCCCTCGTTTCTCTTAAGAGTCATCCCAGCCCCTTCCAGCTGATTCAGGACAAAGTCAAGAATGGTTGGACCCATGGCTGATCAGGGAGCGGGACTTAGCTCCTCACTCAGGGACTCAGCGATGCTGAGTCCAGGTAGTCAGACTCAAATGTGGTGACCACCCCACAGAACCTTGACAAAAGTGCCCCCTTTGCCAGTTCTGAATGGATTAGACTGAGAGCTTTCCTCATAAGCAAAAACGAGCCAACTTGCAACATGCCCTTCCTGTTTACCTAGCTCAGCTATGAGTGTCCATAAGACATCTTTGGAATATTTCTTTTTAAAAAAATGGGAACATTTGATACCTATGAAGAAGGGCTTAAAGGCAAAAACTACTTAAATGAGATGCGAGAGGCGGTATTACAAGTGGTAACCACTTCTACTTAGACCAAACAAACTGACCTTAGTGGGGGGATAAGTCTTAAGACAGCCTCTAGACACCCCAAATCCAGAAATAGTTCAGGATATGTGCACACACATCACAAAAGTCCCATTAAACCACGGCGTCGAACAGCCTGCATCAGACAAGCCATTGAGGGGATAGCAACAGAGTGCCATCTAAGCTGGGAGGAGCGTGGCAGCCTAAGTCCAGACAAGGTCAGGTGGACGATCTGGATGAGGTCGGTGAGTCAGTGAGCTTAGGCGGGCAGGCAGCCGCCATCTGACAGAGACCAGAAATCAGGACGCCGATCAGCTGAAGCAGAGCCGAACAGGAACAAAACATCAGCCACTGCAGCTGACCAAGGCAGTCCATTATCGTATCACCAACTGTCATCACTCCCCTCCTACTCATGGAGGGGCCATTCCAAAGCAGAACATTCCAGAAGAATAGAGGAAAAGACCACAGGAAACAGCTGGTTGAAGTGAGGACAGAGCAGATGTAGCAGCCCCGTGAACCCAGAGTCATTTGCAGGATCCCAAAGGTCAGTGTTCACCCGTCGATAGAAGATTTCGCATACCTAGGTCATGGACATCACCCAGCCAACGCGCGCAATCGGTGAAGCTTACCTGTTTGCACTTTCTGACTGCCCCCTTTCACAACTATTTTCCTCAAGCCTTGCACCCAAAACACCACAGGCTGACTCTGTCATCAAGGTGAGGAGAAGAAACTCGGGTGGCACACAATGACAACGGCTCCCATTTGTAGAATGTTAGCGTGCGTGTTCTCATGGTATTAGCTCATTCTGTCCTCACCACAAGTCTACGATGGATACACAAATCATGCTCCTCACATCATTGACCAGGAAACTACAGCACAGAGACAAGAACTTGTCAAAGGCCACCCAGATCCAGGAAACCAGGACACCACACTGATGAAGAGGTATCAACAGTGAATTTAAGAGTCTAGACGCGGGGCAATTATCACAGGTTGTGGTTGTCAGGAAATTTGGAGGAGGGAGGATTGGAGCTCAGCTTAAGACGGGCAGCTTTACCCACTTCTCTCCAGGCTCGAATACGGCCGTCCCCTGCAGCGCTCTGCGCGGTGGCCCTGGACTCTGTGCATCTCCCCTCCTAGATGTTGCACTTCTCAGTGGCAAGGACAGAGTCTTATTTGTCATCGCACTCCAAGTCTGCTGGCACAAAACTCCCAGTAACTGTTTAAAATGAACTAGATAAGCCTTTTGAAAACCAGAGCTGTATACTCACCACGAAGGCGCCCTGAACATCGCGCATGTTGGCGGACGCACTGATCCCGCTTCGGCTTGGTCGGAGGTACGGGTTTTGTCTCCACATCACCATAGCTTCCTTTTAGGAGCCTGCAGTTTCTCTTCTCTCTCAGCTGTTCACATTTTTAAAGTTTATATAAAGAGATGAATAAAGAGGGAGAGAGAAGAAACTAACTGTGTCAAGAATGCCAAGTGGAAGAGTTTTGCCAACAACTTAGAACCCTGAAAGACAAACAGGTTAGAATCCACTTAGCAAGTTTTAATGGTTGGGGGTGGGGGTGGGAAGCAGCTAAATGTCCACCAGGAAACGCAGGAAGCTTTAGGCAGGCCTACAAATGACTCACGCCACACTTCTAGGGGACCCCACACTCTCCTCGAAGCATCACTTGCTCCCTCACCACCTTCAGGTCCCGGTCCGTGCCGTGTCATCGCCCGCGCTTCCCCCATCACTCCATGCACAAAGGCAACCCCGCCGTGCCAGCCCTCGCTGTCTTCCTTCCCTTCCTCATTTTATTTTTCCTCCTTTTTTTTTCTGGTCTTTCTCCTCCCGTGGAATGTAAGTGCCATGAGGGCAAGGGCTTCTTTTGTTTACCCTGTGTTTCCAGCACCTAAGAGAGTGCCTGTTATGTAGTAGGGAGTAAATAGAATTTGCAGGAAGAATAAATTAATGATTCAAACTCTTGGGTTAAGCAAAACAATCCAAGTGTCAACAGCATTTCAATTAATCCAGGCATTAACCTAATTTAAGTCAAAATTTTTTAATCCAGGAATAACTGTTTGCTTATTTTCTCCCACTTGAAATAATATGTAGGGCAGTTTGAGCAACATGAGTCATTTATTTTCCAAAAATGTATGAGCCACTACTATGCATCAGAGGCAAGCCCTGTGCTTAGCACAGTTTCTCTCTCTCTCCACATGTAATATAGATATAATATTGGAGATGAGCACCTTGATTCCAGATGGCACCCAGCTGAAAGGTAAACACCCCCAGGAGGATTAGCATGTAGGCATTGGTATTTGCTTAAAGGATTGAAATCTGGCTGTAAGCTGCAGTGGAAGAGTAGGCACAGTCATGGGTTCAAAATATAAGCCCTGCCAAGCCAGAGGCGACCTGAGCATCAAGACTCGGCAGCCAAAACCAGAGAAGGGAGGAGAAAAGAATAGCATGCACTGGGAAGAGTCCAGAAGAGTTTGCTAGGTTGCGTATTTAGCTCTTCTTGGACGGGAGTGAACACAATGGCAGAACCAGTGGGAAGACTGCAGTTGGGGAGATTAAACTCAAGTTTACCACACTTTGTTTAGGATGCCTCCTGGCTTTTAACTACAGATATATGTACATGTGTGAATGTGTGTGTATGTATATATATATATGAAAAAATGTGTGTATCTGTATTTGTATGTATGAATGTGTGTGTATATGTGGGTATGTATATATATGTATGTGTGTATAGATGTGTGCATATGTACGTGTGTGTACGTGTGTGTGTGTGTATATTTGTGTCTGTGTATATATGTGTCTATGTATATATTTGTGTGTGTGTATACATATACACACATATTGTGTGGATGTATTTAAGCAGGCATGTCTACACGTTAATTTCATCAGATCTGCTATCCAGGGAGCGTTTGGTTTTCTGTCTTTAACCAATAAGCCAGCCTGAATGCCCAAGTGGAGGCATCTTGAGAACTGGCCTGATTGACTGGCCTTCGGATGTTGTCAGTTCCGGGATGTAATTTTCCTGGGTCTGCAGATACCGCCCTGTAAAGCAGCTCAGACATTTCTGGCTGATCCTCACCCAGCTTATTCTCCAGTTCCCTCTCTCTGTTGTTTGCTTTGCTCTTCCCAGTTTGAAGAAGACAGCGACAAAGGCCCCTTAGACCATTTTGTCCTGTGCCATCTGTTACTATCAGACAAGCCACAGGTCTATCCCACTCTGAATTCTCATCTTGGTCCAAAAACAGGTTTTCTTTAAAAGCCTTTTTGATATTCTAAACATTTTTCATAAGCATTTTTGCCTTTAGTGACTCTGTTCTTAAAAAATTCACCTCACCCTTTCAGATTTATCCTGGATTTTGTGCCCTTTCCCCTTCTTGTGAACATATGCTATGAAATTTTTTATTGCATCAAAAAGCACCCATTTTATTTCTTTAAATATGTCCCCCTTTTCTTGCTTTTTAAGATCAATAAGAGGAACTACCATTTCTTCATTATCCACATGTTACTGGAACTTTCCATACATTCTCTCTAATTCCCATATGAAGATGGTATTATTATTTCTACTTTATAGAAAAAACTAGAAAGTCACAGAGCAAGGATTGAAGATGAGAAGCCCACATGCTTTGCATTATACCGTGCTTCCTCTCACAAGTCGATTGTTGGAATTTAAGGTTCCTATCATTCTTTCCTCTTGAGGAATGTTTTCCGCTACGTCTCTGACCTGGCAAGCCTGTGGATCTTCTCCTCGAGCTTGATGTCGGCTGGCCTAAGCTCCAGGGCGAGTGTCTGTCGATGCCCTTAGTTGGCTTTTATGAATTTCACCAGATACAGGTTCCCTCTGCTCTCTGTGAGCTCATACTCTGCTCTCAAAATAACATTTCCTTTCTCTGTCTCCCCTACCTTCTGCACAACGGAAATTACAGCGAAGCAAGCCAAAAATCCAGCTGTATAAAACCACAGTCACTGCGACCAACTTCGCATTATGACTGTAAACCAAAATTCACCTGGAGGGAAAATCCCCAAAGCCCTAGACTGTCAGGTCGTTTACTCCATCTCCCGAGAGGGAACTCAGAGTGCACGCTGCCAACTGTCTCCCCAACATGCATCTGCTCGCCCTCTTTGCCCATGTGCCAAAAAAAAAGTTGCATTGGTTCATAGTATGCTGGGAAGAGCTTCATTTACACGCCCTCAGGAGGAGCAAGATCGTCTCCCATTGGCATGACTTTAAATATATTAGAGCTTGTCATGTCGTAGAAGAATGACAAATGAGATTTCATAACATTCCTGGTGACTAATGCCATGATTGAGAATGCACTTGTAAAGAGCTCTCTTAGCAGCCTGGAGCCAGATAATTATTATCTTCCTATGAATTCAAGAAGTCTAAGAAAGCTAGCTTAAAAATGCATGAAGAAGCTTTGTTTCTGCCATGATTTGATGGACATGATAGAAAGACTCTTGGAGTGGATTATTATTTTTACCATAGGCTAAGCGAAATCTCAGTAAACGACAAATTCTCGGCCCACCTCGCCTGCACCTGCTCCACTTTCACACGTACACACATGGAGACGCCCTCGAAAGATCAGTTTGCAATTAGCCAAATCAGAGAACTAAGTGGTTAAGGTATTATCATCTGACATTGTCAAACAGTGGGAGATCGAGTGACTTCAGCTTTGGTCACTATGTACAGAGTAGGGATAAAACATTATGAACCTGAGAAGTAAGCTATGAGCTGGGTGGACTCGGGCCACAACCCCCTTTCTCCCCTGGCTTCGTACACTGCCACTCAAGTTGGAGGCCACTGATCTCAGTGTCAGCCTGAGGTCTGCATATTCCCCGACCCTAGTGTGGTGTCCTTCTGGAAAATGGCCACGTGTCCCTTTAGGAGAGGGTTAGGGGAATACTATTTTAAACATTTGTGGAAAAATTACAGGGTCCTTCTTCAAAGGAACTCAGCTTTTCTTTCAATCTACAAAATCAAAGTATGAGAGCTGGCTCAGCTCTCATAGATATGGAAACTAGGCAACAGATCAAAGTACTTCATTGTGGAGGCTTACATTTCCTTCTGATCACACAGTCAAGCAATATGGTCAGCACCCACGTGTCTTATCCTAAGATAATCATGAATTACTGGCCATCACCAAAGATTCCTGTGGGTCAGAGAATCTTGGTGACCAGTCCAGCCTTTTGCCATCACCACCTGGGGGCTGGCTCCTTGGTCACCTGTCCGGCCTCGTTGCTCATTATGGCATTTACATCCACCAGGCTCTTACAGTTAAGTGCTACTAGTTGGCCTCTGCTATTCCAGAATCCCTATCATTCCCATTGGCCACAGGCAGTCCAGCTCCTTGGCAGCATCTTCTACTGTTAATCTCGGCCTACAGAGGACAGCCACCCCTGACTTCTCAGAGGTGCTGGTGACCCCCTCACCAGGGCGGTCCTTATTCCCTTGGTGAATGAGTGTCCTCTGGGCTCTTTAGGGGACAAGAATCAGGTTTTTCCATTCTCGTGCAATAAATTCACTCCAAACTGCACACTTCTGTAGCCCACCAACCCGTTCTGCAACCCCTGACAAAGGAGCTCTGGCATCTAATCCTCAACTACCATGTTCCTCCTCACATTAACCCTTCAAGGAGTCATCTCACCTGGGCACTAGGGCCAGCTCCAAGAATTCTTGCCAGGCTTTAAATTTTGAATCAGGAAGGATTATTCAACCATGTATGAAATCACTCCTGCCATAGCCTTCAAGATCCGCACCCACACACTCTCTTGCTTCCTATCAGTTCACATCATCCAGGTCCTACAACTTTTCCACTGTGTAGGCAATCTCTTCCCATAGCAGAAATTCTGTCTCCCCACTGGGCTATGTGGAAACCTGATTCAGCTATTGGTCTGGAGTCCATGAGGGAGGCAGGAGCGGATCTTGAGGAGGAAAAGCATCATCTTCAAGGCATCAGCCTTAGGTAAGCCCTTGGCGTGGTCTTCAGGAAACGGTGGGTGACACCCTCTGGGAAGAGGAACCGTACTGCCTCTTCCTGCCTAGAGGCTTCAGGGGGACCTACAAGTTCAAAGCAGAAGAGGAAGTGGGGGTTACATGGAGAACAGAGGGCTCTTTCCAGGAGACCCACATCATTCAAATCTGTATGACACCATCCTGGAGCCCTGGCCTGGAGTCTGTCAGGTTTTTATGCCAATTCAAACAAACTGAAGAGTAGATGTGTCAGCTCTCACTCCACTGTAACGTCCTTTCCCAAACGTCAAGCACAAGTAGGGAATTGCCCTAAATGTACCTCTTAAGTTTCAAAATTTACCTTCTTGCGCCTTTCAAGCCTTTGCAGGAAACTTTAATTCCTGTGGCTTTTCGAATGAATCCAAAATATGAGACATTTGTCACTGCTGTCTTAAGCGCTCTAAGTGGTTTTTCCCTGGAGAGAGCGATCTGTCACTGGCCCAGGAAAGTGGCCCAGGAACGGATAGATCAGCGAGGCAATAATTCTCACGACAGCCTCATGAAGCCACCTCAGTGGTCACAGAGAGATGGAGGGATAATGTGCAAAGAAAGTGTGATAATTCTCCACTTGTCACAGGCTCACGGGTGGACAGCAAGCGCAAAGAGCAGGCGATGAATGGATTGTCTCCGGTGGCGGGAATATCGGTGCTCATCATGTGCAGCTGTCTCAGGTGGGGACTCTGGGCTTGATGGAGAGTCGTTTGTAACAGGGCCCGTTTAATCTTCTGTCAGCCCATTAGCATGTTTAAACAGTTTGCATCTGGCTTCATCGCTGTGATTAAAACTGCTGCCAAGGATGGGAAGTTCTGCTTTACAGGGAGAAGTGTGGCAAACAGTGTGGATAGCAATTGGCTTATTGCAGGACAGAGGTGAGTGTGTGGAATCCAAGAGCCAGACCACAGGTGAGAAGGTACCTGCGTCACGTTTAGAGAGGGAGCCTTTGCACACGCACCCTCCGTGTCGCATTCCCTGATTGATAGATACGTAGTATTTTAACTTAGCAATCATGCCTCCCTGTGCATAGCACATCACAGTTTCCGAGATCCTTTCTCATACCTTATTTCACTTTACCTTCACAAAGGAGAGAGGCAGGTACAGTAGCCCCATTTCTTGAGGCTCAAGAAATGCAGTGACTTCCCCATGTTCGAACAGCACCTTCTCCTCACCCTCCCCTCCTCCTCCCCTCCTCCGCCTCGTCCCCCTCTTCCTCTTTTTGCACCTTTTTCACGGTCATTCTCTTCATCTTCATGATTGTTCCCTTCTGCCTTTAATTAGACGGCTACTATATGCCACATGCTGTCCCAGACACCATACAGACATTGATACTTCTTTTATCAATTTACTGGAAAGTGTGTATCTTTAGCCCCTTTATACAAATGATGGAATTGAGGCTATAAAAGATTAAGTACCTGGCCCAGCTGGTCACACGCAGAGCTAGTAGGTGGCAGAACTAGGATTAAAATCTGGCTGTTTCTGATTTCAAAGCACAGGCTAACAGTATCTCTCATAAGACTAAAAACTGTCATTTCCATTAAAAGAAAGTCTTATCCAACTATGCCACATTCTCTCACACGCTCATTTTCATAGTCGGGATTATCCTCGATCTCTCCCTTATGAGGCGGATTGAGGAGTTGCATGATTCTCTCTACGTAAGTGGGGGGCCTCAAGGACCGAGCTGACCAGTGACCAGCCAGTCACACAGGAGGTCAA
Organism: Equus quagga; assembly: GCF_021613505.1. Taxonomy (NCBI): domain Eukaryota; kingdom Metazoa; phylum Chordata; class Mammalia; order Perissodactyla; family Equidae; genus Equus; species Equus quagga. The sequence continues at coordinate 127,933,151 of NC_060274.1, read as the reverse complement.
GTTCCCGTGAAAGCCCAGAGATGGGCTTGCTAACGCTCGCTATTTCAACTTTATGGCCTTTCCTTGAAGTGCAGATAATTGGAGATGGGGAAACGGGGGAGGAGCTAGGAGATACGCTGCTGGGGCTGCAACGAGCAAAACAGATCCGGTCCCTGTCTCGAGGATAAAGAGCCCAGGGGGGAGACAAAAGATGAGGATGAAAACAGGGAAAAGTCATGATGCTCCCAAGCAATCCTTAATTTAAGGAATCCAAAGTTAACGTTAGAGGCCACAAGCAATTTGTGAAGTGAAACTTGTGCCAAGAGTGGCTTCCTTGACCAGATCCCTTGAGAGAGGAGTGGGTACAAGTGGGGCAGGTGGAGCAGACCAGCAGTTACGTCTCCTCACAGTCCAGCCCAACGCTGGTCAGCCCTCCGTGGCCTGCTCTTTTTCCTTCAGGACAAGCCTGGGGCAGATACAAGATGAACAAGTTCTGGGGATCTAATGTACAGCATGGTGACTGTAGCTAATGATATTGTGTTACGTATTTGAATTTGCTAAGAGAGTAGATCTTAAATGTTCTCACTACCAAAAAAAAAAGTGGCAATTACATGACGGGATGGAGATGTTAGCTAATGTTATGGTGATAATTATATTGCAATATATATATGTTTGAAATCAACACATTGTATATCTTAAACTCACACAGCATTGTATGTCAATTATATCTCAGTAAACCTGGGAAAAAGAAAGTTTGGGGAGTAAATCAACAATAGTCGAATGACTCAGAGCTGGCCCTGAAACCTGAGAAGCAGGCAAACGTATCTTCAATCCTTCATCCCCTCTTCCTGCCCCCTCCTCCCCATTCCTGCATCAGATATTTATCCTGTGCTTTGTGACTCCCCCCACCATTTACCACATCCACACCTGCTCTCAGACAGTGATTATCACACGATGAACACATCACACGATGAGGAGGCAGACCTCTAGATGCTGTTGACAGCTCTTCCAATACCACTTGGGTCAAGGCATTTAACCTCTCAGATCCTTAGCTGTTTTGTTGTTTTTTTTAATGTAAGAATCCTTCCATCTCTTCATCACAAGTTTATAGTGGGAATCAAGCGTGATAATAAGAGAAAAGTACCGTCATAAAGTATCAAATACTGAGATAGCTTGCATGAGAACACTCATAACAGCATCTGGCACACAGTGGACACTCCAGATGTGGTAGAATGTTTTTATTAAATGGTCCCCGAGCTCTTTTATGCCTCTCGAATTCCAGGGTTCTATGACTCTGGGGACTTCCCTCCCTTGGTAACTATTATATGGGAGGCATGAGCCCTTTGGTAGCAAAGAAAGGGACTATGCTGCCACAGTTTCTGATAATCAAGCCAATTCAAAAAAGCTGACATACCAGGAGGATGAATGCCATCCTGCATTCCTAGATGGAAATGGCCACCGAGTAGAAATGGTGACGTGATGCTGACTTACAAACATTTATGTGTGACTGTAATAAGAGCAGAAGAAAGGGATCTGCAGGTCCCAAGATCTCCAAAGCTTGCTGCAATTATGGAATCACTTTAATTAGCATCACAAGACTCCACTTGAGCTCTCATTCATTTTCCAGCCAACGTGCCCCTCCCAAGTGTCCTCTGACAATGAAGAAGCTTATCCAATCCATCTCATTCGTGTCTAGGTAGGACCCAAGATGGAGGCATTTTAGCCCCTCAGTGAGTCTCAGAAGGGTCCCACAGCCATTGCTCAGCACAAATTCTTAATGTGTGGATAGAGCCCAATGACTGGAGAGACCAGGAGGAGGTCTGTTCAGCTGAGTCTCAAATGGAGATCCTGCTCCATTTAGCCACATTTCTTTTGGAATGTAAACTCTGATACCATCTCCTTATGCTTTGTCTTATTTTTCCCACCATCTCCCCTGAATTCACAGACATATCTTATCTACTAATTAAGCTAAATATATGTTCTCACTCTAATAAAATAGATCACCCTTCATCTCAGTACTGCTAACAAGAATTAGGAATGGGAACATAAAACTGGATTGAAAAAGCGAGTAGCTTTCTCTGTCTTTTTACTAGCAAGATTACTATGTATGAGATATAACCTGTCTACATAGAGAGGTTGCTAAATTTTGCATAAACATGTATGCATCCACCACCCAAATGAAGATTCAAAAACACTTCCAACCGCTCAAAGCCTCCTTCATGCTCGTACCCAGTTAATATCCTCCTGTAGAGCTGACCGTTATTCTGAATTCTATCCCCAGAGTAGTTTGACCTGTTCCTGAACTTCACATAATAGGATCACATAGTGTGTGCTCTTCGGTGTCTGGCTTGTCTCATCATTGTGTGTTTGAGCTTCATCCAGGTTGTTATATATAGTGGTAGTTTGTTCTTTCTTATCATAGTCATCTATTGCACGTGTACCATTTTCTTATCCTTTCTGCTGTTGGTAGGTATTTGGGAAGTTTCTACTTTTGGGTTGTTAAAAACATAGCCATTAGCATTTGTGTACATGCCTTTTAGTGGACACACACAATCACTTCTTTTGAGTATATGCCTAGGAGTAGCATTGCTGGGTCACAGGGTAATTGTGTATGAGGCTTTCATAATCACTGTCAGTGGTGTCCTTGTCATCGATCGGGTGCCTTGGAGAAACTTCTCATTGCACATACTCTAAGAGAAGTAGCGTCTCTTTCAATCCTAAAAGGTCTCCAGGTGTCTAGAATTTTTCCACATTAATAAGGGTATTTAAATCTAGAAGAAAAGGGAGATGATGAAAAAATTTACTTTGCATCTGATCACTAAAAAAAAGAAAGGCAAGACTGTCACTATGAGACCACTTCATTCTATAGAGACAAATACTGAGCTCATAAACACTCCTAGACGACAATTGAGTGGAACCCAATAAGCACCGATTTTATCCACTGGCTGCTGGCTATGTGCAAAAGTTCGAACTGGGGAGAAGACTAGATTTTACAGCCAGTTAAATTCCAATGTGAGGAGTTTTATGGAACACACATTCCCAAAAGCTCAGTTTGTATGAGAAAGCAGGTAAAAATCAAAAGTAATGGATTTTCATCTTTTCATCATTTTTTAAATTTTCAGGACGCTGGTCTGTAGTTTCCACAGTCTACTCAGGGGTTAACTACTCTGGGTCTAGAATCTGGTCCTCTGCTTACCGTCAGGCCCCAACAACACCATCCTTTCCTGCTCTGACTTCTGCTTGGTATTTCCCATGGGAATCTTCCAGACTTACCTATTCTACCCAAGAGCATCTGTCTAGACCCCACCTTCTGTACTAGCCCACTGCAGCGTATTTCATCTGATGGCGCTGGAACTCTTCTTCCCAGAAGCCAAGAGGGATAGAGAAGGAGAAGCTCATATGAAGGAAACCGGGAATCTACAATGCAAGCCAAGAGGACTAAGAACCCATGGCCTGTAATACCTGAGGGCAGGAAGGGAGATGAAACAAAATTATACCAAGGAATAAACACATATTGTAGAAGCATCCCCAAGCTTCTTATCTTAGCACTTTCTCTAGAAACAAAGTTAAAGCTACCCATGTCTCCCAGGGCTATTCTTTCCAACAATATCGTGGAACCACCATTAACTCAAGGACACTCCATCATGGTGCAGGAATTCCATTAGAAATCGTGGCATTTAGGGAAAAGATTCTATTGACTGATTTCCACTGGGTAACCAGAACTGATTAATATTATCATAGATAAAGAAGATGTTTTTTTTTTTTCCCTAAGAATTCCCTGCTGCTTCTAATGAAATCCATCATAAGTTTAGGACGTGGGGAGAAAAATGAAGGAGAATACGATTTGTCCCCAAGAACAAAGACTGCCGGGTACAAAAGACAATCACATGTTGAGCATTGCTTTGAGGGCAAGACAGAGTCACAGGCCAGCTTGACATGGGCCACCAGGATCTGACAAGGACATTACTATGAGATGCTCTTTGTTTCAATACCTGAACTTCTTTGCCTCCCACTCACAGCCCAGCTGGAACTACCCAGTAGTGACTCCACTTACCTGTAAAGCCTGTCCTGCAGAAACTTCCTCCAAGACAGTCCCTTTGTTTGGTTTTACACATTGTCGTTTGTTCAAGGGCCACTATGTGCCAGACACTGGAGCCACAAATGTGGTGAGAGCCTTAGAGGGGTCCACTGTGAGGACAGTGCCCAGCGCCTCTTTGTGGGGCTTCCAGAGCTCCCTGTCGACCCACTTCACATGTGCCACCTTGTCTGGCTGGTGCCTTGAGCTGACCTTAAAGCCACTAATCCTTTAATAAGTATTCTTCACTCCATTAGCCAATGGGCCTAAAAGCCAGGCCATGCTTCGCTCCACTATTCTCCCTCTGGTGGGAAAACAGGAGTGTCCTGAAGTCATCCCCTGGTCCTTATAGTTCCTGGGTGAGTTCTAGAGGCCCACAGGACCAGTAATCAGGCCTCAAGCCGTTAAGGTCTCTGCTATTGCCCTCAGATGCCTTTGAAATGATCAAGAACCAGCTACCACTTAAGTTTCCATGAGGCCACTTTAAACAGTAAGTTGAGGATTTACCTTTCTTATATTTCAATCTCACATTATATACAGTTATTATATTATTCACGATAAGCGAGACTAAGCTGAAGTAACAAAAAAATTCCAAAATCTCATTAGCTTAGGACACAAAAATGTATTTGCCTTCCACATAAAGTCGTCTGAGAGTGTGGGCAGCGGTCCAGGGCGGCATCCTCCACACGGTGTCTCAGCTGCTTCAGTCTTGTTGTTCTGCCAACTCAGCACAAGACCTCCACGTCCCTAGATGAGGGGATGGCAGGAAAGCTCAGGGGTCCCTGCGTCCCCCTGGAAATGACACGTGTCACCTTGGCACACAGCTCCTTGACTAGGACTAGCCGCATGGCCCTGCGTGGCCGCAGGGAGTCTGGGGGTATAGTCTGCCATGAGCCCAGGAAGAAAAGCACTGGACACCAACGGGCAGTAGTGTTGGCTACGACCGCCATGTTGCCCAGTCAGGCTCACCACACATTGATGTGACCCAAATGACGCGTGCCAGGTCACACAAGACCCCTACCGTGCTGCCTCGATAGCATTTCACAAAGTGAAGCCCTCCCAACGTAAAGCCCAGGTCTGGTTCCCAGGAAGCGTTTAAGATTCCTGGAACGAACTTCTCCTCCCACAGATTTCTCCCCCTCCCATTTGCCGTAATTCCCGATGGCATCGGCGTCAGTCGGAGGAACGTTGCTCCATTCCTGGGTAGAGCCCGAGCTCCTTCTGCAGCAACGGTCCCCCCAAGAACTGACGTGGAGATCAACGTCGTATTTAAATTACTTCAGTTCCGAGTGTTCTCAGGCACTAGTGTCAGGAACTTCCGCTTAGAACCACAAGATGCAGTTGACCTCAACACCGTTGACATACATCTTTTAGGTTTTCCAACCCAAAATTAAAACAGTGCTTAGGTGATTGAAAAAGTACCATTCTCCCCAGAGTGGGAGATCGCTTGCCTTCCTTTCACCAGGATGCTATCAATTCTGTATCTGAATTTTCAAATGCCCGGAGAGGTTTGCCAAGCATCGCAGTCACTATGAAAACAGGGCAGGGCGGAGACCTGGCCGTGATGCGGCACACAGCAGGCTGAGAGCACAGAGACCATGGATTACTCTCTCCACCTCTGGGTCCGGCATCCGCGTTGTACCCCTTCGGCCCCGCCGCAATGAGGCGAGAGTGAGTCCCCCTCTAGACTGTCTTATAGGGGACTCTGCACAGTTTTGTTTTTGTGTTTTTTGGGGGGGAGGACAATTGAGAAAGAGACACATTCCGTAAGGTTTAACAGGAAGCCTCAGGCAACAGCGGAATAAATCTCTCCAAAAAGCATTGATCACATCTGACCCGTTTCCTTGTACCACTCTGAAGACAGGGCGGCATCTCCGTCCCCAGAACCCTCTCCTTTCCCCTGTCCCGCACTCCCCTTCGTGCCACGTCTGAAAGGATGGTGCCCAGAGCTCTTTAAAATGCTAAATGACTGCTGTAAAATGTAACGCAATACAGGGACAGATCAAATTTATGGAATGCCTTTTATGAGACTATCCCAAGGGCCTCTGTATAATGGCTATAAAATTGTGAAACACATTGTGGAACAGATTTAATTTTTAAAGCAGCTGAAAATATATATTAATGATTTACCATCATTATTCCTCATCAGAGGTCTTTAGGAATACTAATAAAACGACTCTACCTACAATTATTTCCATCCAAGCATTTCTTCATGAAATTCAGTCTGATCTTATAGCATGTAATTGGCCAATCAAAATAACGTTCTGGAGGGGGGAGAAAGTGTGGGATTGTTTCAGTCAAAGAGCCATCCAATTTTGTCGGTAGTTTCCTTCTCGTTCCTTCACCAGCTGCTCTGCCTTCACCTGTTTCACTCAGATTGATTTGCTTACAATTATGCGCTGCCTGCACAACGTTAGGATAATGTAAATTTGATAGAAATCTGTCTGCCCTGGGGTTCTTGCTAGAAAACGCAGGTGGGTCTAGGCCGACTGTGTGATTTGCTGTATCCCAGTTCTATCTGCTCATCAAGATTCAATTCAAGCCCCATCATTGTCTAGTAGGAGTTGTGACTGCCTCCTCGACATGCCCTACAACCTCCCCCACTGTTTCACTGCCATGCAGGCAGGGTACAACTGGCTCCAAACCCAGCTCCAGGGAGGGGCCTTGATGGTCTCCCAATCAGTTAACAGCAGCCCCCTGCCAGAGCAGTGAGAGCCTAAATCAGGCCCAGCCTATCAGCGCACGGCATTTCCCCCCACAGCCATCCATTCAGGTGCAATCCAATCGGAGTGCTGGTCGGGATTTTTGTTTGAGAATCTACACTCTCTCCTGCGGCATATACCCGAGGAAGTATGTTGCCCTAGTTGCTACTGGCAGCCATTTTGTATCCATGAGGGAAGCCAATCCAAGGACAGAACGTAACTTGGAGGGAGGCCAAGCTGAGACGATCACAGTGAGAGAGAGAGAGGTCTCATTCAACCAAGCCTATAATCCAATCTGCCTCTGGATTTTTTTGCCGAGTTACAAGCTCAATAATCTAAATTATTTAAATGAGCTTGAGTTGAATGTGCTGTTTATTTGTAACCCAAAGTGCCCTTTGAAGCTTCTGCCCCAAAGCACGTGGCAGTGCCAGGCATGTGGGCAAATGAACCAGGCAGGAGGCCGTGAAGGGTGGGGGTGGCTACGTGCGTGTAGGACTGATCCTCTCCCCACGTCACCCAGAGTGGCCTGCTGTTCAGTGTCCCAAAGGAAATGGCCAACTCAGGCCCAGTCGAGACAGGGGGTGTGTCCAAGGGGCCCAATCTGACGAACAGGACACAGAACCAGGATATTTCAATTAGTGGCAGCATAAGGAGGTTGTGTAGATGACCCGTGCATACACTGTCAGATTGTCTGCATGGACTCCAGCCAACATCACCCAGGCAGATTGGATATTGGATCCAAGAGGGCAAGGATAATTCCAGTGCCTACTTGTCGGTGAGGAGCGTGGTCCTCTGACCTTGCTCCCTTGGGCAGCACTTGGTCAGAAACTGTGGGAGCCTACGCCTTCGGGTGGGGTTGGGGGGCCTTTGTGCCCACAGCTGGCCAGTCCTGGAGATGGCAGGGGCTCACACCTGCAAAGTCCATCTCAATTCAACAAGACGTATTGAGCCCCCCATACCTGGAGGGTATGGAAAGGGGCAGGATGCCCTAGCCGTCCTGAAGAAATCTGCTACTGTGCTTCTGGACAAAAAAAGAAAAAAAAAAAAAAAAACAGAGGAAGCCAGATTGCAGAGCCTCCTTCCTTCAACACACAATGAAATTGATAAATAAAAGTTAAGAGTGTGGAATAAATAAAATCAGGAAACAGGAGGAAAAAAGGGAGAGTCCCACTCCGTGACATAAGCCTTGAAAAGTGACAAATAAGGGGAGTGGGCATGGGGGACCATTGCCCTAAGCAGCCAAATAAAATGTACCATGAACAGGACCGGTGTAAGGGGTGTAAGACTCACGCATCGGGAGCCTTCCATCAGACAGATGAGGGGTGCAGGAGAAGAACCCCTCATGTGGGGGCTACATCGCATGTGACTGTGGGAGCTAGTTACGCAGACTACGGGAGCCCGTGGCCTCAGCATCTGCTGTTGACCTGAAGTCAGTCCATCAGGAAGGAAAGACGGACAGAAGGAGAGAAAGCTGGAACAGCCTGGAACCAGGTCCGTCTCTCGCCACCTTTCGTGGTAATGACACGGTGACCCGCAGGAGGGGCTCCTCGTGCCCCAAGATGCAAACAGGCTGAAGAGGCAGCCCTGGTGGGGGCCGGAAAGACTACAAGCCGGGCGCTGACCCCAGCAGTAGACAAGCCAGGAGACCGGAGAAGACAGGTGTGAGGTTCCCAGGGCCTGGCCCATGCAGACCTTCAGAGCACAGAAGTGGCCTCGCTTGCACATGCACCTTCCAAACCTCTCAGAGTTCCCTTCTGGCAAGTCCTAACCTGGACCCCACAGAGAGGGCAAGTGGAGAGCGTCGTTTCCACGTAACTGAATTGTACGAAGTTTCACCAGTGAAACAAGAGCTCAAAGCGAAGATGATGAGCTAACATAGAAAGAGGAACAGGAGACGCCACGCTGAGAAAAGAGTCTTAGGGCCAGGACAACACCATTTCGTGGGCAAGAAGTAACCGCAAGACACGAGGTAGGACCACGTCCGTCCTCAGTCTCCGCCACGTCCCCCAGAGCACCCGGCACAAAGCTGCTCACAAGCAGGCAGCCGGTATGTGCCGGTTACAGAAGAGCAAGCCCTCTCTCCTCCGGATCCCTTCTTCCAACCACGACGCAGGGGGGCCCGCCTCTTCTGCGGCATGCCGTGTCCACATGCATGTGCTGTGGATCCCTAGGGGCAGGGCACCGTCACATTTTTGTTTGCGTCACTTCACCTGCAGCTCCACCACTTCATCCCCCTGGGCCCACTTGTCGCTGCGAGGTGAGTGCCTTGGGGTCACCACCCAGCGTGCAGCAGGACCAGGCACAGTCTCCCCACACACGCTGTGTGGGGGTCAGCAGGCCTTCGTGGGGAACAATCAGTCCAGGGAGTGGGCCCATACACTAGGTGGGCTTGGGGGTGGGACACTGCCCCCTCCTCTCTGTCCTCACAGGACGAGCACAGGAGCAGTTACGTCGGGGGGGTTGCAAGCAGGCAGCTGGGGGGCAGAGCCATCTGCTTACAGGAGCCGTCTTGGAAAGTCAGCAGGCCCACACCTGGGAATGGTGGGGCTCATGAGAAATTGCAGAGCATCTGCCCAGAGGAAGAAACCCCTGGTTTTGGGGGAAGCCGAGTGGAATGTGATCCCCCCGCCGTCACTGGGAGAAATGGGAACCCTGGTCCCAGCAGACTCATTGTCTAGGACCCCAGAGTCACCGCTGGACAAGCCTGCTTGTTGCACCACGATAATACCTATTGCAGAAATAAGCTGAGAGAGTAAATGCCTCGAGAAGGCTGCATAGGCCCAAGCAGAGCCAGCGGAGGAAGGCTTGGGGCACCAGGCTGAGGTCCACAGCAGGGGGCCACTGGGCAAGACGCACAGTGCCAGACCAGGGCCTGTCAGGCTTGGGGATGGGGCACAGCCAGGAGCGAAGAGCCAGCGCTCCTGTGACAGTGACCTCCACTTCCTGTCTCCCATGAGGCACAGACAGGCCTCGCTTCCGCTGACTGGCCGTGACCACGGAGCTTGGTCCAGGCACCTGCTTCAGTCTCCCATGTTGAGTCTGGTTCTCGCCCCCACCCCACGCTCCCCCACACCTCCTGAACCCCATCCTGTGCCTGGCATCGTGTGGCCTGCGCCCAGACATTCTTGACACCTGCTAGCATGTGCCTATATCTCCAAACAGCCCTGTGCCTTCTGCCTCTGGAAGACCCCATTCCTCCTGGGGTCCTGTCCTGCCCTACCACAGATGGTCACGGTCTCCGAGGACTGCATTTGCCTACCTACTGGAGTGCCTCCCACCTGCAGGCTGACCACCCCCTCAACAGGTGTGCCCAGGCTCACCTCCGACAGCCAAGAGTCAACCCCACTTCCAGTTAGACAGGTGGGATCTATTTGCGTCAATTCCCCACTTGCAGTGATCTACAAGCAAACAGAATTGGAGGAAAATGGGCACCTTCTCAAGAAACAAGCCCAAGATACACAGCCTCTCTAAACTCCTAAGTACGCAGGCACTGACCCCTGCCGTGGGCTCAGTGACCCTCTGCTCAGAGCAGCACCAAGGTGTTGAGAAGGAGCCCGGGACGGCGCCGGGACGCACAGTCCAGCCCTGGCTTTGCCTCGGGCCAGGCTCCCCTCGTTCTCCCTCTGAGTCCCTGGATTCCTCAGCTCTCTCCCTCGGGCGCCGGTGAGCCCAGCAAGGCCGCCTCCTCCTGCAGGCCATGTCCTGCCCCAGTTCTGGGTTTACAGGCCATAAATACAGAGCCCCCATCAGCCACGCTGGAGTGTTGATCACCAGGGACCATTTTCTCTGTCACATTTTCATATTGCCCTTTTCCCTTCTCTCCAGGTTCATAACCCTGTACGTTTCCCCGGCACACCCTTCTCTTGCTATTCTCTAGTAAAATGTCAGAGCTGCCTGCTGCTCAAAACCCACGTATCTTGTTCGACAGAGACGGAGTAGAGAACAAATACCATGAGTGTGAGATGGAGCGGAGTGCACGTGGCACAGAGTGTGGGGAAGAACTTCCCCTTCGTTACTTCCTCCCCACCGCCTAGCCCCTGTGTGGTTCGAGCCCCATTTCTAGGGCAACAGAGGATAAAAAACAGCGCTAATTCAGGAGATGAGAGACCTAGGTTCTACTCACTATTGTGCTTAGAACTTGCTGTGTGACCCCCAAGCTAGTCAGTTAACCTCTCTGGTTCTCATATCTATAAAATGAAGTTTGGGGCTATGATTCTTTTGAAACTCCCTTCCACCTTTTAAATTCAATAATTTATAGGTTGAAAATCACAGAAGCCCTCATCATTTTTGACTGATCTCATTAATACAAATGAAGGAAAAAAATCTGGCATTTTAAGAAAAGCAACCAAGAAACCAGAACACCACTCTGGTGATGAGTTTAGAGATCCCAGGAAGGGAAAACCTCCTTATTGCTTAATCCTTCTCTCTCCAACAAGCCAGACATAAAATCCTTTAATCAATCTACTAAGCCCAGCTGAGCCTAGGGATGGGGCTGAGAAATCGCTAATGTGCTCTCTGTCCATCCAGATTTCTTCAAGTGCTCTCCTTCGTAAATGTCCTCCCAGGTGATGAAGGAAACGAAGGGTGATGGAGAAAAGCAAACACATATCGTGAGGAGATGCAGGGTGTGGAAGCCACTCGAGCACCGTTAGCAAAGACGCTGGCTGTCCTCTCCTCTCCTCAGCTGAGGGCTGATCTCAGTGTGGGTTAAGAGGGAGGTTGAGGAGGACCCCACCTCAAGTGGGGCAGGTGGACATTGGGGCTGGCTACCAGGGCCCAGGAGAGAGATCAAAGCAGGTGAGGCGGGAATGTGGGTGAGGGGCAGAGGAGGATTTTAATAATCAAGTGGATAGATGACCAGTTCTATCTATACCAGTCAGCCTTTCCCCAGCCACCCGTCATCACCCAACAGGCTCATGGGCAAAGCGGCCATGGTGGCAGAGGTGGAGGATACACATGGACTCAGCACCATGGACTTCCACTCCCCAAAGCTGACCTGGTTGTGGCCACCACTGAGTGCCCAACCTGTTAGCAGCAGAGACCAACACTGAGCACCCAATATGGCGCCATGCCCTGGGCTGATCAGCCAGCTACCTGGCGGCAGGTTGACTGCACTGGACCACTCCCATCCCGGAAAGGGCAGCGTTTTGTCCTTACTGGAACAGACACTCACTCTGGATACAGATTTGCCTTCCCTGCATGCAATGCTTCTGCCAAAACTCCCATCTGTGGACTTCCAGAATGTCTTGTCCACTGTCACGGTGTTCCACGCAGCATTACTTCTGATCAAGGAACTCACTTCATAGCACAGGAAGCGTGGTAATGGGCCTGTGCTCACGGGATTCTCTGGTCATACATGTTCCCCGCCATCCTGAAGCCCCTGGCTCAATGTGATATAAGACATTTTTATATATTGAGGTATGTGGGAAAGCCATTCTGGATTGAACTTGATTTGGCCTAAAATTCACGTAAACCAAAGAAGCCTGATTTACGGCCCGTCAAACGTACATGGTACGTCTGCTTTAACCATTTCCCTAAAGTGAAGAATGCGCTCTTGGAAGGTAAGAATTGCTGCCTCCCTCCTCTGGCGCCAGTGCTCCTTGAAGGTGAGTCTCCCATCCCATGACACCAGGGTCATGTTGACCCACTGTGTGTGTGCTAATTTGTAACAAAATATCTCCTTGAACCCTTGAAAGAATGTACCCCTGTGATGCTTGGCATGTGTCTCTTTGTTTAGAAACGGCATCTGACTGTGCTGAAAGCCAATCTTCTCGAGAGCACTTCCTTCCCTTATGAAGGCTGCGACTCCTGGGCTATAGTCCTCAGTTTGGCTCAAATAAGATTCTCTTCTGTTTCTTTACTGTAGAGTGATTGTTGATTATTTGTGTTGAGATAGAATGGTGCAACGGCCGCTTGAAGACTCAGTTCCAGCACCAGCTAGGTGGTGATACCGTGCGGGGCTGGAGGTTCTCCAGAAGGCTGTATATGCTTTGACTTGGTTTCCAATATGGGTGCTGTTTCTCCCACAGCCAGGACTCATGCATCCAGGAACCAAGGGGTGGAAATGGGAGTGGCACCACTCACTGTTACCCTAGCGACCCACTAACAAAATGGGTACTTCTTGTGCCATGCCCTTCTGCTCTGCTAGTCTAGAGGGAGGGTAGGAGGGGGTTCCACCAGGAGACACAACAGCGATTGCACTGAGCTGGAAGTGAGGACTGCCACCCAGCCACCTTGGGCTCCTCAGGCCTCTCAATCAACAGGCAAAGAAAGGAGCGCCTGTGCTGGCGGGGGTGATTGCTCCTGACTTCCTGGGGGAATTTGGACTACGATTCCACGATGGCGGTGAGAAAGAGTGTGTCTGGAACACAGAGCTTCTCTTGGTTATCTCCACAGCCCGTGATTGAGGTCAATGGAAAACTGTAACAACTCAGTCTAGGCAGGATTACAAATGGCACAGACCCTTCACGAATGAAGGTTTGGGTCACCTCACCAGGTAAAGAGCCACAACCAGCTGAGACGCTTGCTGAAGGCAAAGGGAATACAGAATAGGTGGAGGAAGAAGGTAATTACAGATACCAGCTATGACCAGGTGAACAGTTGCAGAAATGAGGACCGTAACCATCAGGAGTATTTCCTCCCAATTTTGTTGTGAACATGTGTGTGTTTATTAAGCAAACATCTCTGTTTTCTTCTCTCTCTTATTCCTCAGTGATGTAACACAAGGCGTGTTGACTTTATATCATAGTATTTGAGTATTGTTGATATGACCTCATGGCATTTACGTTACAGAACATCAAGTAGATGAGTGAACATCACTCAAGAACCATACCTCCTATCCTGGGGATGGAGTCCACGTGCTTTCACTCGTACTCGGGACAGTTGTATCACTTCAGGCAGAGTTATCACCTTGTCATTGTCTCTATTTGGGGATTAAGTATGGTTGAAGGAGATGCATGTGGGTGCTAAGTTGACAAGGGGTAGACTTATGATGGCTGGTTTTATGTGTCAACTTCACTGGGCCACAGGGTGCCCAGACATCGGTCAGACATTATTCGGGATGTATTTGTGAGGATGTTTCTGGATGAGATCAACATTTGAACTACGCTGAGTAAAGCAGGTTGCCCTCCCCAATATGGGTGGGCCTCATCCAATCAGATGAAGGTCTGAACAGAAACAAATTCAGAGTAAGAGGGAATTTCTCCTGCCTGACGGCCTGCAAGCTGGAACATCGGGGATTTTTCCTGCCTTCAGACTCAAACTGAAACATCAGCTGTTCTGGATCAAAGCTTGCTGGCCTTCAGCCTGAACTACCCCATCAGCTCTCATGGTTCTCAGGCCTTCAGACTCAAACTAGAACCATACCCTCGTCTCTCCAGGGTCTCCAGCTTGCTCACTGCAGATCTTAGGACGTGTCAGCCTCTGTAATCACATGAGCCAATTCCAGATAGATAGACAGGTGATGATAGATAGACGACTGACAGATAGATAGATAGATAGATAGATAGATAGATAGATAGATAGATAGAAACATATGCACAAACATCATATTGGTTCTGTTTCTCTGGAGAACCCTGGCTAATATCAGCCCCTTGCATTTTAATTGCTAGAGTCTTCCACATGAGGGTCAAGTTAGCCTGTTTCCTACTTCTGAATTCTGTTCCATAGTGAACCTTGTCACAACTAAAGCTGAGTGTACGTGGGTTGACACAAGCATTGAGTCATGTTTCATTTGCATATCAAGCGAGTGAAATGAAGGCTCGTAAACTGTTTGGAAACCTTCTGCTGCTCTTACAGAGCCCCGGAGAGCTGACTTTAGCTGTGATTGACGGGCTCCCTTCCACGAGATGTTTTCCCTCCTGTGGCTGTCACTCACCCCTTTGCCGAGGTCTTTGTGTTCAGGGCAGTGTCAAGTGTAACTGTTCTAATCCTGGTTTCTTGTGACGTGTTCCCGTGCTTTAGAATTGAGACCACTCACAGCTATGAGGGCACCAGGGCCACATGAACGGCAGCCCCAACCTGTGGTCGGCGTCCCCCGTGCGCCTCCTGCAGGCACATGCCAGAGTGGGGAGGTGAAGCGTTCTGCACGTCCCTTCTCCCCGGGCGATCGCCGTGGGGAGCAGAGATTCATGGCAGCCATTTTGGCCTCTTGTTGCGTCGTTTGTCATGAAAATGAGGTATTAGAATTTTAGCGCCTAATATGCTTCCTGAGTTATGGCGGAGAGTAGAGCTGCTCCTTTGGTATTTCCGATAATA
Source organism: Equus quagga (assembly GCF_021613505.1). NCBI lineage: Eukaryota > Metazoa > Chordata > Mammalia > Perissodactyla > Equidae > Equus > Equus quagga. The sequence goes on along the minus strand of NC_060274.1, from coordinate 127,918,139 downwards.
TGCAGCTTTGTCAAAGGCTGATGGCAAACGATCGGTTCAAAAGTGCCTTGGAAAAGCCCACTCTTCATGTCAAAATGGCTTACATTGTGGAAAAAATTACTATCAGTCAAAATGGCACATAAAGAGAAGCTCACAGGCCTGGAGGAAGCCATGTTCACCCTCAGAAAATACTGGCAAGGTGACCCATGTGGATAAACGACAGAGAACATCCACAAAACCTGTGTGACGACAGCCTGGTCTACGGCTCCCCCGGCCCCAGACACCCCGCTCAGTCCTCGTGGTCCCCGAGAGCATGTGGCCTGGCCTCCTGTGTGGAGAAGAAAGCAGCTGTCTAGAAGGAGCTTTTTGAAAGTTCCCCAAAGAACATCTATCTGCCTAAAAGTGTCTCCCCACCCGCCCTACAGTGTGCTTGAAAGGGTCACCATCAGATTCACTTTTTTTTTTTTTTAAAGATTTTATTTTTTCCTTTTTCTCCCCAAAGCCCCCCGGTACATAGTTGCATATTCTTTGTTGTGGGTCCTTCTAGTTGTGGCATGTGGGACGCTGCCTCAGCATGGTTTGATGAGCAGTGCCATGTCCGCGCCCAGGATTCGAACCAACGAAACACTGGGCCGCCTGCAGCATAGCACGGGAACCTAACCACTCGGCCACGGGGCCAGCCCCCATCAGATTCACTTTTTAAGAGCCACGTGGGGATTGATGCCTTGAGCCAAGTTAAATGTCTATCCTCCCGGGGACAGTACAGTTCCTGGTCTTCAGGGCTCATTTAGAGGGGAAAACTGGGGCCAACTGTAGAGAGCTCTAGGCAAGAAGATTTTAATTCAACTAGAACCCCAAGTGGAAAGTGTTCTTGAAAAAGAGCTCTCTGCCACTGGGAGTATTCAGGTAATGGCTAGAGGGTCCCCTCCCTACCATGGATGGGAAGCCGGACCACATGGGCATTGGGTTCCTTCTGACTCGGATATCCTGTAACTTTACGTTATCTCGGAATAGGGAGAACCAGAGGAGCCTCTCCTCTTCTTTGAAAAGCGTATTAATAATGTTAGTGGGCAGAGTCCACTGGGCAGAGTCCTGATGCCCTAGCGTTCCCTGGGTGACACACATCGCTTCTCCAGACAATGAGCTCCATGTTTGTAATCCCTGCAGTAGACCCTTGAAAAAGTCAACTTTTCCAGTCTCAAGTCTCACAGGTGATTGGTGACCCAAGACATGCCAAGAAGACAACGGTAGCTGAAATGGGTTGCGGAGCTGAGTGCTGACAGGCAGGCAGCCCGCCAAGGCCGTGGGACCTGGAGCCACAGCCGAGCGCCGCCTGGGAAGCTCGCTGCTGCACTGAAGAGCGTTGCTGTACTCTGCCTACCGCATCTGAAGTCATCCTCCACACACTGCAATTACATTTTATCCCATTTTATGGGGGAGACGACGCACATTGATTTTGAAGACTTGAGAAGGCTCCTGGAAAAAAAATCACTCACAAATGTTCAGGGTTTATTGTATAAAACCTTCCTACCGTAGACGAATGTTTAAAGCATGAACCGAAATGAAATATACAAAAGTGCTTTGTAAGGGACAATGGTAAGGCATCATTGGTATTATTAATAATAATTTGTCCTTCATCTCTTCAAAAGGAGTATCTAAACACATTGTAGAAGATGAAACTTCAATCAAACCATCTGCCTTAACATTAAGAAGACAGACAGAGAATTAATGTCTAAAGGAACAGATACAATTGGGTAAAATGAAAGAAAAATGAGTCCCCAGGAGGTGTACCATATACCCTCCACTTACCTTTTATCTCCTTTCTCTTTTTTCTACATTTCTAAAATAATGCAAAGATTGAGAATAAAGAGATAGGCTTAATAAAGAGATGGCTACCAGCTGTTAAATTGTTCCTTAGAATATCAAGTGGCAGCCACTGTTGACAACAGCCAGGTCCTCGGAACCTTGCCAAGGAAAGCTCAATTGATCAGCCTCTCATGAGGCGACAGGGGGAGTGGTGGGCAGAGAAGCTGGAGTTTGATCCCATAGTAGGAAAACGAGCTTTGGCAGCTGGGATCGCTATTTTCCCAAAGATAAGTCGGATTTTAAATTTCTTGATTTGGTCTGATTTAAGTGACTCCTGGCCTGAATGTGAAGGGCAGAAAAACTATTAACTCAAAATCTGCCTCTAAGCCTGTATTATCCAGGTGTCTCCAGAGAAACAGAACCAACAGGAGATCTACCAGCTAGCCAGCTGGAGAGAGAGAGGGAGAGAGAGAGATCTTAAGCAGTTGGCACGGGTGATTGTGCGGGCTGGCAGGTCTGAAATCTGCAGGACTGGAAACCCGGGCAGGAGTTGACACTGCAGACTTGAGGCAGAATTCCTTCTCAGGGAAACCTCTGTTTTTGCTGAACTGTGACCGGAACATTCGTATCCCCAAAAATTCATATGTTGGAGCCCCAAGCCTCAGTGTGATGGTATGTGGAGATGAGGCCTTTAGGAGACAATTGAGCTTAGATGAGGTCATAAAGGTGGGGCCCTCATGATGAGACTAGTGACCCTATGAGAAGAGACACCAGAGAGCTTGCTTTCTCCACCACGTGAGGAGACAGAAACAGCCATGTGCAAGCCGGGGAGAGAGCTCTCCCCAGAAACGGGATCGGCCAGCACCTTGATCTTGGGCTTCCCGGCTTCCAGAGCTGTGAGAATAGATTTCTGTTGTTTAAGACCCTGTCCCCGGTGTTTTGTTATGGCAGCCCAAGCAGACGAAGACATGCTTTTAGGGCCTGTGGGTGATAAGATGAGGCCCGCCAACATTATGGGCCCCGTAATGTAAAGTAAACTCTCCTTTACTGAAAGTTGCTGATTGTAGACATTAGACATTAACCATCTAAAACACCCACCAGGCAACACCTAGACAGAGTTGGATTAAACCAGAGGCTGCCGTAGCCTAGCCAAGTTGGTGCCCAAAATTAGCCATCAGAAAGTGCCCTGAGGGGCTGGCCCGGTGGCGCAGAGCTTAAGTGCACACGTTCTGCTTCAGCAGCCCAGGGTTCGCTGGTTCGGATCCCAGGTGCGGACATGGCACAGCTTGGCAAGCCATGCTGTGGTAGGCGTCCCACATATAAAGTAAAGGAAGATGGGCACGATGTTAGCTCAGGGCCAGTCTTCCTCAGCAAAAAGAGGAGGATAGGCGCAGATGTTAGCTCAGGGCTAATCTTCCTCGAAAAAAAAAAAAGGAAAGTGCCCTGAGGATGCTTGGAGACAGCGCTGGTCTGTGACAAGCAGGAAAGTCATGCTAAACCAACCAGGAAAGTCTTTGCCACAATTCCAGCTTCTAACTTTCTGCAGGACCTCAGGCAAACCTAAACTCTTGTTTTCCTCCTCCATAAAGTGGACACAATAACACCAACTTCCCAGGCAAGGTACCCATCTTCCATGCATTTGTGGTTGTAAACAGGAAAGAATGTCAACAAAGAGTAACAAAGATGAGAGCAGTGCCCACGTAGGAAGCACATGTGTGCAAAGCACAGGTATGAGAACTTTAAATTCACAAAGCCCTGAGAGAAACATACTATTATCGTCATTTCACAGATTGAAAAAAAGAAAAAAAAGTTTAAGAATTTGTCCAAGATTAAAGAGCTAATGAGAGACCGAGGTGAAATACGAACCCGCATGGTCTGACTCTCCCCCGCCAGCCCCTTTGTGCATTTTTGCTCACTTTGGGAACTTCTCCCTGTCTTGGTCAACGCCGGCTGCTGTAACAAAGCACCGCAGACCGGGCAGCTTAAACAACACACGTTTATTTCTCACAGCTCTGGAGGCTGGAGGTCCGAGAGTAAGGTGCTGGCTGATCCAGTTTCTGGGGAGCGCTGTCCTCCTGGCAGATGCCGCCTTCTCCCTGTGTCCTCGTGTGCTGAGGAGAGAGCGGGCTCTGGTCTCTTCCTCCTCTTAAAATCCCACCATGGGAGCCCCGCATGACCCAGTCTAAGCCTAATTGCCTCCCGAGGGCCCTGCCTCCAATACCATCAGTGGAGGGTTAGGGCTGCAACATACGAATTTGGGGGCACACAAACATTCAGTCTTTAACACTCCCAGATGACCAGCGCTGCTCACTCTGACCTCTCCCCCAGGCCCGCCTTGGCTAGCCAGCTCTCTGGAGTCCTCAACTTCCCCTCTTCTCACTTACTTCTCAGAATCAACCTGTCCTGAGTTTTGTTCCTCCAAAGCCCTGCGCTGACGTCTTAGCGTGCCATCTCAAGCAAAGATTTGTCAACGGCCCTGACATGCACCTTAACCTTCCAAGAATGCGCGTGTTCATGGAGACTTCCCGCAGTAATAAGAGCTACTAAACCAGAGGGATCGTTCTTCAATAATGGAATCGCGGGAGCCTTGGGTCATGAGAGAGGGAAGCCTTGCAGCACCCCTCAGATCATACCCTTCAGTGTGATTTCTCTTCTGTGCACACATAGACACACTAATCCCTGGACACAGCCTCTGAACCAAAACATGCACGCTTTCAACAAGTAGAGAACCATAACACCTTGACAGATGAACACAACGACTCAAAATCAGCTCTAGGCTATAGTGATGGGGTGACATGGAGGAGAGAAGAAACCAAGATGGGTTAAACTGGTTATAATGATCCAGTGAACTTCCTGACCCATGGCCCTCTGATAGTCACACCTAGAGCCACAATGCTCACCACTGGGCTCTTGGCTTCTGTGGCAGCCAGAATAATACCCCCCACAAAGATGTCCTCGCCCTAATGCCTGGAACATGTGAATGTGTTACTTTATGTGGAAAAGGGACTTTGCAAATGTGACTAAGGTTATGGACTTTAAGATAGGGACCCCCTGTAAAGCCAATTGCTTGGCCTGCTCCCCACTCCACCATCCTTAATCTATCTCCTATCCAAGGTCTTGCCAACCCCAGTGAAGTCATCTCCCTGCCGACTAACCTAGTGATGCTTTCAGTCATAGAAAGCTTCTTGGAAGAATTAAGCTTCTTCCAAGCTTAATTTTGATCTGGGAAAAGCTTAGAAGCCAGAGGAGGACGACATCTGCATGGAAAATGGCATGAGCCAATGCACGGAAGCAAAGTCAAGTAATGAAGCAATGCCAGTCATTCTTCAGGAAGGAGATCCACGGACCTCATGAAGCTCAGAGGGTCCAGTGAGCACATTGCTGTGGGAGACGCTCTATTAAGCACACGCAAAGAAGGGCAAGAGGTTGTCTGGCTGCTGGAGTGAAGGACTGTCATAAGAAGACATAAATGCAGAGAGTTGGAAGGGAAAGCATCTGACACGTGAAGAATCTCAGCTGCAAGGCTGAGCAGACTGGACTTAACAGCACAGGAGGCAAAAGAGAGGCCAGGAACAAACGGAAGAAAGGCAGACAAGAGGTAGGAAGACATGACAAATGGAAAGGGAAAATAACTACCTGCCTGCCTACCAGACAGTAGGCATTGTGCTTTGCATAAGCTTTCTCGTTTAATCCTCACTACAACACTGCAAGGTAGAAAGAATTTTTCCTCCATTACAGGTGCAGACAAGGAGGCTCAAGGTCAAACAGCTCACAGAGGCAGCCCACGGTTCCGTGCTGTATCTGTCTTACACAAAGCCTCCGTTCTTCCCACCCTCTCCTTCCTCCCATCCACTGCTTCTCCTCAAAGGAGAGCGTTTTAATATGTGTAGAAACTATAAAGAACAGCCATTGCCATGCCCCTGGTGTCATTCTGTTCACCTTCATAGAAAGAAAAGAACTTCCCTGAAGAAGAGTAGCAAAGGCAGACAAGGGCTCAGTTCTCCTGGGAGAGTTTCACCATACGCTCAAAGACAGAACAAAACGAGATGGACACTTTCCTCGCTAAAAATATCCACGTCCAGTTACCCAGGGCCAGTTGCCAGCCAAGCCCCGTAGATGGTGAAGGCGTTCTCCCCACTCTTCCACTCTCCTCCTTTCTTCCTTCTGTGGTGCTTTTCTCAGATCTCCCTTCCCCTTCCACCAGGATCTGCCCTGCTCGTGGTGGGTAATAGGAGGGATTCTAAAGCCGTATTTCCTTGGCTCAAAGCCCTGCTGTGTTACTTCTTACTTTGTGACCCCAAACACATAAACCGCCTTACATTTAGTTTCCTAGAGTGTAAAATAGGGGTGATAATGTTTCCAATCCCACAGGCTGTTCTGAGCATTGAATGCGTCCGTGCATGTAACGCATGTGTCAGAATCGTGCAGCACGTGTGTGATGTGCTTGCTAGTGATAACTAGGGGGTGGCCGACTGGGTGAGCGAGGAGTGCAAAAGCAGAGCTAGTGACCGCCCATGGTGTCTTCCAAACACGACCACAACCACTCTTTGCCATAATCCCTTCTCCTCGCTTTCCATTCATTTTTTGCATGAGACTGAGAGAAATTGGCCAAGAGTTATAGCACAGAGAATACAGGTCTAGAGCCAGGATATTGCCGTCGAATTTTATGTTATTTTATGGACAAGGAAACTGAGGTCCTGCAAGGTGAGATGACTTGCCCGCGATCACCAGCTCATGACTAGGCAGCGAGGCTGCTGGCTTAGAACCCACATTCTGCAGATTTCTGGTCTACTCTTGAGCTCATTTCCACGTGGTGCTGGGTCCTTCACATTAAGTGACAGCTGGACAATGAAGAAAAATGCTGGAGAGAATGTGGTTTAAAATCTTGAAGAATATGATGGGATAACCAGCTATTTGCCATCACTTCTGGCGACGGGAGATTGTAGCAAGAGGGTTTCAACTAAACCTGAACAGAAGGAACAGCTTGTTATTGGGCATCTGCCAGGTGTTCCTGTTCTTTTCACTCCAGGCCAGCACCTCGAGAGACCAATGCACACTCACTGTGAGTCACGCGAGCTGCTCTTCCCGGCTCCTTCAGAGAACAGACTCGTGTTTATCTGAGCTGCTCTCCCCACTCCAGTGCTGTGAGTGGCAATGAGAGCGAGTTATTGTCACATCATCATTGTCACATTTATCTAACCCTTTCCCTCACTGGCCAAAAGGATTTCCAGGAAGCCATGTAATGATGTACCAGAGGAAGCTGACCCGCGTCACCATCCTGCAGCAGCCTGGGGAAACCTGCAGAGGTGTCAGTGCAACATAGAAAATGATGTGACTGCTGCCGGCAAGGCCCCTGGGCTGTGGGATGGGTGACAACCATGCAGTCAATAAATACTTTAAATTGATAGTTTACTGACCTCTGTGCATCCTTGTGCTTGTTTTTTTAATTTAGGTAAATATAGGCAAGACGATTATTCAGTGTAGACAATGTTCGGACCCCATGCAATAACTCTTCAGCCCTCAAGTTAGGATCCTGTTTTAGGACGTCCTATAATCTACGCCAAGGTTCCGATAGCCCTGGGTACCCCTGTCAGAGGAGGTGGCCACCTAATCCACTGGCTTGAATTTCAGGCAGCTGCACAGATCGATTTTTAAGCAGGGAATCTTTCTTTTATCATAGCGTTCAGCACGTCCTGCCGGCATTCACAGTCCCGTCTCTTCTCTCTAGGTCAAGGGGGGGAATAAGAAAAATGAAAGACAGCAGGAAATTGCTTCGGGAATGTACAATCAGGGAGAAGGCAGGTGGAAGCAGGCAGAAAGATAATAGAGTCGCAGCTGAGTCCTCACGAGGAACACTTCCGGCCCATCCTGCTGTGAGGGGTGAGGGCAGGGCTCCCAGTGCTCCTCTCCAGTGACTCGCTGTCTCACCACCTCTCCAAATGACTCTTTCCCACCCGCTCCTCTCCCGTCAACACACACATGCACACGCACACACAGGCAACATAACACACACACACAGGCACCCCCTACTGACTCCAGAAATGCTTGGGTGGTCCACATCAAAGTAAAACTAATTATAGTCACTTATGAGCTGCTTATAACTCATGCCTACTTACCAAGTAGCATAATAACCACAGTGCGTGTAATTAATCACATGTTTGATTAGCTTTGTTGTAAGTTTCATTTGCTATCAATACTGATCTCTGTTGTGCAAGCTCAGCCCTCGTTGTCTGAAGAGCTGTGGTTACTGGAAGGACAAGGAAGGGCTAACACAGGGGCAGAATCACACCCAAAGGAACACCTGCCCGGAAACAAAGCAGCCACATGGAATTTACTGATGGAACCCAGGGGTTAAGTGTAGTTCTGGAGCCAGGGTTTCAGAAAGCAGGTGGACGCTGGAATAGAAGGGGGACTGGAATCAGGCTGAAGGAGGATGGAGATCATGCCACACCAAGAGAGAGGAGGAACAAATGCAGGCAGAGGGGAGGCCTGAACCAGGGCTGATGTCATGAGGGCACCTGGCCGGCAGTGTATATTTAAGCAACTGAAGGTGATATTAGATCCATAGGACAAACTCAGTGCATTTGAAAAGGTTTGGTTATGGCAGCTGTACCCTTCAATGATCCAAACTAGAGGAAATACACCAATGTTCATAGCAGTATTATTCACAATATGTAAAAGGTAGAAACAACCCAAACGCCCATCGAGCTGTGAATGGATAAACAAGGTGTCTCTGTCCTTGCAATGAAATACTATTCAGGCTTAAAAAGAAATGAAGTCATGACGCACACTACAGCATGGGTGAAGCTGGAGGACCTTGTGATAAGTGAAGTAAGCCAGACACAAAAGGACAAGACTGTGTGATTCCACTTACGTGAGGCACCTAGGTAGGCAAATTCATGACAATGAAAGCAGAACGGTGGTTACAGAGACTGGGGGCCGGGCGGGACAAGGAGTTATTGTTTAATGGGGACAGAGTTTCCATTTGCGTTGATGAAAAAGCTCTGGAGATGGATGGTGGTGATGGTTGCACAACAATGTGAATGTATTTAATTCTACTGAATTGTGCCATCAAAATGTTCCGTTATGTACATTTTACCACAATAAAAAACATCTAGAAGACAGTTAGGATGTAGGGGGAGGATGGAACCAACAAGAGGCAAAGCCATTTTAAAGCTGTACAATGGAGCATTGAGTGTAAGTTGAGAACGATCACAGGCATCGGGGGCCATTGTGCCCAGGGGCACCATGTGTTTTCTCCTCATTCCTGTAAGGAAATTTGGCTCCGTCCTCCGAGAGACCCCCCTCTCTGCAGCTCCCACCCCGGTTCTAACTATGGCGGCTGGTGATGCAAGGAGCTTCACGAAGGTCACAGGCTAGGATTCAGAGTCCACTGGTAAAGCAAAAATTAAAATGTAGCAATAAAGGCACCAAACTGAACCCCAGGAGTAAATATTTTTGGATGCTTATCTAAAGAAATATTCTTTTTAAAAATGTCTACGATTTGCCATCTTGAGCCATTTTGGCTAAAAAATTTTTATTGCTATAAAAAGAAGAGCATCATGAACGATTAGCATGACATTCTTGTCCCTTCTGTAGGTGATATAATTTGACATGCACGGAAGCTCAAAGGCCAACACCAGTCGGTGAGCTGGACTGAGAGGGGAGCCGGGCAGGGCCAGAGCCCGCCCTGCTCTCAAGGCGGCCTCGAGGGAGCGCAGAGCCGCCCCATCACGCTGGGGAGCGTGCTTCCCAGGCCTGCTTAGCGCTGCTCCACATGTCTCTTCCGTACAGTTGGCAGCCACTCTGTGGGTTCAGATGGCGCACAGCAGGAGTGATTCATCATGGCAGCGCAGCTCTTGATCACTTTTTAATGAAATCATAAATCAACCCCTGACAGTGAGCTGAGTCCCCAGAAGCCACGGGCAGTGCCATAGGAGCAAGAACCAAGCCAGACGGCATGCAGGAGCAGGGCACGTCTGGGCATGGATAGGCCCCTAGCAGACAAGACCCCTGAAGGAAGAGTGAGCGGCTGGAACCCGTGACGACTCAGCCGGTGCCTCAAGCCTGTGCTTCTCCGGAGCGCCCAATCCTAGTTGCGGTGTTACGAGCCAGGCACACGGTTCTATCCAGCCCATCAACACCTCTATCGCCATATCTGGTGATCAGATATTGGCATGTTTCTGTACCAGACGCTATGGACTGAATATTTTTGTCCCCCCACCCCAAATTTACATGTTGAAGCCCAATCCCCAGTGTGACATTATTAGGAGGTGGGGCCTTGGGGCGGCGCTGAGGTCATGAGGGGGGAGCCCTCAGGAGGGGGATGGGTGCCCTTATAAAGGAAGGAAGAGGCCAGAGCTCTCTCTCTGCCAGGTGAGGACACGGAGAAGACAGCTGCCAGCAAACGAGGAAACGCTCTTGTCAGACACAACCTGCCGGCACCCTGATCGTGGACTCCCCGCCTCCAGAATGTGAGAAATAAGTGTTTGCTGTTTAAGCCACACAGTCGGTGGCATTGGTTATAGCAGCCTGAACTGACCTAGATGCCAGATGACAAATACCCACAGCCCCAGCCAAGCTCCCAAGTGACCTTCCACTTCTCCACCCAACCCCTTGCCCGTAACCCTGTAGACCTCCCTACCACCTGGCAAGTAACGGGTTAGCCCCTGGCACAGCAGGATCCTGCCCGCCTGCTATGGGAGCCCTTTCTGACCTGTGGGTACCCTGCTGCCCTGATTGAGAGTTAGATGTTTTTATTATCACCTCCATCAGTGCTGCCTTAATTTATATCACATAAATGAGAGCAGAACAGCCTAAAAAGATGCAGACTGGGGCCAGCCCAGTGGCGCAGCAGTTAAGTGCGCACGTTCCGCTTTGGCGGCCCAGGGTTCACCAGTTCACATCCCAGATGTGGACATGGCACCGCTTATCAAGCCACGCTGTGGCAGGCATCCCACATAAAGTAGACGAAGATGGGCATGGATATTAGCTCAGGGCCAGTCTTCCTCAGCAAAAAAGAGGAGGATTGGTGGCAGATGTTAGCTCAGGGCTAATCTTTCTAAAAAAAAGATGCAGACTGGAGCCAGAAAAGTCAATTCTGATGTATGAATGTGACTGTACAAAAATTTCCTCTGAACCGATTAAAAAAGTCAGTGTATCAAGTCCAGAAATATATTGTTTTGAACAAATGCGTGTAATTTTCTTTGTTTCTAGAATCAGACTGGCCTGAGAACGGTGACATTTGCAGAAGAGCTGGGTGGTGATTTACTGCTGGTCCCATGACATCCGACATTTCCAAGGGCCTGTCTTCTGTCCTCTCAATAAATTTTAAAGATAATATAAACTACATGCATAATTCAAAAAAATAAATATAATTCCTTACTTTATTAAAGAAAATACATAAAAATAATTTATAATAAAATGATAAGTGTTGCCTGCTTGGGCACAACTATCCTCAAAATAATAATAAATTGTCTTGTCTGGGACATACAAATAACAAATAAGTTTGGATTAGAGAAAATTAAGATCCGAAGCCATTCTGACAAGTACAGAGAAACCAAAGAGAGAGAGAGAACACCAGAATAAAAACCAGTACAATCAGTAAAACAAAAAAGAAAAAAGAAAAGTACTCTATGTTAAGTAAAACAGAATTAGGCTCTAGGCTCAGAAATTATAAACAAGTTTTCCACCTTTTTGAATGAACTTTGAAAGCCGTGCTGAACAAGACAACTCTTTCTTGGACAGTCCTGTCTTGCACAGCAAAGGACATCCCTGGATTTCGTCCTCTAAATGCCAGTAGTGCTCCTTTGGTTGTGACAATTAGAAATGCTCCCACAAATTTCCAAAGCACCCCTAGGGGGCGGTGCTAGCCCCGTTGTGAATCCCTAATTCAAACCAACACCAAAGAGACTGATTTCCCCTACCTGCACAGTGATGTGCTTGCTTGGGGGTTTCAGGGCTTCCCAAAGGACTTGGGATGAAGGGACCCAGCCTTTTCTCCTGGTGCTGGACATCGGAAGAAAAGGGAAGAAAGAGGGTCCAAGTTGAAGGTTAGGTTTTACACTTGAATGTCTTGGATAGTAGTGCAGACAGCAGTGGGCTAAAGTCAGCTCATACACGCTCCCAGGACCCCAGGTGCACACCTCTCCCATCCCCACGTCAGGACACCGCCGGGGAAGCTTGGGAGGGGGCATAGTGGGAGTATGTGCACCAAGGAAATCAGAGCGCTTTTCTTCTGAAAGCCCGTTGTTAAACATTTACCAGCACACCCCTGGGTGCAGACATTGCCGTAAACAGGGAGACACTACAATGGATGGATAAGTCCTCTTCTCTCACCCGTTTGTTGTAATGTTTTAGAAGAAGATGGTGAATTCAGCTTTAGACATTCTGAGTTTGGGAATGACGATATTTAATGACTAATCTACAATTCACTCAGGAAAACAGCAACACTAGCTAGACGATTCTCATTTTCTTCTGTCCTAGAGAATGGAACAATGGCCCTGGTCCACCGCTTGGGACAGTGGGTGCCAGAGATACGCTCCTGCTCTGCCCTTGTAGCTAGAAGGGGGATCTGGGGCAGCTGGGTGGGAGAGAAACAGAGATGGGTGAATCCCTTGTTAATGGGAAAGGCTGTCCTCACAGATCCCACTCTCCTTGATTTGTGGTTAACTTTTTCATTCAATATCACCCTTCAATAGTGCTTAGTGCGTGCCCAGCACACAGTAGGCTCTTGAAGAAGTTCTTCAGAATGATGGCACGCCCTAGGTATTATGTTGTCCAGAGTTCACGGTTAAGGAAACGTTAGAGGTGGTGCAGAAGCACACAGTACCCCAAGCCCTGGGCCCGGCAGACCAAGCAGCGCCCCCCGCAGCCGCAAGGCTCACTCTGGATTGATCCGGAAGACTGCAGGCCACAGAACCAGAGTGGCCCCACACGGGAGCTGCTCCTTAATGAAGTTCCCCAACGATACACATTCATCATTGGACTTGACTGGGCCACACTTCGCTGTGGGAGAATATTAAGTTAACAGGAGCACATTAAGAGTGGGTGTAAATTAAAAGCCAAATCGTTCCATAATCAAATAGTCATTATTCCAAAAGGAATTACTCACTGGGAACACTTTTATCGGTATTTATTGCTCTATTATATTATAATGGGCCATTTAATAATAAAAAATACATTATATTGATTAGAATCTAGCATGTGATTCAGACAGAATCACAGAGGTTCTGTGAATATTCTCATCCATCCTATAATTTATTCCTCACTGCCCTGATCCGCGAGGACAGTTAAGGACACACAGATACAGCACCCTCTCTGCCAGAGAATGATACAGGTGAGGACTCCACGGACAAGCTTTGGATTTGCTATACTTAATGAAATCAAACACTACTCCTTACGTAGGCCTCAGACTTTCAGGGACTGGAAGCATACCACCTCCCCTGCAGCAAGGGGGGAGGAATCAGAGTTTCAGGCCACTGTCAGCAGAAGGAGTAAGCCGTGGGAAGCAGAGCCAGGATGGGAGGCGAGGAGGCCAAGAAAGGAGATGAAGGGAGGGGAGCGGGAGAGGGCAAAGAACGGAAAAGGAAATGGGAAGGGAGAAAGAGAATGGAAGATAGAGGAGGGGAGAGGGGCGAGGAGGTAAGGAAGAAGAGAGGCAGCAAAGCAGAGGGCAGAGCTCCAGGGCCCAGCAGTGGGTGCAAAGGGGCGGGGGCATATCCTCCTCCCATGTCATCTCCATCAGCACTCCTCCCACAACCACTCCCAAGGAACATGCAACAGAGCTAACCCGGGGCTTGCTAAGAAAGCACGGCTTGCAACGGGCTGCCACCCGCTTCTAACCCGATCGCCTTCCCTGGGCTCCTGGTGGAAGCCCAGCTCACACAAACGGATGGTGAGCCTGTGTCAAAGTTTTATTTAGCTCATCAACAAGGAAAAAAACTGCAGAATCCGAGAGCTGGTTCAATGAGGATATGAAAAACTCGGGTTTATACGATCAGTGGGAAAAAGAAATGCTGAAATAAGATTGCTGAGTTATATTTTTTAAAAAACTGGTTATAGGCCAATAGGTCAATAAAAACATAACCTTTGAGGTTACCTTTGCTACTAGTCAGACAAAAATCTGAGTGTTACCACACAAATGGCACAATCTGCTCACAGAGAGACAAAAGCCTGTCATCAAGAGGCAAGATGGCGGCAGAGAAAGGGCATTTTATTGCAGCTTACTACCAGGAGGAAAGATGGTCAACCAGCTTCCTAAAGAACCATCTTAAGGGGGCACAGAATCTGATGCAGTTATGTAGGCCAGTGGGCTACAGGGGAGGGGGTAGGAATGTTGACCCTCTGATGTTACAGGCTGGGAGTGGCCACAGCAGATCTTCCAGTTGTCATTGACAATGGCTATCAGCATAGACTCTCTGTCCAAGGGCCATCACATTCCTAAGGAACTCAAAAGAACGAAGTCATCGTCTTATCACAGCTGTGGGGGGGGGGGGGGGGGTATGCACAAGCAGGAGTCATAAAATCTACAGAGCGGGTGGATCTCCTGGACGGTGCACATCCCACTGGGTTTGTTAGGCAGAGGTCATTCAAAGTTGCAATAGGGTTCTTTTCTACAACATGTCTCCCCCGTGTCAACCGTGTGTTGAGCCGATATCATGAGCGCTTCATCAGTTTTCTACAAGTTAACCCCTCATTTCACAGGGCTGTAAAACATCAGGGTCGTAATCAACTGCTCATCAAACATAATTGTATTCCCCAAAGAGTCGGATGACCCTCGGGTGAGATTATTAGAAAATGCTTGGGTGTGTTCTACAGAGGTCATGAAACCACACTTCTGCCTATTTTCAAGTTTTAGACTATTTTTCCTGAAAATCCTCCTGATTAACAGTTCTGGTGCCTTCACTGAATCTAACACCACAGCGACTTCAACCAGAGCTGTAACCCACCTGGTCTCCTGGTGCGGGTCCTCAGAGCAGGCGCCCACCTCCTGCTTTCCTGAATAATCGAGACCCTTTGACAGCCCCCAGAAAGTACCCCTTCTGTGGAGTGAAGGACTTATTTTCCTCAGAGAGGTCTGCCATCGTCAGTCCTGATGGGCCTCTCAGACCACACCTAAAAGTCCACAGTAAGGAGGCGGCTCGAGATGGGGGTCTGCTGGTAGTCGGAGGCAGGGGCTGGCCATGCCAGAAAGACCAACAAGTGCTTAGAGGGGTTGGTACTTTAATCCTCGTGACATCAGCCCAGCCTCTGGGGAGGAGAGGCTCAGTCAATTCAATTCAATCAACCATGCCTAGATACGTGTCATTTGATTGACACCCCAATCAAATCTCTGGGCTGGAAGCTCGGCTGGACGAGCTCCCTGGCGGCCAGCACTCTGCACTGTCACACACCAATGCCGGGAGGTAATGTGCCCCTGAGAACATGGACGCTTCACCTCTGGGACCCTCCCAGACTTGGTCCTACGCATCCCTTCCTCCGCCTGGTTCTGACTGGTGTCCTTTCGCTATAACCAGACTGTATTCGTAAGCACACGCTTTCCTGAGTTTTGAGTCATTCTAGTGAATCACTGAACCTGAAGGTGGACGTGGGAACCCCCAAAGGTATAGCCAGCTGGTCTGAAGTGAGGTTGGCCCTGGGGACCCCTAAACTTGAGGCTGGTGTCAGAGTTTCGGGCTGACCTGGCAATCTTGAGGGACCATGCCCCTCACCTCGAGTGCAGCTAACAACGGGTACCTTCTTCATTGGTTTTCCTTTGCTGCGAAATAAATGACCACACACTGAGTGGCTTACACAGCACACATTACGACCTCACCTGCGTTTCTGTGGGTCAGGAGTCCTGGCTGCTCAGCGGGCCCTGCGCCCATGGCCTCTCACCGGGGGGCGGTCCAGGCCTCGGCCAGGGCTGGGGCTCCATGGAGGCTGCTCTGCTTCCAGGCCTGCCTGGTTGGTGGCAGGGTTCAGTTCCTCTCAGGTCAGGACTGCAGAGTCAAAGTGCCTTCACTCAGCAGCGTCCCCTCCTGCCCCTCTCCCTCCATTCGGCCTTGGGCTCAAGGCCCGCAGATCTGCGAGCAGGAGGGGCCCGAGGACGAGGCCGCATGCACGGCAGGGCCTGCTTCATGGAAGGCGCCCGTCCACTCCCTGGGTGAGGGCCTTCTCTCCGAGCTGAGAACATGAAGATGAATAAAACACAGCATCCTCCTTAAGGGCCCAAATACAGACGTCATGCCAAGATACAGGGGTCTGCAGACACTGGGGAGAGACAGGATTTGTTTTAGAAAGAGAATTTGGATGGCACTGTGCAGAATGCAGACTACAGCATCTTTCCCTTTTCGTGATTCTTGAGACTCTCACTCCTGTGCTCAAGCCAAGCGCCTGCGGCCGGGAGAGCCGCCAGAAGGAGCTGGCAGGCAGGAAGTGAGACTCCATTCATCATGGCCCCTCGGGAGCAGAAGACAGACCCCAGCTCTGAGTGGCAGGGCCCTGTCCCGTTCCATCACCTGACGTGATGTCACCACCCGCTCAGCACGACTGCTGGAGAAAGCTGCCGTCCCCACAGGACAGCCTGTCTCTGAAAAGACCCCATCAGGCAGCAGTGACTTGACGTCAGACTGGATGCCAGGAGCCATGCAGTCCATCCCTCTCTTGAAAGATGCCTTTAATAATGAACTTGTTGGAGCTGAGTGGGAAGGAAGAGGCCAACGAGGCCACCCCTCGTCAGACAAATGAGAGACGGAGGCCCAGACAGGAGGAGGAATTGGCCCAAGGTGACCGCTTCCATTGCAGAGATTTGTCCTCCAGCCAGCTCTCCAGGCTCCAGGTCCGGGCCACTCTCCATCTTTACGATCGGATGAGCCGCTCGCTCTTGCTTTGGCCCTGATTTCTCTGTAATCTAGACTAATATTACCGTTTCACCGTATGGACACTTCCATACACCGCAAAACGATCCTTTGGAACATTCCCATCAGGGTGGCCCCTTCACTCTCTTTGAGACGTGAATGGCCGTAATCACCTCTTAGCTGCCTCCTGGCTCTCAAAGACTCCAAATAGTCCCACGCCCGTCCCCCAGAGGAATCGGTGCCTCTTTCTTCTCCCTCAGAATTCATTTTTCTCTCTTGATGTCTCTTTCTCCTTTATTATAGGCTGACTTGTGTCCCCCAAAATTTATATGTTGACATTCCAACCCCTAGTAACCCAGAAGGTAATTTGGAGACAGGGCCTTTAAAGGGGTCATTAAGGTAAAACGAGGTCGTTAGGACGCAGCCTGACCCAGTCTGACTGGTGTCCTCGGAAGAAGAGGCGGTGAGGACACACACGCAGAGGGAAGGCCGCGTGAGGACCCAGGGTGAAGACGGCCATCCACACCCCAGGGAGAGGGCCCCAGAAGAAACCAGCCCTGTCACACCTTGACCTCGGACTTCTAGCCTCAGAGCTGTGAGAAAACAAACATCTGTTGTTGAAGCCTCCCCATGTGTGGTGTTTGTCACAGCAGCCCCGGCAAGCTGATAGGTCTTCACGTCCCCTTTCATTTTCCCTCTTGTTCATCTGTCTCCGTTAACTAGTCATGATGTAAATATAAAGGCTAATTTTAATTATTTTTTTCTTTTTTGTTTTCTTTTTCTTTTTTGTTTTTTTTTGAGGAAGATTAGCTCTGAGCTAACATCTGCCAATCTTCCTCTTTTTTGCTGAGGAAGACTGGCCCTGAGCTAACATCTATGCCCATCCTCCTCTACTTTATATGTGGGATGCCTGCCACAGCATGGCTTGACAAGCCGTGCCTAGGTCCACACCCAGGATCTGAACCAGCAAACCCTGTGCCACCAAAGTGGAATGTGCAAACTTAACGGCTGCACCACCCGGCTGGCCCCCTGATTTTAATTATTTTTTAATAAATTTTATATCTCCAAGCTTTCATTTAGTAAACAGAGAAAGAAATGTTTGATTTATCACTTCTTAAGACACTTTTAAGTTATTTTTACATATGAAATAAGCCATATATATTACAGATAGTGTACTTAATTTATTACTTATTCCCTGAGGTTCAATCATCCTCAACAGAAAAGAAGGCTCAACCCAGCTTCCAAAAGTCAACGCAAAGTTGCTGTCTACTGAGTGTGAACACATTTATCAGATACTTGGCTAGAATCACTTATTTATTCAATCCAAAACTATATATTAATTGCCCACTATTTTTTTGTTTTGTTTTGGAGAGGTTTTTTAGATTGGCCCTGAGCTAACATCCGTGCCAATCCTCCTCTTTTTTTTTTGTATGTAGGACGCTGCCACAGCTCAGCTTGACAAGCAATGTGTAGGTCTGTGCCTGGGATTCGAACACACAAACCCCAGGCCACCAAAGCAGAGTGCACAAACTCAACCACTATGCCACCGGGCTGGCCCCTACATGCATTTTTTTTAAATCTTAAGAATTGCCTCTATGAAGGAAGACCATCAAGCAGACATGCAAATCCAGGAAAGAGAGAATGAGATGGTAAGAAAAAGGTGAAACATCAGTGGGAAAACTCGGGAAATAAATTGGAGAAAAAAATAAAACCATCACAGAAATTAAGGTGAAATTGTAATAATAATAGGGGCAAATAAGATACTGGCATAACCACTAAGCAAGTTAGGGAACAAAAATTATATAAGTAAATAAAATGGAATGAAAACAAAGACTGGATTTAAAAGGCTAGTGAGAATATAATTCGTGTAGAAAACAAGCAAAGGCGAGCCAACAGATCCATAACTGGATTTCTTTAAAAAAAGAAAATCAAAATGATGGAACAAATTAAATTTATTATTTAAGAATTCTTTCCAGAAATAACGATTTATATATATATACATTTAAAAGAAGTCCCATGTACCAGGGATGATTAATCCAGAATTGTTGATTGTATGACATATGCTGTTAAAGTTATCAGACTTCAAAAATAAAAAAATAATGCTTTGGTCTGCAAGACAAAGCAATAAAGTCTCTTATAGGGGGAAGAACTCAGGCTTGCCTCAACAAAATTCAAAGCCAGAAGACAAAACCCTCAAGGAAAGAGAGGATAAATTGAGTATTTTATATCCAGCCAAATGGTCCTTCATTGATAAAGACTAAAGATAAAAGCTTTGAACAGGAAAGAATTCAAATATTCCTCTTGAGCCTTCCTTGAGGAAACTGCCTGAGTATGAATTTCAGGTAACTATGAGACTGATCAGGGAAACTAAAGCAAACAGACCAATGAAGAGTGTCGGCGACATTTAGCAGTAGAATAAAGTCTAAAGCAAAAGTGAGGATTAGTGACAGAACAGAGTGTAAAGGCTGTGTCTAATGCAGACATGATTCAGCTAGCAACGAAAAAATCCTGGGGGGAGTAGAAGGGAGGAGACAGAAAAAATACAGATGCTCCTCAACTTATGATGGAGTTACGTCCCAATAAACCCATCGTAAGTTGAAAATACCAAAAGTCAAAAATGCATGTAATATACCTAACCAACCAAACATCCTAGCTTAGCCCGGCCTACCTTCAACCCCCTCAGAACACTTCCACTAGCCCACAGTTGCGCAAAATCATCTCACACGAAGGCTATTTTATAGCAACGTGTTGACTACCTCATGTAATTTGCTGAATACGGTACTGACAGTGAAGAACAGAATGGTGGGGTGGGTGCAGCACGGTTGTTAAACATATCGGTTGTTCACACTTGTGATCTCGGGCTGACTGGGTGCCCAGCATCACAAGAGAGGATCGTACCGCATTTCGCTAATCTAGAAAATGATCAATATTCAAAGTACGGGTTCCACTGAATGCAATTGCTTTTGCACCATCATAAAGTCGAACACTCGTTAAGTTGAAGCATTGTAAGTCAGGGACTGTCCGTGTACTGACTGCCTCATCTATATAGCTGTGATTGAAAGAACATAATTTAAAGCTAACGAATCAAGTAACAAAAGAACAAAGATAAATACTAAGAAAGATAACATTAGCTGCAATTTGGTAGTAGAGAGGTGGAGGCAGGATAATAAGTTTGATAATTTCATTACAGCTTTTGATAAGGAACAAAGAAATACACTTGGGTGTACGAGTCCTGGATATAAACCAGGGCCCCACGGCATTCATCAGGAGGGATTCGAATGCTTACGCCAAGCTTATGGCCATAATCCATTCAGTTATTCATCATACAAGTATTTGTTCATTCAAACTTTGATTCACCAACAACAGTCATGTGCCTACTATGCTCTGGGCCCTGTGATAAATAGTGGAAATGCCTGAAACAAAAGCAGGCACAGCTGTCTGTTCTGACTGAATTTACAGTCCCCTGAGTGTGTGTGTGTGTGTGTGTGTGTGTGTGTGTCAGGGCGGTGGGGAGACAACCGTACCCAATAAGCATACAAATAAGTAAAGATTACACCTGTGATGAGGGTGACAGAACAGGTGCATGGTGCTGTGAGAACTGAAATTTGAAAGCTGTGGAGGAACTAAGCCCAGCAGCCGATGGAATGGCACATGCAAAGCCCTGTATTGGGAGCGAATGGTTAATGGAACCGAGAGAAGCCTGTCTCTAGGGCCCAAGCCAGCACCCCATGGGGATGGTGTGAGGAGGTGCAGCTGGACCGGGAAGCTTAGGTAAGATTGGAAGGAGGAGATGGAAGGACGTGAAGGCAATTCTGATGCGGCAAAGGCAAAGAGGTGCACATGGCTCGGATTGCTGAGCGGCCGGGAGAGGAATGACCTCACCCTAGAGGAGCAGATGTGTGCAAAGACCGGGATAGGAAGAAGGAGCCTGGATCCAGAGGAGGTCCCCCAGGCCCATCAGAAGCTCGATGATTTCTCTCCACCCAGGAAGTAAGAGCAAGTAACGAGCACAAACTAAAGCAAATGTAGATACGTGAGAGGGATGTTGGGTGGCTGCCCGACCTGAAGGAAGGGCTAGTGCAACCGACTGCAGGAAGACTGGAACTAGAGGAGCCCCGGGGACCTCAGTAGGCACCAGCGCCATGGCCGTGCCCTCCAGGCCACTGCACTCCAGCCTCGTGCCTCGGCTCCAGCACCCCCAGCTCACCCTCCGTGATTCCAGTTCCCGGGAGTACGAATGTGACTGTCCTGACATGGGAAGGATGCTTTCCCCAAATCAGCCGGTGAGAGCAGGTACGTAAGTGAGAGGACAAGAAGGGTCGGAAAGCGTGTGCCCCTCCCAGGTGCCGGGGCAGTTTCCAAACAACGAGGAGCCAACAAGGAGCTGGAAACAGCCCCACTCAGGGTCTGGCCCTCCCTACGCAAAGGCTCAGCTGAAGCCTGGCTTCTACTCAGTCATTTTGGACTGTACGACGCGTGCTGGTATTTTCCCCCACAGTTAGTAAAGAGGGACGAGCATGGTCCTGGGTAATGGGTGCCAGGGGCTGACCTACATGCACAGTGCGAGTCCGGACCTTCGGAAATAAATTTGCTCTTCCTGGAGACTCACTCTCAGTTTTCTGGGAACCACTCCCTACCCACCAGCCTCAAAGGGTACCAAATCGTCATCCGGTCAACCTAGATGTGACCCTTCTCTAGGCTTTTCTCTTTTTGGGCTAATAAGGATTGTCTCTCAGTGTCGATGAGTAACATGGCAGAGACGGGACCTGATTGGCTTTGTCCAGAACACAGAGTCTTGCTGGCTTCTCCAGCCTGACAACGTCACTGCCAGAGTGCCGGGTACAATCATGTCCAGCAGAGAAAGCCAGAGGCGTTTCCAGTAGTTTCTCTCTGTAATAGCATTGTTTCCAATAAGTCATAAAAAGCTTTCAAAATATGTCTAAGGAAATATTGAGAAAGAGCTACTTTCTAAGTAATGCTTTTTAAGTAAAAAAAAAAAAAAGAGAGAGAGAGAGAGGCGAGAAAGGCAGAGAGAGTAATATAAGACTAGAAATAACCTGCATTCATATAGAATCATGTATCATTCAAAGTGCTAGAATGGAGTAATTCCCAAGGTCACAGAGTAAATTATTAGAAGAAATGGAACCAGAACTTTCTTTTTCTGACTACATTCTTTCCTCCAGACCAGATGACCTTATGGAATCGCTACCACTTGGTTCATTGAGAAGGAATGAAACAAGGCCTTTCTACATCCCTCCCTTGATCTGGTTGTGTTTCCCGCATGCCTTTCTCATTGAAAATAGGAAGCCCTGGGGTGCAGCGCCCCGGCTGGTGTCTGGCGTGCCCTCCTCATGGGCTCGGCTGAAGTCCCACTTCTGTGGAAAGCCATTTTCTCAACACAATGAAATAATCTGTGCATTCACCCCGGACATGAGCACACAATCCAAGGGTCCCGTTTCGAGATTCTACTTGCTGGGGGGACTTTGGGTATCAATGATTGCACCAAAAAAATAAATGAAGGAGGTTTCATGGAGAGGTGTTCCCAAAGTCACCGGCAAGGTGGAGAGAGATTACCAAAGAAGATGAATTAGCGCAGGACTGACTTCGTGAGGAAGCCACTGACACTCTCAGCCTGAAGTGGAAAGGGGAGGTGTTGGTTAACCGAACCTAGTGAGAGCTGAACTGGAGGGAAGGGCTGGGACCTCAGGCAGAGAGACGCAAACATAGCTGAAGAATGTCCTGAGCAAGACAGCCTGAGCTCTCCCCACACCTCCCACGTCCTGTCTGAGCCTCCCGTTGGCAGAATACAGCTAAAGCCACAGGACACAGCAGCCTGGAAACACCGTCCAAAGACGCCAGCCTTGTGAGGCACCAAGCAGGGAGGAAGAACGGGTCCCAGGAGAACGGGGCTGGAGGGACAAGCAGAGCATGCCAAGCACGACAGCGGGCCAAGTCCCAAAGCCCAGCTTAATTTACTCCACCCAAGGCACAGTTTCTTTGGGCCTCTATTTCGTCATCTACGCAGAGCCCTCGAGGCAGGAGATCCTCAAACAGCGTGCATTAGTTGAACGAATGAATAAAAGAATGAATGCAGTGGGACCTGCCAGGCCTGTGGCACTGGGAGGACACGAAAATGGCGGGAAGACTTATGAAATGTTGCCATGGGAGACAGGGACTCGCTGACCCACGTAAGTCTTGGATGTGCTTGGGATACGGCATTGTCTGTCTTGTCCTGGTGGCCTGACAAGGATAATCAAAATCTCCAATGTTACCAGTAAAACAAACGAAAAAACAAAGAATGGAGTTGTTGCCTACAGAGCCACCGGCACGCTGGCCCTCGGGCCTCTGACGTGCTGTGTGTGCGCACACGCCAGAAGGTGTCTTGTTTCAGTTCCATCTAAGAACCTGACACCACACCCTTCAACTGCTCCTACGGTCCTGCTCAGCAGACAGCTCAGAGCTCACCGAGCGTCTCACGGCCAAAGGTAACTGGCTCATTCCCTTGTTCTGAATGCCCACTTTTGCATGTCATTTATAGAGATTTTTTTTAAGTTGCTGATACAACTCATTAAATGTTAATGCTTTCAGAGTCGCAGTTTCTCCAGAACCTTGTCCTTAAACAGTGTGAAAAGCCTAGAACATCATAACTACATCTCTTGGCACCAAACTTTTAGGTATGTTTACCTCCCGTCCAGAGGTAAAGAAGACAACGTGCGGCGGCCCACTGTTTCTCATTAGCATTTCTCTCTCACTTGACAGCTGCAGAGTCCTTAAAGACTAGAACCACTTTGTAACCCTAAATCAACGTGAACTCCAGAGGACTGGCACCGCGTAAAGACTGGCTTGTATGGAGGCCAGAATCCACCTGTGGTCCCCGGTTCTTTCGAGCCTCAGAAGAACTGGTGGAGAAGCTGGGCTCCTAGAGAGCTGTGTTGTTAATTACGAATATGACCCATGCGTCATGGTCACTCATCAAAGCCCACTCTTAAGAGAGGATCTGGTATTGGCCATTTTCTTCTAATGTAAATTTCAGCCATAATTTCACCTTCTCAAGGACATTTGCAAGTTATACTTTATTTTTCCTTAAGAAAGGAATGGATGTCTCCCCTGTGAAAGGATCTCATACATCAAAGGTGAGGAAGATGGTAATTTTAGTCCCGAATACGTGCCAGCGTCCTGTAACCAGGACTAGGTTGTTGGCATTTCCTTTTCCTATAAAAAGCCATCCCTGGACAGTACCCTGGACAGTGTCCAGAACAGGCCTCCATCCTATTCTGGAAACACAGAGCTTCCAGTGTCTTCTGTCCCTTCACTGACTCTGAGCCAGGTCCCACAGCCAGCAGTGACTGTCAGGGCACCTCAGGACAGCAGCAGGGGCAGAAAGAGAAACTCTTTAGACCTCAGACACTAATTTGTTCAACCTGTGGTCTGCTCGCCCTACCACGTCTAAGCGGGGGCAAAACTGTAAACAGATACACCTGGTCCGCAGAGCGCCGCCTCCTTCAGCCCTCCCACCACCGTCCTGAAATAGTGGCTCCCTCTGTGCACACCGGGGCCCGAGCCCACAAGCCCTGACCTTCACTTCAGGGACTTGCTGCTCTCTGCCCTGATTCCAAATCTTTTTCTCTTCCTCTCCCATAAGAAAACTTAGCTATCCCCAGTCCTACCCCCTCACAGCCCAGCTATTTGGGGCAGATACGTAAATTCACCTATGTGTTCATGTGCAAAAGCATTCAGTCGTTCTAAGCTGCTTAAACCACAGACCAACCCTGCCCCCAGCCCCTCGAGACTCTGACCTCACTGGTTGGAGTAGGACCCAGGCATCTGTTTCTGTAAGTTTTTCAGCGTCTCCAGTATGCAGCCGGGAGGATAGCCAATCCGTGTCCTAGTTTGCAGACAATGCAAGGGCAGAGAGTCATGACTTAGCTTCACCACACCAAGCCCAGCACAGAGCCTGGCAGAAAACGATCATACAATGAAGTTCATCTGTGAAATGATGGAGGCCGACAGTTCAAGGTTAAGGGTGTCCCTGAGCCGTCTTTACCGCTCTGAGCTGGGCCCTATCCCATGTAGGATAGGGCAGGCGAGGAGAGAGCTCCGGCTCTAGAACAGGAGACAGTGACATCCCGTTGCCTAAGTCCTTCTGTGGGACGGGGAGCTGGTCTTTCCCGGGAGCCCTGTGCTCAGCGCTGAAAGTGGTCCCAGCATCTCTGTGAGGGCTACCCCTCCAGTGTGGGGTTTCTGGAGCCCCAGTCCCCTCTGGCACGAGAGCTTTGCGTTGGGATAAGCGACTCCCAGATCTCCAGGCTCCTTGTCTTGTGGTGAGATATCAGATGACCAAAGTCACACGACACTGAGGGAGAGGGAGGTGTCTGTGCAGCAGCTCCTGCCGCCATGATTGGTTCTACCACCCCCAGCCCGGGCCAGCTCGGAGGACACTAACACACGGCAGCTAATTGGATGAAACGCGCCTTTTAATTGCTACTGTGCCCTCTACCCCGGCCTGGCCTTCTGAGGCTGTAACCCTCCTGCTGGGGTGATTTTAGCAGCCACGGGGTGTGTAGAGGAAAGACGCTCTATTCCCCAGACACCAGCGGCAGATGTCTGAAATTCCTTCTTTCCGTCTCAGCCCTCTGACTGAGGGCTAGGGTGGCAAATCTCTCTCCAGTAAGTATTTGTCTTCATTGAGAACCTTAAAAAATCTTCCAATAAATTCTTACTGCTTGCATTTCTTCCCTCAAATATTGATGAATTGTATCGAGGTAATGCACACAGTACAAGAAACCGGTGAGAGTTGCTGGGGAGATGGACCAGCCTTCATCTTCATTAGCAGTAAAGCTGCCCCATTGGCTGAAAACCCTCCCTTAGAGGCACAGGTCCCTGCACACCACTCAACTCAGTGATCCTTAGCCCTCTTCCCTGCCTCCTGTTTATCCACAGCCTTTATTGGCATATGAATACTAATAATTATTTACACACATAATTATTTATACCAAACAATTTCTTAATAGCCTTTCATGCCTCTCCTCCCAACACATCATGAGCTGTGGGTGGCAGAGCCTTCTGCCGTCTGGTCCAGCTCCTGGAACAGTGCCCTGCTCGGGGCAGGAGCTCAACACGTAGTTGTCAGGTCCACCGATGAAAGCAAAGCATCTGGGCAGCTGACCACCCGGCTGCCAGAAAGACCCCCGGAGAGAGCAAAGGAGATGCAGGCAGGGCCTCCAAAGCTGAAACATGATGCTGGGATCGTGCAGAACTGAATTCTCTGACGTCTGGAGGGAAACAAACCCTTTAAAAACCAAAACCCGACAGCTGATTGCTCCTGTGGCTCCGGGCCCCGCAGAGACCCAGTCGGATGGTGTACAGCCAAGTCGGCAGCTCTCAGAGGGCGGCTCAGGGCCGTCTCCCTGTGACACGAGTGAGAGCTCAGGAAGTGTTCGCTGACGGGGTGACCGAGTGAGAGACAGAGAGTGTAAGGGACAAGGAAGAGAGTAGATGGAGGGAAGGAGAGAGGGAGGGAGGACGTAAAGGAAGAAGGGAAGACAGGAGGCACGTGAATCTTTACAACAATGTGCAACATCTAAGAGAACCTGGAAGAATGCGCAACCTGCTAACGAAAACAGACCAGAGGATGCCCCCTCCTGAGCCACACTACACGGGGTGGAGCTCAAAAATGCCTTCAAAGATGATTTTAAAAATTAGAGAGTTTTGATGAAACATGTTTAAAAGTTAACAGTGTGGCAGCTCTGTGTTGCCGTGAATCTCACTGCCATGGAGTCACTCTGGAACTTCATGTGGCCCCTTACCCTTACTCAACTTTAATTTTGTCTTCTTAGGAGCCAGCCAGTGGGACAGTGGTTAAGTTCAGCACGCTCCAGTGGCCTGGGGTTCACAGGTTCGGATCCCAGACGTGGACATACACCGTTCATCAAGCCGTGCTGTGGTGGCATCCCACATACAAATTAGAGGAAGATGGGCACAGACATTAGCTCAGGGCTAATCTTCTTCACCAGGAAAAAAAAAAATTCTAATTTTGTCTTCTTAATAAAAATGTAAGAACTAATGCTTCCCCTTCTTACCGGGCAAGGTTGTTTTAAGACTTTCAAGATGAATGTGAACTAGCAACATGCAAGCATAGTTATCATTATCATGGTCACAGTGTGTGGGTTGACGCTCTGAGGTCTCCCAAGGCCCAACACGATGACAGCCACATTCTAAGCCTTTGGCTAATAGGTGTCGATAGGTTCTTCAGTTAGTCAAACTAAAGGCAACATGGCGGCCTCACCCAACAGGCCTGTTGAGTCTGTGAACAAAAGGCAAAGGCTTTTAAATCTTCCATTCACAGTATGGGGCTGTTTAGCCACATTTTCTAAGGGAAAACTCATCACCTACAATTTAGATCCAATTACTAACCCACTGAGGACACACATGTGCATAGGGTACATATTTTGAGAACAAATCAAGTCTTGTAATTTCAACCTCCACATTAACTGAAAGAAAACAAGTAGGAAAGAATGACGACTGTCGGCATGCGGACTTCTGCCCTGTTTGGGTCTCCGTTAGACTGAGCAAGGTCATGCAGCGGCTCCCAGCTGGGTGCCTGCCGTGCGGGCAGTCCAGAGTCTTGCCCGAGCATTCAGGGCTCACTTGAACACAGCTGTGTCCCCGCCTCCTCCCCCCACCCCAGCCTCAGCGCTGCATCAGAACCAAGCCCAGCTCGCCCATGGGAGATTCAAAACCTTCCAGACTTTGATTCCTCCCATGTCATCCCAAACGGCACCACCACGCTTCTGAGCTTTGTGGACGGCTGATTGGCTGATGGATGGTTGATGGCATCAGAAGCGGAGACCGAGGAGGAAAGCACCAACCCTTAGGAACAGTCACATGTCACTGTACAAAGGTTGACAGGAAAATGGACCCAAATGCAATTTCCAAGAACTTTCATTTTCAAAAGCAAACGGCCTATAAAAGCAGATTTATTTGGCCAACCACAATAACGATATTGTGCATCAGCAGTTTATCAGGGGGGAGGTTGTTTCCTTCGACCTTGTTCAAGGCCCTGCTAACCTGGCAGAAAGTCCACAATATTAAAGCGTAGGGCCTCACAAGTGCCTTGCCTGCTCAGCCCGATGTCATCGTTTCCTTCAAGGTGTCTCCCCCTCGTGACTGTGGCCAGAGAGCGTTCCAAGTCTAGAATCCAAGTCCTAGAGAAGGGAGCGGTCAGGGCCTGGGATGGTGCTCGGTGAGACCAGCCTGTCCTTGGCCAGTCCCCAAGCCCTCCAGTCCCCATGCAGCCCCAGCAGGTGTGTCTTCCTGACGACCTTTCTCATCCTGTGCCTTAGTTATGTGAGTCTCCACTGGACCCGCCGGCCGGCATTCAAGGGCCCCCGCCACCTGCTCACCGTCTGAACTTCCAGCTCTCTCCCATGAGATGGGCACCTCAGCTTCTATCAGACTCGCCTGGCCCCTGTGCACCCACACGCTTCACACTGTCCTTCGCCAGGACAGGCTGCGCGCCTGGCTCGCCCCCGCCTCTCCTTCACCTGCTGAAATCATGGACAAACAAGTGGGTGTGTTGGAGATTGCTTATTGATCCGCAGCACCCTCCCCTCTTCTAAGTCATCCCCTTTACTGGGAACTACATTTCCCAGATGCCCTTTCCAGTCGAATTCCAATTCGATTCCCCCTGTGAGGGCACTTAGGCGGAATTTGCAGCAGAATAAAAAGAGAAAGCCATTATTCTCAGCTGCTTGTACATTGCCAGATAGACGTTAGTGGCGTTTCGAAGTCACCTCTCCTTGGTGCTGGAGTGAAATCATTAGCAGCACCTGCCGGCATCTCTGGGCGTCCTCCCAAGAATCGATGACTTTAATACTATAAGGAGTGAGAGTTCTGGCAATCTCTGCACTTGGAGATTTCCTGAAAATAGCTTCCCTGATCTCCACTTCCTCAGCCTTCTAGGGGCAGTTCAATCCTGTAATTCTCGAAACCAAGTCTCTCCCTCCTGCAGACATTAGAAGTGCTTCTGTCCTCTGGCTGCTCCTGACATGTTGGAGGAAATGTTAGCATTTTTAATAGTTGGTTCCAGAAATGCTTTTAGGAAAGGAGCTATATTTGCTTGGAAAAAAAATCTTGGAAAGAGCTTAGAGTAGAAGGTGAGAGGTCTGGGGTCAGATGTGCAGAAAGGAATCACTTCTCAGGAGAGACAGGGAGACTGGCAGGAGAGGAGACCAGGGCGGAGCCCGAAGATGGCATCTCTTCCCCGTAACCTTCGAGTCTTCAGTGAACCAAAGGTCAAGAATGGCATGCGAAGAATGGATTTCTTGTAGAAAGTGATAACTAAGGGACCTCTGTACACAGGATGACATAGGGGCAGAATGGAGCTGGGGTGGCCTGAGTCCTGGAAATTAGCAAGAACCGTGCAGGTGCACGATGAGCTACCTGACCCCTCCCTCAAGGACCAGGGCATTTCTGACTTCCCAGAAGCCCTGGTGACACTACAAAATGCAGAGAGCGAAATGTAGGTGATCCACACATCTCCAGGGTACCCTTTCTCCCAGACTATGTTCTGTGGAAGATTTTCTATGAAAGCGAGATTACATACTCAAATAAGCTAGGGAAAATGCTGCCTATCTCGTCTGCCTTTTGCAGATTTACAGCCTACATCAGCAAAATAAGGACAGTAGAATCCAGCAACGAAGAAACTCTTAAACTCCACTTAATCTAATGATCTCCAAATTTTTTGAGCAATACATCTTTTCCCAAAGGTTCCTAGGAAATAGTGATTCAGAGGATGCCCTGTTTGAGAAACTCTGCTCTCGATCAAGGAGGGCCAAGGTTTTATGAACCCCAGTGTCTCTGGCTCTCTGCCTCCCAAGTACCTGATAAGTATTTCTCTAGAGTAAGAGAGGCTAATCCACATATTTAAAATCTGTGTCTCCCTCCACAAACTGCAGGCAGCTTCTCCCACATCTAGACCAGGAATCTGCTGTTAGACTGGACTGCGTTAGCACGGGACATCCATTCAACTCCGTCTTCCTCTCCTCTCCCGGAGACCTTCACCTTTACGTTGTCGGAAGACTGGCCCACAGCCCGCAAGATGCAGTGACGGAGGTGCTACTTCATATAGCACTGAGGGGCCAAGCGTCATTCTAAGTGCTTGACAGGTATTAGTCCATTTAATCCTCGTGGAAACTCTAGAAGGTACATACTATTGTCCATTTTGCAGATTGAGAATCTAAGGCCCAGAGAGGTGAGTAACTTGCCCAAAGTCACACATTCGCAAAGTCACACATACACAAAGTCACACATTCACAAAGTCACACAATC